>NC_060125.1:58907992-59207992 GCF_021461395.2 Schistocerca americana | reverse complement strand
AAGCATCGGAATCTTAAACTGGACTCAGAAGAGAGGTTCAAATCATAGAAAGTTAGAGTTTCAGTCCTCTTGTACTTAAGTGGGCACTGTGCCTTTTGTATTAAATTGGGATACGATTTCTGTGTTTCATCGTCAATAAGAAGGTCTAAGGTATACAGTAAACCTAAAGTGAAGCATCGGAATCTATAACTGGAGTCACAGGAGAGGTTCAAATCATAGAGAGTTAGAGTGTCAGTCCTCTTGTACTTAAGTCGGCATTGTGCCTTTTGTATTAAATTGGGATACGATTTCTGTGTTTCATCGTCAATAAGAAGGTCTAAGGTATACAGTAAACCTAAAGTGAAGCATCGGAATCTATAACTGGAGTCACAGGAGAGGTTCAAATCATAGAGAGTTAGAGTGTCAGTCCTCTTGTACTTAAGTCGGCATTGTGCCTTTTGAATTTAATTCCAATGCAATTTCTGTGTTTCATCGTCAATAAGAAGGTGCAAAGTATACAGTAAACCTCAAGTGAAGCATTGGAATCTATAACTGGACTCACAGGAGAGGTTCAAATCATAGAGAGTTAGAGTGTCAGTCCTCTTGTACTTATTTCGGCATTGTGCCTTTTGTATTAAAATTGGATGCAATTTCTGTGTTTCATCGTCAATAAGAAGGTCCAAGGGATACAGTAAACCTGAAGTGAAGCATCGGAATCTAAAACTGGACTCACAGGAGAATCTTATATCATAGAATGTTAGAGTGTCAGTCCTCTTGTACTTAAGTCGGCATTGTCCCTGTTGTATTAAATTCGGATGCAATTTCTGTGTTTCATCGTCAGTAAGAAGGTCCAAGGTATACAGTATACCTGAAGTGAAGCTTCGGAATCTAAAATTGGACTCACAGGAGAGGTTCAAATCTTAGGTAGTGACAGTGTCAGTCCTCTTGTACTGCAGTCGGCATTGTGCCTTTTGTATTAAATTCGGATGCAATATCTGTGCTTCATCGTCAATAAGAAGGTGTAAGGTATACTGTAAACCTGAAGTGAAGCATCGGAATCTAAAACTGGACTCATAGGTGAGGTTCAAGTCATAAAAGGTTAGAGTGCCAGTCCTCTTGTACTTACGTCGGCATTGTGCCTTTTGTATTAACTTCGGATGCAAACTCTGTGTTTCATCGTCAATAAGAAGGTCCTAGGGATACAGTAAACCTGAAGTGAAGCATCGGAATCTAAAACTGGACTCACAGGAGAGGTTCAAATCATAGAAAGTGAGAGTGTCAGTCCTCTGTTACTTAAGTCGGCATTGTGCCTTTTGAATTAAATTCCCATGCAATTTCTGTGTTTCATCGTCAATAAGAAGGTGCAAGGTATACAGTAAACCAGAAGTGAAGCATCGGAATCTAAAACTGGACTCACAGGAAAGGTTGAAATCATAGAAGGTTAGAGTGTCAGTCCTCTTTTACTTATGTCGGCAATGTGCCTTTTGTATTAAATTCGGATGCAATTTCTGTGTTTCATCGTCAATAAGATTGTGCAAGGTATTCAGTAAACCTGAAGTGAAGCATCGGACTCTAAAACTGGACTCATAGGTGAGGTTCAAATCATAGAGAGTTAGAGTGTCACTCCTCTTGAACTTAAGTCGGCATTGTGCCTTTTGAAATTAATTTCCGATGCAATTTCTGTGTTTCATCGTCAATAAGAAGGTGCAAGGTAGACAATAAACCTGAAGAGAAGCATCGGAATCTAAAACTGGACTCACAGGAGAGGTTCAAATCGTAGAAAGTGAGAGTGTCAGTCCTCTTTTACTTAAGTCGGCATTGTGCCTTTCGAATTATATTCGAATGCAATTTCTGTGTTTCATCGTCAATGCGAAGGTCCTTGGGATACAGTAAACCTGAAGTGATGCATCAGAATCTAAAACTGGACTCACAGGAGAGATTCAAATCATAGAATGTTAGAGTGCCAGTCCTCTTGTACTTATGTCGGCAATTTGCCTTTTGTATTAAATTCGGATACAATTTCTGTGTTTCATCGTCAATAAGAAAGTCTAAGGTATACAGTAAACCTAAAGTGAAGCATTGGAATCTATAACTGGACTCACAGGAGAGGTTCAAATCATAGAGAGTTAGAGTGTCTGTCCTCTTGTACTTAAGTCGGCATTGTGCCTTTTGAATTTAATTCCGATTCAATTTCTGTGTTTCATCGTCGATAAGAAGGTCCAAGGGATACAGTAAACCTGAAGTGAAGCATCGGAATCTAAAACTGGACTCACCGGAGAGGTTCAAATCTTAGAAAGTTAGAGTGTCAGTCCTCTTGTACTTAAGTCGGCATTGTGCCTTTTGAATTTAATTCCGATGGAATTTCTGTGTTTCATTGTCAATAAGAAGGTCCAAGGGATACAGTATACCTGAAGTGAAGCATCGGAATCTTAAACTGGACTCAGAAGAGAGGTTCAAATCATAGAAAGTTAGAGTGTCAGTCCTCTTGTACTTTAGTCGGCATTCTGCCTTTTGTATTAAATTCGGATGTAATTTCTGTGTGTCATCGTCAATAAGAAGGTCCAAGGGATACAGTAAACCTGAAGTGAAGCATCAGAATCTAAAACTGTACTCACAGGAGAGATTCAACTCATAGAATGTTAGAGTGTCAGTCTTCTTGTACTTAAGTCGGCATTGTGCCTTTTGTATTAAATTCGGATGCAATTTCTGTGTTTCATCGTCAAGAAGAAGGTCTAAGGTATACAGTAAACATAAAGTGAAGCATCGGAATCTATAACTGGACTCACAGGAGAGGTTCAAATCATAGAGAGGAAGAGTGTCAGTCCTCTTGTACTTAAGTCGGCATTGTGCCTTTTGAATTTAATTCCAATGCAATTTCTGTGTTTCATCGTCAATAAGAAGGTGCAAAGTATACAGTAAACCTGAAGTGAAGCATTGGAATCTATAACTGGACTCACAGGAGAGGTTCAAATCATAGAGAGTTAGAGTGTCAGTCCTCTTGTACTTATTTCGGCATTGTGCCTTTTGTATTAAAATTGGATGCAATTTCTGTGTTTCATCGTCAATAAGAAGGTCCAAGGGATACAGTAAACCTGAAGTGAAGCATCGGAATCTAAAACTGGACTCACAGGAGAATTTTATATCATAGAATGTTAGAGTGTCAGTCCTCTTGTACTTAAGTCGGCATTGTCCCTGTTGTATTAAATTCGGATGCAATTTCTGTGTTTCATCGTCAGTAAGAAGGTCCAAGGTATACAGTATACCTGAAGTGAAGCTTCGGAATCTAAAATTGGACTCACAGGAGAGGTTCAAATCATAGGTAGTGACAGTGTCAGTCCTCTTGTACTTAAGTCGGCATTGTGCCTTTTGTATTAAATTCGGATGCAATATCTGTGCTTCATCGTCAATAAGAAGGTGTAAGGTATACTGTAAACCTGAAGTGAAGCATCGGAATCTAAAACTGGACTCATAGGTGAGGTTCAAGTCATAGAAGGTTAGAGTGCCAGTCCTCTTGTACTTACGTCGGCATTGTGCCTTTTGTATTAACTTCGGATGCAAACTCTGTGTTTCATCGTCAATAAGAAGGTCCTAGGGATACAGTAAACCTGAAGTGAAGCATCGGAATCTAAAACTGGACTCACAGGAGAGGTTCAAATCATAGAAAGTGAGAGTGTCAGTCCTCTGTTACTTAAGTCGGCATTGTGCCTTTTGAATTAAATTCCCATGCAATTTCTGTGTTTCATCGTCAATAAGAAGGTGCAAGGTATACAGTAAACCAGAAGTGAAGCATCGGAATCTAAAACTGGACTCACAGGAGAGGTTCAAATCATAGAAGGTTAGAGTGTCAGTCCTCTTTTACTTATGTCGGCAATGTGCATTTTGTATTAAATTCGGATGCAATTTCTGTGTTTCAACGTCAATAAGAATGTGCAAGGTATTCAGTAAACCTGAAGTGAAGCATCGGACTCTAAAACTGGACTCATAAGTGAGGTTCAAATCATAGAGAGTTAGAGTGTCACTCCTCTTGAACTTAAGTCGGCATTGTGCCATTTGAAATTAATTCCGATGCAATTTCTGTGTTTCATCGTCAATAAGAAGGTGCAAGGTATACAATAAACCTGAAGAGAAGCATTGGAATCTAAAACTGGACTCACAGGAGAGGTTCAAATCGTAGAAAGTGAGAGTGTCAGTCCTCTTTTACTTAAGTCGGCATTGTGCCTTTCGAATTATATTCGAATGCAATTTCTGTGTTTCATCGTCAATGCGAAGGTCCTTGGGATACAGTAAACCTGAAGTGATGCATCAGAATCTAAAACTGGACTCACAGGAGAGATTCAAATCATAGAATGTTAGAGTGCCAGTCCTCTTGTACTTAAGTCGGCAATTTGCCTTTTGTATTAAATTCGGATACAATTTCTGTGTTTCATCGTCAATAAGAAAGTCTAAGGTATACAGTAAACCTAAAGTGAAGCATTGGAATCTATAACTGGACTCACAGGAGAGGTTCAAATCATAGAGAGATAGAGTGTCTGTCCTCTTGTACTTAAGTCGGCATTGTGCCTTTTGAATTTAATTCCGATTCAATTTCTGTGTTTCATCGTCGATAAGAAGGTCCAAGGGATACAGTAAACCTGAAGTGAAGCATCGGAATCTAAAACTGGACTCACCGGAGAGGTTCAAATCTTAGAAAGTTAGAGTGTCAGTCCTCTTGTACTTAAGTCGGCATTGTGCCTTTTGAATTTAATTCCGATGGAATTTCTGTGTTTCATTGTCAATAAGAAGGTCCAAGGGATACAGTAAACCTGAAGTGAAGCATCGGAATCTAAAACTGACTCACAGGAGAGGTTCAAATCATAGAAAGTTAGAGTGTCATTCCTCTTGTACTTAGGTCGGCATTGTGCCTATTGAATTTAATTCCAATGCAATTTCTGAGTTTCATCGTCAATAAGAAGGTGCAAGGTATACAGTAAACCTGAAGTGAAGCATCAGAATCTAAAACTGGACTCACAGGAGAGGTTCAAATCATAGAAAGTTAGAGTAACAGTCCTCTTGTACTTAAGTCGGCACTGTGCCTTTTGTATTAAATTGGGATACGATTTCTGTGTTTCATCGTCAATAAGAAGGTCTAAGGTATACAGTAAACCTAAAGTGAAGCATCGGAATCTATAACTGGAGTCACAGGAGGGGTTCAAATCATAGAGAGTTAGAGTGTCAGTCCTCTTGTACTTAAGTCGGCATTGTGCCTTTTGAATTTAATTCCAATGCAATATCTGTGTTTCATCGTCAATAAGAAGGTGCAAAGTATACAGTAAACCTAAAGTGAAGCATCGGAATCTATAACTGGACTCACAGGAGAGGTTCAAATCATAGAGAGTAAGAGTGTCAGTCCTCTTGTACTTAAGTCGGCATTGTGCCTTTTGAATTTAATTCCAATGCAATTTCTGTGTTTCATCGTCAATAAGAAGGTGCAAAGTATACTGTAAACCTGAAGTGAAGCATTGGAATCTATAACTGGACTCACAGGAGAGGTTCTAATCATAGAGAGTTAGAGTGTCAGTCCTCTTGTACTTATTTCGGCATTGTGCCTTTTGTATTAAAATTGGATGCAATTTCTGTGTTTCATCGTCAATAAGAAGGTCCAAGGGATACAGTAAACCTGAAGCGAAGCATCGGAATCTAAAACTGGACTCACAGGAGAATCTTATATCGTAGAATGTTAGAGTGTCAGTCCTCTTGTACTTAAGTCGGCATTGTCCCTGTTGTATTAAATTCGGATGCAATTTCTGTGTTTCATCGTCAGTAAGAAGGTCCAAGGTATACAGTAAACCTGAAGTGAAGCTTCGGAAACTAAAATTGGACTCACAGGAGAGGTTCAAATCTTAGGTAGTGAGAGTGTCAGTCCTCTTGTACTTAAGTCGGCATTGTGCCTTTTGTATTAAATTCCGATGCAATATCTGTGCTTCATCGTCAATAAGAAGGTGTAAGGTATACTGTAAACCTGAAGTGAAGCATCGGAATCTAAAACTGGACTCATAGGTGAGGTTCAAGTCATAGAAGGTTAGAGTGCCAGTCCTCTTGTACTTACGTCGGCATTGTGCTTTTGTATTAACTTCGGATGCAAACTCTGTGTTTCATCGTCAATAAGAAGGTCCTAGGGATACAGTAAACCTGAAGTGAAGCATCGGAATCTAAAACTGGACTCACAGGAGAGGTTCAAATCATAGAAAGTGAGAGTGTCAGTCCTCTGTTACTTAAGTCGGCATTGTGCCTTTTGAATTTAATTCCGATGCAATTTCTGTGTTTCATCGTCAATAAGAAGGTGCAAGGTATACAGTAAACCAGAAGTGAAGCATCGGAATCTGAAACTCGACTCACAGGAGAGGTTCAAATCATAGAAGGTTAGAGTGTCAGTCCTCTTTTACTTATGTCAGCAATGTGCCTTTTGTATTAAATTCGGATGCAATTTCTATGTTTCATCGTCAATAAGAATGTGCAAGGTATTCAGTAAACCTAAAGTGAAGCATCGGAATCTAAAACTGGACTCATAGGTGAGGTTCAAATCATAGAAAGTGAAGGTGTCAGTCCTCTTGTACTTAAGTCAGCATTGTGCTTTTGAATTTAGTTCCAATGCAATTTCTGTGTTTCATCGTCAATAAGAAGGTGCAAAGTATACAGTAAACCTGAAGTGTAGCATCGGAATCTATAACATGACTCACAGGAGAGGTTCACATCATAGAGAGTTAGAGTGTCTGTCCACTTGTACTTAAGTCGGCATTGTGCCTTTTGAATTTAATTCCGATGCAATTTCTGTGTTTCATCGTCAATAAGAAGGTCCAAGGGATACAGAAAACCTGAAGTGAAACATCGGAATCTAAAACTGGACTCACAGGAGAGGTTCAAATCGTAGAAAGTTAGAGTGTCAGTCCTCTTGCACTTAAGACGGCATTGTGCCTTTTGAATTTAATTCCGATGCAATTTATGTGTTTCATCGTCAATAAGAGGGTCCAAGGGATACAGTAAACCTGAAGTGAAGCATCGGAATCTTAAACTGGACTCAGAGGAGAGGTCCAAATCATAGAAAGTTAGAGTGTCAGTCCTCTTGCACTTAAGTCGGCATTGTGCCTTTTGTATTAAATTTGGATGCAATTTCTGTGTTTTATCATCAATAAGAAGGTCCAAGGTATACAGTAAACCTGAAGTGAAGCATCGGAATCTAAACCTGGACTCACAGGAGAGGTTCAAATCATAGAATGTTAGAGTGTCTGTCCTCTTGTACTTAAGTCTTCATTGTGCCCTTTGTATTAAATTCGCATGAAAACTCTGTGTTTCATCGCCAATAAGAAGGTCCAAGGGATACAATAAACCAGAAGAGAAGCATCGGATTCTAAAACAGGACTCACAGGAGAGGTTCAAATCATAGAAAGTGAGAGAGTCAGTCCTCTTTTACTTGAGGCGGCATTGTGCCTTTTGTATTAAATTCCGATGCAATATCTGTGATTCATCGTTAATAAGAGGGTCCAAGGGATATAGTAAACCTGAAGTGAAGCATCGGAATCAAAAACTGGACTCACAGGAGAGGTTCAAATCATAGAAAGTGAAGGTGTCAGTCCTCTTGTACTTAAGTCAGCATTGTGTTTTTGAATTTAGTTCCAATGCAATTTCTGTGTTTCATCGTCAATAAGAAGGTACAAAGTATTCAGTAAACCTGAAGTGAAGCATCGGAATCTATAACTGGAATCACAGGAGGGGTTCAAATCATAGAGAGTTTGAGTGTCAGTCCTCTTGTACTTATGTCGGCATTGTGCCTTTTGTATTAAAATTGGATGCAATTTCCGTGTTTCATCGTCAATAAGAAGGTCCAAGGGATAAAGTAAACCTGAAGTGAAGCATCGGAATCTAAAACTGGACTCACAGGAGAGGTTCAAATCATAGAAAGTGAGAGTCTCAGTCCTCTTGTACTTAAGTCGGCATTGTGCCTTTTCTATTAAATTCGGATGCAATCTCTGTGTTTCATCGTCAATACGAAGGTCCAAGTGATACAGTAAACCTGAAGTGAAGCATCAGAATCTAAAACTGGACTCACAGGAGATATTCAAATCATAGAATGTTAGAGTTTCAGTCCTCTTGTACATAAGTCGGCATTGTGCCTTTTGAATTTAATTCCACTGCAATTTCTGTGTTTCATCGTCAATAAGAAGGTGCAAAGTATACAGTAAACCTGAAGTGAAGCATCGGAATCTATAAGTGGGCTCACAGGAGAGGTTCACATCATAGAGAGTTAGAGTGTCTGTCCTCTTGTACTTAAGTCGGCATTGTGCCTTTTGAATTTAATTCCGATGCAATTTCTGTGTTTCATCGTCAATAAGAAGGTCCAAGGGATACAGTAAACCTGAAGTGAAGCATCGGAATCTAAAACTGGACGCACAGGAGAGGTTCAAATCGTAGAAAGTTAGAGTGTCAGTCCTCTTGTACATAAGTCGGCATTGTGCCTTTTGAATTTAATTCCGATGCAATTTCTGTGTTTCATCGTCAATAAGAGGGTACAAGGGATACAGTAAACCTGAAGTGAAACATCGGGATCTTAAACTGGACTCAGAGGAGAGGTCCAAATCATAGAAAGTTAGAGTGTCAGTCCTCTTGCACTTAAGTCGTCATTGTGCCTTCTGTATTAAATTTGGATGCAATTTCTGTGTTTCATCATCAATAAGAAGGTCCAAGGTATACAGTAAACCTGAAGTGAAGCATCGGAATCTAAAACTGGACTCACAGGAGAGGTTCAAATCATAGAATGTTAGAGTGTCTGTATTCTTGTACTTAAGTCTTCATTGTGCCCTTTGTATTAAATTCGCATGAAAACTCTGTGTTTCATCGTCAATAAGAAGGTCCAAGGGATACAATAAACCAGAAGTGAAGCATCGGAATCTAAAACAGGACTCACAGGAGAGGTTCAAATCATAGAAAGTGAGAGTGTCAGTCCTCTTTTACTTGAGGCGGCATTGTGCCTTTTGTATTAAATTCCGATGCAATTTCTGTGTTTCATCGTCAATAAGAAGATCTAAGGTATACAGTAAACCTAAAGTGAAGCATCGGAATCTATAACTGGACACACAGGAGAGGTTCAAATCATAGTGAGTTTGAGTGTCAGTAGTCTTGTAGTTATGTCGGCATTGTGCCTTTTGAATTTAATTCCAATGCAATTTCATTGTTTCATCGTCAGTAAGAAGGTCAAAGTATACAGTAAACCTGAAGTGAAGCATCGGAATCTATAACTGGACTCACAGGAGAGGTTCAAATCATAGAGAGTTAGAGTGTCTGTCTTCTTGTACTTAAGTCGGCATTGTGCCTTTTGAATTTAATTGTGATGAAATTTATGTGTTTCATCGTCAATAAGAAGGTCCAAGGGATACAGTATACCTGAAGTGAAGCATCGGAATCTTAAACTGGACTCAGAAGAGAGGTTCAAATCATAGAAAGTTAGAGTTTCAGTCCTCTTGTACTTAAGTCGGCACTGTGCCTTTTGTATTAAATTGGGATACGATTTCTGTGTTTCATCGTCAATAAGAAGGTCTAAGGTATACAGTAAACCTAAAGTGAAGCATCGGAATCTATAACTGGAGTCACAGGAGAGGTTCAAATCATAGAGAGTTAGAGTGTCAGTCCTCTTGTACTTAAGTCGGCATTGTGCCTTTTGAATTTAATTCCAATGCAATTTCTGTGTTTCATCGTCAATAAGAAGGTGCAAAGTATACAGTAAACCTCAAGTGAAGCATTGGAATCTATAACTGGACTCACAGGAGAGGTTCAAATCATAGAGAGTTAGAGTGTCAGTCCTCTTGTACTTATTTCGGCATTGTGCCTTTTGTATTAAAATTGGATGCAATTTCTGTGTTTCATCGTCAATAAGATGGTCCAAGGGATACAGTAAACCTGAAGTGAAGCATCGGAATCTAAAACTGGACTCACAGGAGAATCTTACATCATAGAATGTTAGAGTGTCAGTCCTCTTGTACTTAAGTCGGCATTGTCCCTGTTGTATTAAATTCGGATGCAATTTCTGTGTTTCATCGTCAGTAAGAAGGTCCAAGGTATACAGTATACCTGAAGTGAAGCTTCGGAATCTAAAATTGGACTCACAGGTGAGGTTCAAATCTTAGGTAGTGACAGTGTCAGTCCTCTTGTACTTAAGTCGGCATTGTGCCTTTTGTATTAAATTCGGATGCAATATCTGTGCTTCATCGTCAATAAGAAGGTGTAAGGTATACTGTAAACCTGAAGTGAAGCATCGGAATCTAAAACTGGACTCATAGGTGAGGTTCAAGTCATAGAAGGTTAGAGTGCCAGTCCTCTTGTACTTACGTCGGCATTGTGCCTTTTGTATTAACTTCGGATGCAAACTCTGTGTTTCATCGTCAATAAGAAGGTCCTAGGGATACAGTAAACCTGAAGTGAAGCATCGGAATCTAAAACTGGACTCACAGGAGAGGTTCAAATCATAGAAAGTGAGAGTGTCAGTCCTCTGTTACTTAAGTCGGCATTGTGCCTTTTGAATTAAATTCCCATGCAATTTCTGTGTTTCATCGTCAATAAGAAGGTGCAAGGTATACAGTAAACCAGAAGTGAAGCATCGGAATCTAAAACTGGACTCACAGGAGAGGTTGAAATCATAGAAGGTTAGAGTGTCAGTCCTCTTTTACTTATGTCGGCAATGTGCCTTTTGTATTAAATTCGGATGCAATTTCTGTGTTTCATCGTCAATACGAATGTGCAAGGTATTCAGTAAACCTGAAGTGAAGCATCGGACTCTAAAACTGGACTCATAGGTGAGGTTCAAATCATAGAGAGTTAGAGTGTCACTCCTCTTGAACTTAAGTCGGCATTGTGCCTTTTGAAATTAATTCCGATGCAATTTCTGTGTTTCATCGTCAATAAGAAGGTCCAAGGTATACAATAAACCTGAAGAGAAGCATCGGAATCTAAAACTGGACTCACAGGAGAGGTTCAAATCGTAGAAAGTGAGAGTGTCAGTCCTCTTTTACTTAAGTCGGCATTGTGCCTTTCGAATTATATTCGAATGCAATTTCTGTGTTTCATCGTCAATGCGAAGGTCCTTGGGATACAGTAAACCTGAAGTGATGCATCAGAATCTAAAACTGGACTCACAGGAGAGATTCAAATCATAGAATGTTAGAGTGCCAGTCCTCTTGTACTTAAGTCGGCAATTTGCCTTTTGTATTAAATTCGGATACAATTTCTGTGTTTCATCGTCAATAAGAAAGTCTAAGGTATACAGTAAACCTAAAGTGAAGCATTTTAATCTATAACTGGACTCACAGGAGAGGTTCAAATCATAGTGAGTTAGAGTGTCTGTCCTCTTGTACTTAAGTCGGCATTGTGCCTTTTGAATTTAATTCCGATTCAATTTCTGTGTTTCATCGTCGATAAGAAGGTCCAAGGGATACAGTAAACCTGAAGTGAAGCATCGGAATCTAAAACTGGACTCACCGGAGAGGTTCAAATCTTAGAAAGTTAGAGTGTCAGTCCTCTTGTACTTAAGTCGGCATTGTGCCTTTTGAATTTAATTCCGATGGAATTTCTGTGTTTCATTGTCAATAAGAAGGTCCAAGGGATACAGTAAACCAGAAGTGAAGCATCGGAATCTAAAACTGACTCACAGGAGAGGTTCAAATCATAGAAAGTTAGAGTGTCAGTCCTCTTGTACTTAGGTCTTCATTGTGCCTATTGAATTTAATTCCAATGCCATTTCTGAGTTTCATCGTCAATAAGAAGGTGCAAGGTATACAGTAAACCTGAAGTGAAGCATCAGAATCTAAAACTGGACTCACAGGAGAGGTTCAAATCATAGAAAGTTAGAGTAACAGTCCTCTTGTACTTAAGTCGGCACTGTGCCTTTTGTATTAAATTGGGATACGATTTCTGTGTTTCATCGTCAATAAGAAGGTCTAAGGTATACAGTAAACCTAAAGTGAAGCATCGGAATCTATAACTGGAGTCACAGGAGAGGTTCAAATCATAGAGAGTTAGAGTGTCAGTCCTCTTGTACTTAAGTCGGCATTGTGCCTTTTGAATTTAATTCCAATGCAATATCTGTGTTTCATCGTCAATAAGAAGGTGCAAAGTATACAGTAAACCTAAAGTGAAGCATCGGAATCTATAACTGGACTCACAGGAGTGGTTCAAATCATAGAGAGTAAGAGTGTCAGTCCTCTTGTACTTAAGTCGGCATTGTGCCTTTTGAATTTAATTCCAATGCAATTTCTGTGTTTCATCGTCAATAAGAAGGTGCAAAGTATACAGTAAACCTGAAGTGAAGCATTGGAATCTATAACTGGACTCACAGGAGAGGTTCTAATCATAGAGAGTTAGAGTGTCAGTCCTCTTGTACTTATTTCGGCATTGTGCCTTTTGTATTAAAATTGGATGCAATTTCTGTGTTTCATCGTCAATAAGAAGGTCCAAGGCATACAGTAAACCTGAAGTGAAGCATCGGAATCTAAAACTGGACTCACAGGAGAATCTTATATCATAGAATGTTAGAGTGTCAGTCCTCTTGTACTTAAGTCGGCATTGTCCCTGTTGTATTAAATTCGGATGCAATTTCTGTGTTTCATCGTCAGTAAGAAGGTCCAAGGTATACAGTAAACCTGAAGTGAAGCTTCGGAATCTAAAATTGGACTCACAGGAGAGGTTCAAATCTTAGGTAGTGAGAGTGTCAGTCCTCTTGTACTTAAGTCGGCATTGTGCCTTTTGTATTAAATTCGGATGCAATATCTGTGCTTCATCGTCAATAAGAAGGTGTAAGGTATACTGTAAACCTGAAGTGAAGCATCGGAATCTAAAACTGGACTCATAGGTGAGGTTCAAGTCATAGAAGGTTAGAGTGCCAGTCCTCTTGTACTTACGTCGGCATTGTGCTTTTGTTTTAACTTCGGATGCAAACTCTGTGTTTCATCGTCAATAAGAAGGTCCTAGGGATACAGTAAACCTGAAGTGAAGCATCGGAATCTAAAACTGGACTCACAGGAGAGGTTCAAATCATAGAAAGTGAGAGTGTCAGTCCTCTGTTACTTAAGTCGGCATTGTGCCTTTTGAATTTAATTCCGATGCAATTTCTGTGTTTCATCGTCAATAAGAAGGTGCAAGGTATACAGTAAACCAGAAGTGAAGCATCGGAATCTGAAACTCGACTCACAGGAGAGGTTCAAATCATAGAAGGTTAGAGTGTCAGTCCTCTTTTACTTATGTCGGCAATGTGCCTTTTGTATTAAATTCGGATGCAATTTCTGTGTTTCATCGTCAATAAGAATGTGCAAGGTATTCAGTAAACCTGAAGTGAAGCATCGGAATCTAAAACTGGACTCATAGGTGAGGTTCAAATCATAGAGAGTTGGAGTGTCACTCCTCTTGAACTTAAGTCGGCATTGTGCCTTTTGAAATTAATTCCGATGCAATTTCTGCGTTTCATCGTCAATAAGAATGTGCAAGGTATACAATAAACCTGAAGAGAAGCATCGGAATCTAAAACTGGACTCACAGGAGAGGTTCAAATCGTAGAAAGTGAGAGTGTCAGTCCTCTTTTACTTAAGTCGGCATTGGGCCTTTCGAATTATATTCGAATGCAATTTCTGTGTTTCATCGTCAATGCGAAGGTCCTTGGGATACAGTAAACCTGAAGTGATGCATCTGAATCTAAAACTGGACTCACAGGAGAGATTCAAATCATAGAATGTTAGAGTGTCAGTCCTCTTGTACTTAAGTCGGCAATTTGCCTTTTGTATTAAATTCGGATACAATTTCTGTGTTTCATCGACAATAAGAAAGTCTAAGGTATACAGTAAACCTAAAGTGAAGCATTGGAATCTATAACTGGACTCACAGGAGAGGTTCAAATCATAGAGAGTTAGAGTGTCAGTCCTCTTGTACTTAAGTCGGCATTGTGCCTTTTGAATTTAATTCCGATTCAATTTCTGTGTTTCATCGTCGATAGGAAGGTCCAAGGGATACAGTAAACCTGAAGTGAAGCATCGGAATCTAAAACTGGACTCACCGGAGAGGTTCAAATCTTAGAAAGTTAGAGTGTCAGTCCTCTTGTACTTAAGTCGGCATTGTGCCTTTTGAATTTAATTCCGATGGAATTTCTGTGTTTCATTGTCAATAAGAAGGTCCAAGGGATACAGTAAACCTGAAGTGAAGCATCGGAATCTAAAACTGACTCACAGGAGAGGTTCAAATCATAGAAAGTTAGAGTGTCAGTCCTCTTGTACTTAGGTCGGCATCGTGCCTTTTGAATTTAATTCCAATGCAATTTCTGAGTTTCATCGTCAATAAGAAGGTGCAAGGTATACAGTAAACCTGAAGTGAAGCATCAGAATCTAAAACTGGACTCACAGGAGAGGTTCAAATCAGGGAAAGTAAGAGTGTCAGTCCTCTTGTACTTAAGCCGGCATTGTGCTTTTTGAATTTAATTCCGATGCAATATCTGTGTTTCATTGTCAATAAGAAGGTCCAAGGGATACAGTAAACCTGAAGTGAAGCATCGGAATCTAAAACTGACTCACAGGAGAGGTTCAAATCATAGTAAGTTAGAGTGTCAGTCCTCTTGTACTTAGGTCGGCATTGTACCTTTTAAATTTAATTCCAATGCAATTTCTGTGTTTCATCGTCAATAAGAAGGTGCAAGGTATACAATAAACCTGAAGAGATGCATCGGAATCGAAAACTGACTCACAGGAGAAGTTCAAATCATACAAAGTTACAGTGTCAGTCCTCTTGTACTTACGTCGCCATTGTGCCTTTTGTATTAATTTTGGATGCAAACTCTGTGTTTCATCGTCAATAAGAAGGTCCAAGGGATACAGTAAACCTGAAGTGAAGCATCGGAATCTAAAACTGGACTCACAGGAGAGGTTCAAATCATAGAAAGTGAGAGTGTCAGTCCTCTGTTACTTAAGTCGGCATTGTGCCTTTTGAATTTAATTCCGATGCAATTTCTGCGTTTCATCGTCAATAAGAAGGTGCAAGGTATACAGTAAACCAGAAGTGAAGCATAGGAATCTAAAACTGGACTCACAGGAGAGGTTCAAATCATAGAAGGTTAGAGTGTCAGTCCTCTTTTACTTATGTCGGCAATGTGCCATTTGTATTAAATTCGGATGCAATTTCTGTGTTTCATCGTCAATAAGAATGTGCAAGGTATTCAGTAAACCTGAAGTGAAGCATCGGAATCTAAAACTGGACTCATAGGTGAGGTTCAAATCATAGAGAGTTAGAGTGTCAGTCCTCTTGAACTTAAGTCGGCATTGTACCTTTTGAATTTAATTCCAATGCAATTTCTGTGTTACATCGTCAATAAGAAGGTGCAAAGTATACAGTAAACCTGAAGTGAAGCATCGGAATCTATAACTGGACTTACAGGAGAGGTTCAAATCATAGAGAATTAGAGTGTCTGTCCTCTTGTACTTAAGTCGGCATTGTGCCTTTTGAATTTAATTCCGATTCTATTTCTGTGTTTCATCGTCGATAAGAAGGTCCACGGGATACAGTAAACCTGAAGTGAAGCATCGGAATCTAAAACTGGACTCACTGGAGAGGTTCAAATCTTAGAAATTTAGAATGTCAGTCCTCTTGCACTTAGGTCGGCATTGTGCCTTTTGAATTTAATTCCAATGCAATTTCTGTGTTTCATCGTCAAGAAGAAGGTGCAAGGTATACAGTAAACCTGAAGTGAAGCATCAGAATCTAAAACTGGACTCACAGGAGAGGTTCAAATCATAGAAAGTTAGAGTGTCAGTCCTCTTGTACTTAAGTCGGCATTGTGCTTATTGTATTTAATTCCGATCGAATTTCCGTGTTTCATTGTCAATAAGAAGGTCCAAGGGATACAGTAAACCTGAAGTGAAGCATCGGAATCTAAAACTGACTCACAGGAGAGGTTCAAATCATAGTAAGTTAGAGTGTCAGTCCTCTTGTACTTAGGTCGGCATTGTACCTTTTGAATTTAATTCGAATGCAATTTCTGTGTTTCATCGTCAATAAGAAGGTGCAAAGTATACAGTAAACCTGAAGTGAAGCATCGGAATCTATAGCTGGACTCACAGGAGAGGTTCAAATCATAGAGAGTCAGAGTGTCTGTCCTCTTGTACTTCAGTCGGCATTGTGCCTTTTGAATTTAATTAGGATGCTATTTCTGTGTTTCATCGTCAATAAGAAGCTCCAAGGGATACAGTAAACCTGAAGTGAAGCGTCGGAATCTTAAACTGGATTAAGAGGAGAGGTTCAAATCATAGAAAGTTAGAGTGTCAGTCCTCTTGTACTTAAGTCGGCATTGTGCCTTTTGAATTTAATTCCGATGGAATTTCTGTGTTTCATTGTCAATAAGAAGGTCCAAGGGATACAGTAAACCTAAAGTGAAGCATCGGAATCTAAAACTGACTCACAGGAGAGGTTCAAATCATAGAAAGTTAGAGTGTCAGTCCTGTTGTACTTAAGTCGGCATTGTGCCTTTTGAATTTAATTCCGATGTAATTTCTGTGTTTTATTGTCAATAAGAAGGTCCAAGGTATGCAGTAAACCTGAAGTGAAGCATCGGAAACTAAAACTGGACTCACAGGAGAGGTTCAAATCATAAAAATTTAGAGTGTCAGTCCTCTTGTACTTAAGTCTTCATTGTGCCTTTTGTATTAAATTCGGATGAAAACTCTGTGTTTCATCGTCAATAAGAAGGTCCAAGGGATACAGTAAACCAGATGTGAAGCATCGGAATCTAAAACAGGACTCACAGGAGAGGTTCAAATCATAGAAATTGAGAGTGTCAGTCCTCTTTTACTTGAGGCGGCATTGTGCCTTTTGTATTAAATTCCGATGCAATTTCTGTGTTTCATCGTAAATAAGAAGGTCCAACGGATACAGTAAACCTGAAGTGAAGCATCGGAATCTAAAACTGGACTCACAGGAGAGGTTCAAATCATAGAAAGTGAGAGTGTCAGTCCTCTTGTGCTTAAGTCAGCATTGTGCACTTTGTATTACATTCGGATGCAATCTCTGTGTTTCATCGTCAATTCGAAGGTCCAAGGGATACAGTAAACCTGAAGTGAAGCATCGGAATCTAAAACTGGACTCACAGGAGAGATTCAAATCATAGAATGTTAGAGTGTCAGTCCTCTTGTACTTAAGTCGGCATTGTGCCTTTTGTATTAAATTCGGATGCAATTTCTGTGTTTCATCGTCAATAAGAAGGTCTAAGGTATACAGTAAACCTAATGTGAAGCATCGGAATCTATAACTGGACTCACAGGAGAGGTTCAAATCATAGAGGGTTAGAGTGTCATTCCTCTTGTACTTAAGTCGGCATTGTGCCTTCTGAAATTAATTCCAATGCAATTTCTGTGTTTCATCGTCAATAAGAAGGTGCAAAGTATACAGTAAACCTAAAGTGAAGCATCGGAATCTATAACTGGACTCACAGGATAGGTTCAAATCACAGAGTGTTAGAGTGTCAGTCCTCTTGTACTTAAGTCGGCATTGTCCCTATTGTATTAAATTCGGATGCAATTTCTGTGTTTCATCGTCAGTAAGATGGTCCAAGGTATACACTAAACCTGAAGTGAAGCTTCGGAATCCAAAACTGGACTCACAGGAGAGGTTCAAATCTGAGAAAGTTTGAGTGTCAGTCCTCTTTTACTTAAGTCGGCATTGTCCCTATTGTATTAAATTAGGATGCAATTTCTGTGTTTCATCGTCAGTAAGAAGGGCCAAGTGATACAGTAAACCTGAAGTGAAGCTTCGGAATCTAAAACTGGACTCACAGGAGAGGTTCAAATCTTAGAAAGTTAGAGTGTCAGTCTCCTTTTACTTAAGTCGGCATTGTGCCTCTTGAATTTAATTCCGATGCTATTTCTGTGTTTCATAGTCAATAAGAGGGTAGAAGGTATACAATAAACCTGAAGTGAAGCATCGGAATGTAAAACTGGACTCACAGGAGAGGTTCAAATCATAGAAAGTGAGACACTCAGTCCTCTTTTACTGAAGTCGGCAATGTGCCTTTGGAATTAAATTCGTATGCAATTTCTGTGTTTCATCGTCAATAAGAAGGTCCTAGGGATACAGTAAACCTGAAGTGAAGCATCGGAATCTAAAACTGGACTCACAGGAGAGGTTCAAATCATAGAAGGTTAGAGTGTCAGTCCTAATGTACTTAAGTCAGCATTGTGCCTTTTGAATTTAATTCCGATGGAATTTCTGTGTTTCATCGTCAATAAGAAGGTGCAAAGTATACAGTAAACCTGAAGTGAAGCATCGGAATCTAAAACTGGACTCACAGGAGAGGTTCAAAACGTAGAAAGTGAGAGTGTCAGTCCTCTTGTACTTAAGTCGGCATTGTGCCTTTTGAATTAAATTCGGATGCAATTTCTGTGTTACATCGTCAATACGAAGGTCCTAGGGATACAGTAAACCTGAAGTGAAGCATCGGAATCTAAAACTGGACTCACAGGAGAGGTTCAAATCATAGAAAGTTAGAGTGTCAGTCATCTTGTACTTAAGTCGGCATTGTGCATTTGAATTTAATTCCGATGGAATTTCTGTGTTTCATTGTCAATACGAAGGTCCAAGGGATACAGTAAACCTGTAGTGAAGCATCGGAATCTAAAACTGACTCACAGGAGAGGTTCAAATCATAGAAAGTTAGAGTGTCAGTCATCCTGTACATAAGTCTTCATTGTGCCTTTCGTATTAAATTCGGATGAAAACTCTGTGTTTCATCGTCAATAAGAAGGTCCAAGTGATACAGTAAACCAGAAATGAAGCATCGGAATCTAAAACAGGACTCACAGGAGAGGTTCAAATCATAGAAAGTTAGAGTGTCAGTCCTCTTTTACTTGAGGCGGCATTGTGCCTTTTGTGTTAAAATTCCGTTGCAATTTCTGTGTTTCATCGTCAATGAGAAGGTCCAAGGGATACAGTAAACCTGAAGTGAAGCGTCGGAATCTAAAAGTGGTCTCACAGGAGAGGTTCAAATCATAGAATGTGAGAGTGTCAGTCCTCTTCTACTGAAGTCGGCATTGTGCCTTTTGTATTAAATTCGGCTGCAATCTGTGTTTCATCGTCAATTCGAAGGTTCAAGGGATACAGTAAACCTGAATTGAAGCATCGGAATCTAAAACTGGACTCACTGGAGAGATTTAAATCACAGATTGTTAGAGTGTCAGTCCTCTTGTACTTATGTTGGCATTGTGCCTTTGTATTAAATTCGGATGCAATTTCTGTGTTTCATCGTCAATAAGAAGGTCTAAGGTATACAGTAAACCTAATGTGAAGCATCGGAATCTATAACTGGACTCACAGGAGAGGTTCAAATCATAGAGGGTTAGAGTGTCATTCCTCTTGTACTTAAGTCGGCATTGTGCCTTTTGAAATTAATTCCAATGCAATTTCTGTGTTTCATCGTCAATAAGAAGGTGCAAAGTATACAGTAAACCTGAAGTGAAGCATCGGAATCTATAACTGGACTCACAGGAGAGGTTCAAATCATAGAGTGTTAGTGTGTCAGTCCTCTTGTACTTATGTCGGCATTGTGCCTTTTATATTAAAATTGGATGCAATTTCTGTGTATCATCGTCAATAAGAAGGTCCAAGTGATACAGTAAATATGAAGTGAAGCACCGGAACCTAAAACTGGACTCACAGGAGAGGTTCAAATCACAGAGTGTTAGAGTGTCAGTCCTCTTGTACTTAAGTCGGCATTGTCCCTATTGTATTAAATTCGGATGCAATTTCTGTGTTTCATCGTCAGTAAGATGGTCCAAGGTATACACTAAACCTGAAGTGAAGCTTCGGAATCCAAAACTGGACTCACAGGAGAGGTTCAAATCTGAGAAAGTTTGAGTGTCAGTCCTCTTTTACTTAAGTCGGCATTGTCCCTATTGTATTAAATTAGGATGCAATTTCTGTGTTTCATCGTCAGTAAGAAGGGCCAAGTGATACAGTAAACCTGAAGTGAAGCTTCGGAATCTAAAACTGGACTCACAGGAGAGGTTCAAATCTTAGAAAGTTAGAGTGTCAGTCTCCTTTTACTTAAGTCGGCATTGTGCCTCTTGAATTTAATTCCGATGCTATTTCTGTGTTTCATCGTCAATAAGAGGGTAGAAGGTATACAATAAACCTGAAGTGAAGCATCGGAATGTAAAACTGGACTCACAGCAGAGGTTCAAATCATAGAAAGTGAGAGACTCAGTCCTCTTTTACTTAAGTCGGCATTGTGCCTTTGGAATTAAATTCGTATGCAATTTCTGTGTCTCATCGTCAATAAGAAGGTCCTAGGGATACAGTAAACCTGAAGTGAAGCATCGGAATCTAAAACTTGACTCACAGGAGAGGTTCAAATCATAGAAGGTTAGAGTGTCAGTCCTAATGTACTTAAGTCGGCATTGTGCCTTTTGAATTTAATTCCGATGGAATTTCTGTGTTTCATCGTCAATAAGAAGGTGCAAAGTATACAGTAAACCTGAAGTGAAGCATCGGAATCTAAAACTGGACTCACAGGAGAGGTTCAAAACGTAGAAAGTGAGAGTGTCAGTCCTCTTGTACTTAATTCGGCATTGTGCCTTTTGAATTAAATTCGGATGCAATTTCTGTGTTACATCGTCAATACGAAGGTCCTAGGGATACAGTAAACCTGAAGTGAAGCATCGGAATCTAAAACTGGACTCACAGGAGAGGTTCAAATCATAGAAAGTTAGAGTGTCAGTCATCTTGTACTTAAGTCGGCATTGTGCATTTGAATTTAATTCCGATGGAATTTCTGTGTTTCATTGTCAATACGAAGGTCCAAGGGATACAGTAAACCTGTAGTGAAGCATCGGAATCTAAAACTGACTCACAGGAGAGGTTAAAATCATAGAAAGTTAGAGTGTCAGTCATCCTGTACATAAGTCTTCATTGTGCCTTTTGTATTAAATTCGGATGAAAACTCTGTGTTTCATCGTCAATAAGAAGGTCTAAGTGATACAGTAAACCAGAAATGAAGCATCGGAATCTAAAACAGGACTCACAGGAGAGGTTCAAATCATAGAAAGTTAGAGTGACAGTCCTCTTTTACTTGAGGCGGCATTGTGATTTTTTTGTGTTAAAAGTCCGATGCAATTTCTGTGTTTCATCGTCAATGAGAAGGTCCAAGGGATACAGTAAACCTGAAGTGAAGCGTCGGAATCTAAAACTGGTCTCACAGGAGAGGTTCAAATCATAGAATGTTAGAGTGTCAGTCCTCTTCTACTGAAGTCGGCATTGTGCCTTTTGTATTAAATTCGGCTGCAATCTGTGTTTCATCGTCAATCCGAAGGTTCAAGGGATACAGTAAACCTGAATTGAAGCATCGGAATCTAAAACTGGACTCACTGGAGAGATTTAAATCACAGAATGTTAGAGTGTCAGTCCTCTTGTACTTATGTCGGCATTGTGCCTTTTGTATTAAATTCGGATGCAATTTCTGTGTTTCATCGTCAATAAGAAGGTCTAAGGTATACAGTAAACCTAATGTGAAGCATCGGAATCTATAACTGGACTCACAGGAGAGGTTCAAATCACATAGAGTTAGAGTGTCAGTCCTCTTGTACTTAAGTTGGCATTGTCCCTATCGTATTAAATTCGGATGCAATTTCTGTGTTTCATCGTCAGTAAGAAGGTCCAAGGTATACAGTAAATCTGAACTGAAGCTTCGGATTCTAAAACTGGACACACAGGAAAGGTTCAAATCTTAAAAAGTTAGAGTGTCAGTCCTCTTGTACTTAAGTCGGCATTGTGCCTTTTGAATTTAATTCCGATGCAATTTCTGTGTTTCATTGTCAATAAGAGGGTAGAAGGTATACAATAAACCTGAAATGAAGCATCGGAATCTAAAACTGGACTCACTGGAGAGGTTCAAATCATAGAAAGTGAGAGTCTCAGTCCTCTGTTACTTAAGTCGGCATTGTGCCTTTTGAATTAAATTCGGATAGAATTTCTGTTTTTCATCGTCAATACGAAAGTCCTAGGGATACAGTAAACCTGAAGTGAAGCATCGGAATCTAAAACTGGACTCACAGGAGAGGTTCAAATCATAGGAAGTTAGAGTGTCAGTCCTCTTGTACTTACGTCGGCATTGTGCATTTGAATTTAATTCCGATGGAATATCTGTGTTTCATTGTCAATACGAAGGTCCAAGGGATACAGTAAACCTGAAGTGAAGCATCGGAATCTAAAACTGGACTCACAGGAGAGGTTCAAAACGTAGAAAGTGAGAGTGTCAGTCCTCTTTTACTTAAGTCGGCATTGTGCCTTTTGAATTAAATTTGGATGCAATTTCTGTGTTTCATCGTCAATACGAAGGTCCTAGGGATACAGTAAACCTGACGTGAAGCATCGGAATCTAAAACTGGACTCACAGGAGAGGTTCAAATCATAGAAAGTTAGAGTGTCAGTCCTCTTGTACTTAAGTCGGCATTGTGCATTTGAATTTATTTCCGATGGAATTTCTGTGTTTCATTGTCAATACGAAGGTCCAAGTGATACAGTAAACCTGAAGTGAAGCATCGGAACCTAAAACTGGACTCACAGGAGAGGTTCAAGTCTTAGAAAGTTAGAGTGTCAGTCCTCATGTACATAAGTCGGCATTGTGAATTTTGAATTTAATTCCGATGTAATTTCTGTGTTTCATCGTCAATAAAAAAATGTCCAAGGGATACAGTAAACCAGAAGTGAAGCATCGGAATCTAAAACAGGACTCACAGGAGAGGTTCAAATCATAGAAAGTGAGAGTGTCAGTCCTCTTGTACTTAAGTCGGCATTGTGCCTTTTGTATTACATTCGGATGCAATCTCTGTGTTTCATCGTCAATTCGAAGGTCCAAGGGATACAGTAGACCTGAAGTGAAGCATCGGAATCTAAAACTGGACTCACAGGAGAGATTTAAATCATAGAATGTTAGAGTGTCAGTCCTCTTGTACTTAAGTCGGCATTGTGCCTTTTGTATTAAATTCGGATGCAATTTCTGTGTTTCATCGTCAATAAGAAGGTCTAAGGTATACAGTAAACCTAATGTGAAACATCGGAATCTATAACTGGACTCACAGGAGAGGTTCAAATCATAGAGAGTTAGAGTGTCAGTCCTCTTGTGCTTAAGTCGGCATTGTGCTTTTTGAAATTACTTCCAATGCAATTTCTGTGTTTCATCGTCAATAAGAAGGTGCAAAGTATACAGTACACCTGAAGTGAAGCATCGGAATCTAAAACTGGACTCACAGGAGAGGTTCAAATCATAGAAAGTTAGAGTGTCAGTCCTCTTGTACTTAAGTCGGCATTGTCACTATTGTATTAAATTCGGATGCAATTTCTGTGTTTCATCGTCAGTAAGAAGGTCCAAGTTATACAGTAAACCTGAAGTGAAGCTTCGGAATCTAAAACTGGACTCACAGGAGAGGTTCACATCTTAAAAAGTTAGAGGGTCAGTCCTCTTTTAATTAAGTCGGCATTGTGCCTTTTGAATTTAATTCCGATGCAATTTCTGTGTTTCATCGTCAATAAGAGGGTAGAAGGTATACAATAAACCTGAAGTGAGGCATCGGAATCTAAAACTGGACTCACTGGAGAGGTTCAAATCATAGAAAGTGAGAGTTTCATTCCTCTTTTACTTAAGTCGGCATTGTGCCTTTTGAATTAAATTCGGATGCAGTTTCTGTTTTTCATCTTCAATACGAAGGTCCTAGGGATACAGTAAACCTGAAGTGAAGCATCGGAATCTAAAACTGGACTCACAGGAGAGGTTCAAATCATAGAAAGTTAGAGTGTCAGTCCTCTTGTACTGAAGGCGGCATTGTGACTTTTGAATTTAATTCCGATGTAATTTCTGTGTTTCATCGTCAATAAGAATGTCCAAGGGATACAGTAAACCTGAAGTGAAGCATCGGAATCTTAAACTGGATTAAGAGGAGACGTTCAAATCATAGAAGGTTAGAGTGTCAGTCCTCTTGTACTTAAGTCGGCATTGTGCCCTTTTTATAAAATTCGGATGCAATTTCTGTGTTTCATCGTCAATAAGAAGGTCCAAGGTATTCAGTAAACCTGAAGTGAAGCATCGGAATCTAAAACTGGACTCATAGGTGAGGTTCAAATCATAGAGAGTTAGAGTGTCAGTTCTCTTGTACTTAAGTCGGCATTGTGCCTTTTGAATTTAATTCCGATGCAATTTCAGTGTTTCATCGTCAATAAGAAGGTGCAGGGTATACAATAAACCTGAAGAGAAGCATCGGAATCTACAACTGGACTCACAGGAGAGGTTCAAATCGTAGAAAGTGAGAGTGTCAGTCCTTTTTTACTTAAGTCGGCATTGTGCCTTTTGAATTAAATTCGGATGCAATTTCTGTGTTTCATCGTCAATACGAAGGTCCTAGGGATACAGTAAACCTGAAGTGAAGCATCGGAATCTAAAACTGGACTCACAGGAGAGGTTCAAATCATAGGAAGTTAGAGTGTCAGTCCTCTTGTACTTAAGTCTTCATTGTGCCTTTTGTATTAAATTCGGAAGAAAACTCTGTGTTTCATCGTCAATAAGAAGGTCCAAGGGATACAGTAAACCAGAAGTGAAGCATCGGAATCTAAAACAGGACACACAGGAGAGGTTCAAATCATAGAGAGTTAGAGTGTTAGTCCTCTTGTACTTATGTCGGCATTGTGCCTTTTGTATTAAAATTGGATGCAATTTCTGTGTTTCATCGTCAATAAGAAGGTCCAAGGGATACAGTAAACCTGAAATGAAGCATCGGAAACTAAAACTGGACTCACAGGATAGGTTTATATCATAGAATGTTAGAGTGTCAGTCCTCTTGTACTTAAGTCGGCATTGTCCCTATTGTATTAAATTCGGATGCAATTTCTCTGTTTCATCGTCAGTAAGATGGTCCAAGGTATACACTAAACCTGAAGTGAAGCTTCGGAATCCAAAACTGGACTCACAGGAGAGGTTCAAATCTTAGAATTTTTGAGTGTCAGTCCTCTTTTACTTAAGTCGGCATTGTGCCTTTTGAATTTAATTCCGATGCAATTTCTGTGTTTCATCGTCACTAAGAGTGTCCAAGGTATACAATAAACCTGAAGAGAAGCATTGGAATCTAAAACTGGACTCGCAGGACAGGTTCAAATCGTAGAAAGTGGAAGGGTCAGTCCTCTTTTACTTAAGTCGGCATTGTGCCTTTTGAATTACATTCGGATGCAATTTCTGTGTTTCATCGTCAATACGAAGGTCCTAGGGATACAGTAAACCTGAAGTGAAGCATCGGAATCTAAAACTGGACTCACAGGAGAGGTTCAAATCATAGAAAGTTAGAGTGTCAGTCCTCTTGTACCTAAGTCGGCATTGTCCCTATTGTATTAAATTCGGATGCAATTTCTGTGTTTCATCGTCAGTAAGAAGGTCCAAGTTATACAGTAAACCTGAAGTGAAGCTTCGGAATCTAAAACTGGACTCACAGGAGAGGTTCAAATCTTAGAAAGTTAGAGAGTCAGTCCTCTTTTACTTAAGTCGGCATTGTGCCTTTTGAATTTAATTCCGATGCAATTTCTGTATTTCATCGTCAATAAGAGGGTAGAAGGTATACAATAAACCTGAAGTGAAGCATCGGAATGTAAAACTGGACTCACAGGAGAGGTTCAAATCATAGAAAGTTAGAGACTCAGTCCTCATTTACTTAAGTCGGCATTGTGCCTTTGGAATTAAATTCGGATGCAATTTCTGTGTTTCATCGTCAATAAGAAGGTCCTAGGGATACAGTAAACCTGAAGTGAAGCATCGGAATCTAAAACTGGACTCACAGGAGAGGTTCAACTCTTAGAAAGTTAGAGTGTCATTCCTCTTGTACTTAAGTCGGCTTTGTGCCTTTTGAATTTAATTCCGATGGAATTTCTGTGTTTCATCGTCAATAAGGAGGTGCAGAGTATACAGTAAACCTGAAGTGAAGCATCGGAATCTAAAACTGGACTCATAGGAGAGGTTCAAAACGTAGAAAGTAAGAGTGTCAGTCCTCTTGTACTTAAGTCGGCATTGTGCCTTTTGAATTAAATTCGGATGCAATTTCTGTGTTTCGTCGTCAATACGAAGGTCCTAGGGATACAGTAAACCTGAAGTGAAGCATCGGAATCTAAAACTGGACTCACAGGAGAGGTTCAAATCATAGAAAGTTAGAGTGTCAGTCCTCTTGTACTTAAGTTGGCATTGTGCATTTGAATTTGATTCCGATGGAATTTCTGTGTTTCATTGTCAATACGAAGGTCCAAGGGATACAGTAAACCTGTAGTGAAGCATCGGAATCTAAAACTGACCCACAGGAGAGGTTCAAATCATTGAAAGTGAGAGTGTCAGTCCCCTTGTACTTAATCGGCATTGTTCCTTTTGAATTTAATTCCAATGCAATGTGTGTGTTTCATCGTCAATAAGAAGGTCCAAAGTATACAGTAAACCTGAAGTGAAGCATCGGAATCTTAAACTGGACTCAGAGGAGAGGTTCAAATCAAAGAGAGTTAGAGTGTCAGTCCTCTTGTACTTAAGTTGGCATTGTGCCCTTTGTATTAAATTCGGATGCAATTTCTGTGTTTCATCGTCAATAAGAAGGTCCAAGGTATACAGTAAACCTGAAGTGAAGCATCGGAATCAAAAACTGGACTCACAGGAGAGGTTCAAATCATAGAAAGTTAGAGTGTCAGTCCTCTTGTACATAAGTCTTCATTGTGCCTTTTGTATTAAATTCGGATGAAAACTCTGTGTTTCATCGTCAATAAGAAGGTCCAAGGGATACAGTAAACCAGAAGTGAAGCATCGGAATCTAAAACAGGACACACAGGAGAGGTTCAAATCATAGAAAGTGCGAGTGTCAGTCCTCTCTTACTTGAGGCGGCATTGTGCCTTTTGCATTAAATTCGGATGCAATTTCTGGGTTTCATCGTCAATAAGAAGGTCTAAGGTACACAGTAAACTTAATGTGAAGCATCGGAATCTATAACTGGACTCACAGGAGAGGTTCAAATCATAGAGAGTTAGAGTGTTAGTCCTCTTGTACTTATGTCGGCATTGTGCCTTTTGTATTAAAATTGGATGCAATTTCTGTGTTTCATCGTCAATAAGAAGGTCCAAGGGATACAGTAAACCTGAAATGAAGCATCGGAAACTAAATTTGGACTCACAGGATAGGTTCAAATCATAGAATGTTAGAGTGTCAGTCCTCTTGTACTTAAGTCGGCATTGTCCCCATTGTATTAAATTCGGATGCAATTTCTGTGTTTCATCGTCAGTAAGATTGTCCAAGGTATACACTAAACCTGAAGTGAAGCTTCGGTATCCAAAACTGGACTCACAGAAGTGGTTCAAATCTTAGAATTTTTGAGTGTCGGTCCTCTTTTACTTAAGTCGGCACTGTGCCTTTTGAATTTAATTCCGATGCAATTTCTGTGTTTCGTCGTCAATACGAAGGTCCTAGGGATACAGTAAACCTGAAGTGAAGCATCGGAATCTAAAACTGGACTCACAGGAGAGGTTCAAATCATAAAAAGTTAGAGTGTCAGTCCTCTTGTACTTAAGTTGGCATTGTGCATTTGAATTTGATTCCGATGGAATTTCTGTGTTTCATTGTCAATACGAAGGTCCAAGGGATACAGTAAACCTGTAGTGAAGCATCGGAATCTAAAACTGACTCACAGGAGAGGTTCAAATCATTGAAAGTGAGAGTGTCAGTCCCCTTGTACTTAAGTCGGCATTGTTCCTTTTGAATTTAATTCCAATGCAATGTGTGTGTTTCATCGTCAATAAGAAGGTCCAAAGTATACAGTAAACCTGAAGTGAAGCATCGGAATCTTAAACTGGACTCAGAGGAGAGGTTCAAATCAAAGAGAGTTAGAGTGTCAGTCCTCTTGTACTTAAGTCGGCATTGTGCCCTTTGTATTAAATTCGGATGCAATTTCTGTGTTTCATCGTCAATAAGAAGGTCTAAGGTATACAGTAAACCTGAAGTGAAGCATCGGAATCAAAAACTGGACTCACAGGAGAGGTTCAAATCATAGAAAGTTAGAGTGTCAGTCCTCTTGTACATAAGTCTTCATTGTGCCTTTTGTATTAAATTCGGATGAAAACTCTGTGTTTCATCGTCAATAAGAAGGTCCAAGGGATACAGTAAACCAGAAGTGAAGCATCGGAATCTAAAACAGGACACACAGGAGAGGTTCAAATCATAGAAAGTGCGAGTGTCAGTCCTCTTTTACTTGAGGCGGCATTGTGCCTGTTGTATTAAATTCGGATGCAATTTCTGGGTTTCATCGTCAATAAGAAGGTCTAAGGTACACAGTAAACTTAATGTGAAGCATCGGAATCTATAACTGGACTCACAGGAGAGGTTCAAATCATAGAGAGTTAGAGTGTTAGTCCTCTTGTACTTATGTCGGCATTGTGCCTTTTGTATTAAAATTGGATGCAATTTCTGTGTTTCATCGTCAATAAGAAGGTCCAAGGGATACAGTAAACCTGAAATGCCTGAAATGAAGCATCGGAAACTAAATTTGGACTCACAGGATAGGTTCAAATCATAGAATGTTAGAGTGTCAGTCCTCTTGTACTTAAGTCGGCATTGTCCCCATTGTATTAAATTCGGATGCAATTTCTGTGTTTCATCGTCAGTAAGATTGTCCAAGGTATACACTAAACCTGAAGTGAAGCTTCGGAATCCAAAACTGGACTCACAGAAGTGGTTCAAATCTTAGAATTTTTGAGTGTCGGTCCTCTTTTACTTAAGTCGGCACTGTGCCTTTTGAATTTAATTCCGATGCAATTTCTGTGTTTCATCGTCAATAAGAGTGTCCAAGGTATACAATAAACCTGAAGAGAAGCACCGGAATCTAAAACTGGACTCGCAGGACAGGTTCAAATCGTATAAAGTGGGAGGGTCAGTCCTCTTTTACTTAAGTCGGCATTGTGCCTTTTGAATTAAATTCGGATGAAATTTCTGTGTTTCATCGTCAATACGAAGGTCCTAGGGATACAGGAAACCTGAAGTGAAGCATCGGAATCTAAAACTGGACTCACAGGAGAGGTTCAAATCATAGAAAGTTAGAGTGTCAGTCCTCTTGTACTTAAGTCGGCATTGTCCCTATTGTATTAAATTCGGATGCATTTTCTGTGTTTCATCGTCAGTAAGAATGTCCAAGTTATACAGTAAACCTGAAGTGAAGCTTCGGAATCTAAAACTGGACTCACAGGTGAGGTTCAAATCTTAGAAAGTTAGAGAGTCAGTCCTCTTTTACTTAAGTCGGCATTGTGATTTTTGAATTTAATTCCGATGCAATTTCTGTGTTTCATCGTCAATAAGAGGGTAGAAGGTTTACAATAAACCTGAAGTGAAGCATCGGAATGTAAAACTGGACTCACAGGAGAGTTTCAAATCATAGAAAGTTAGAGACTCAGTCCTCATTTACTTGAGTCGGCATTGTGCCTTTGGAATTAAATTCGGATGCAATTTCTGTGTTTCATCGTCAATAAGAAGGTCCTAGGGATACAGTAATCCTGAAGTGAAGCATCGGAATCTAAAACTGGACTCACAGGAGAGGTTCAAATCTTAGAAAGTTAGAGTGTCAGACCTCTTGTACTTAAGTCGGCTTTGTGCCTTTTGAATTTAATTCCGATGGAATTTCTGTGTTTCATCGTCAATAAGGAGGTGCAGAGTATACAGTAAACCTGAAGTGAAGCATCGGAATCTAATACTGGACTCATAGGAGAGGTTCAAAACGTAGAAAGTGAGAGTGTCAGTCCTCTTGTACTTAAGTCGGCATTGTGCCTTTTGAATTAAATTCGGATGCAATTTCTGTGTTTCGTCGTCAATACGAAGGTCCTAGGGATACAGTAAACCTGAAGTGAAGCATCGGAATCTAAAACTGGAATCACAGGAGAGGTTCAAATCATAGAAAGTTAGAGTGTCAGTCCTCTTGTACTTAAGTTGGCATTGTGCATTTGAATTTGATTCCGATGGAATTTCTGTGTTTCATTGTCAATACGAAGGTCCAAGGGATACAGTAAACCTGTAGTGAAGCATCGGAATCTAAAACTGACTCACAGGAGAGGTTCAAATCATAGAAAGTCAGAGTGTCAGTCCTCTTGTACTTAAGTCGGCATTGTGCCTTTTGAATTTAATTCCAATGCAATGTCTGTGTTTCATCGTCAATAAGAAGGTCCAAAGTATACAGTAAACCTGAAGTGAAGCATCGGAATCTATAACTAAACTCACAGGAGAAGTTCAAATCATAGAGAGTTAGAGTGTCTGTCCTCTTGTACTTAAGTTGGCATTGTGCCTTTTGAATTTAATTCCGATGCAATTTCTGTGTTTCATCGTCAATAGGAAGGTCCAAGGGATACTGTAAACCTGAATTGAAGCATCGGAATCTAAAACTGGACTCACAGGAGAGGTTCAACTCTTAGAAAGTTAGAGTGTCAGTCCTCATGTACTTAAGTCGGCATTGTGCCTTTTGAATTTAATTCCGATGTAATTTCTGTGTTTCATCGTCAATAAAAAGGTCCAACGGATACAGTAAACCTGAAGTGAACCATCGGAATCTTAAACTGGACTCAGAGGAGAGGTTCAAATCATAGAGAGTTAGAGTGTCAGTCCTCTTGTACTTAAGTCGGCATTGTGCCTTTTGTATTAAATTCGGATGCAATTTCTGTGTTTCATCGTCAATAAGAAGGTCCAAGGTATACAGTAAACCTGAAGTGAAGCATCGGAATCAAAAACTGGACTCACAGGAGAGGTTCAAATCATAGAAAGTTAGAGTGTCAGTCCTCTTGTACATAAGTCTTCATTGTGCCTTTTGTATTAAATTCGGATGAAAACTCTGTGTTTCATCGCCTATAAGAAGGTCCAAGGGATACAGTAAACCAGAAGTGAAGCATCGGAATCTAATACAGGACTCACAGGAGAGGTTCAAATCATAGAAAGTTAGAGTGTCAGTCCTCTTTTACTTGAGGCGGCATTGTGCCTTTTGTATAAAATTCCGATGCTATTTCTGTGTTTCATCGTCAATAAGAAGGTCCAAGGGATACAGTAAACCTGAAGTGAAGCATCGGAATCTAAAACTGGACTCACAGGAGAGGTTCAAATCATAGAAAGTGAGAGTGTCAGTCCTCTTAAACTTAAGTCGGCATTGTACCTTTTGTTTTAATTTCGGATGCAATCTCTGTGTTTCATCGTCAATTCGAAGGTCCAAGGGATACAGTAAACCTGAAGTGAAGCATCGGAATCTAAAACTGGACTCACAGGAGAGATTTAAATCATAGAATGTTAGAGTGTCAGTCCTCTTGTACTTAAGTCGGCATTGTGCCTTTTGTATTAAATTCGGATGCAATTTCTGTGTTTCATCGTCAATAAGAAGGTCTAAGGTATACAGTAAACCTAATGTGAAGCATCGGAATCTATAACTGGACTCACAGGAGATGTTCAAATCATAGAGAGTTAGAGTGTCAGTCCTCTTGTATTTAAGTCGGCATTGTGCCTTTTGAATTTAATTCCAAAGCAATTTCTGTGTTTCATCGTCAATATGAAGGTGCAAAGTATACAGTAAACCTGAAGTGAAGCATCGGAATCTAAAACTGGACTCACAGGAGAGGTTCAAATCTTAGAAAGTTAGAGTGTCAGTCCTCTTGTACTTAAGTCGGCATTGTGCCTTTTGAATTTAATTCCGATGCAATTTCTGTGTTTCATCGTCAATAAGAGGGTAGAAGGTATACAATAAACCTGAAGTGAAGCATCGGAATGTAAAACTGGACTCACAGGAGAGGTTCAAATCATAGAAAGTTAGAGACTCAGTCCTCTTTTACTTAAGTCGGCATTGTGCCTTTGGAATTAAATTCGGATGCAATTTCTGTGTTTCATCGTCAATAAGAAGGTCCTAGGGATACAGTAATCCTGAAGTGAAGCATCGGAATCTAAAACTGGACTCAAAGGAGAGGTTCAAATCTTAGAAAGTTAGAGTGTCAGTCCTCATGTACTTAAGTTGGCATTGTGCCTTTTGAATTTAATTCCGATGTAATTTCTGTGTTTCATCGTCAATAAAAAGGTCCAAGGGATACAGTAAACCTGAAGTGAAGCATGGGAATCTTAAACTGGACTCAGAGGAGAGGTTCAAATCATAGAAAGTTAGAGTGTCAGTCCTCTTGTACTTAAGTCGGCATTGTGCCTTTTGTATTAAATTCGGATGCAATTTCTGTGTTTCATCGTCAATAAGAAGGTCAAAGGTATACAGTAAACCTGAAGTGAAGCATCGGAATCAAAAACTGGACTCACAGGAGAGGTTCAAATCATAGAAAGTTAGAGTGTCAGTCCTCTTGTACATAAGTCTTCATTGTGCCTTTTGTATTAAATTCGGATGAAAACTCTGTGTTTCATCGTCAATAAGAAGGTCCAAGGGATACAGTAAACCAGAAGTGAAGCATCGGAATCTAAAACAGGACTCACAGAAGAGGTTCAAATCATAGAAAATTAGAGTGTCAGTCCTATTTTACTTGAGGCGGCATTGTGCCTTTTGTATTAAATTCCGATGCAATTTCTGTGTTTCATCGTCAATAAGAAGGTCCAAGGGATACAGTAAACCTGAAGTGAAGCATCGGAATCTAAAACTGGACTCACAGGAGAGGTTCAAATCATAGAAAGTGAGAGTGTCAGTCCTCTTGTACTTAAGTCGGCATTGTGCCTTTGCCTTTTGTATTAATTTCGGATGCAATCTCTGTGTTTCATCGTCAGTTCGAAGGTCTAAGGTATACAGTAAACCTAATGTGAAGCATCGGAATCTATAACTGGACTCACAGGAGAGGTTCAAATCATAGAGAGTTAGAGTGTCAGTCCTCTTGTAGTTAAGTCGGCATTGAGCCTTTTGAATTTAATTCCAATGCAATTTCTGTGTTTCATCGTGAATAAGAAGGTGCAAAGTATACAGTAAACCTGAAGTGAAGCATCGCAATCTAAAACTGGACTCACAGGAGAGGTTCAAATCATAGAAAGTTAGAGTGTCAGTCCTCTTTTACTTAAGTCGGCATTGTCCCTATTGTATTAAATTCGGATGCAATTTCTGTGTTTCATCGTCAGTAAGAAGGTCCAAGGTATACAGTAAACCTGAACTGAAGCTTCGGAATCTAAAACTGGACTCACAGGAGAGGTTCAAATCTTAGAATGTTAGATAGTCAGTCCTCTTTTACTTAAGTCGGGATTGTGCCTTTGGAATTTAATTCCGATGCAATTTCTGTGTTTCATTGTCAATAAGAGGGTAGAAGGTATACAATAAACCTGAAGTGAAGCATCGGAATCTAAAACTGGACTCACTGGAGAGGTTGAAATCATAGAAAGTGAGAGTCTCAGTCCTCTTTTACTTAAGTCGGCATTGTGCCTTTTGAATTAAATTCGGATGCAATTTCTGTTTTTCATCGTCAATACGAAGGTCCTAGGGATACAGTAAACCTGAAGTAAAGCATCGGAATCTAAAACTGGACTCTCAGTAGAGGTTCAAATCATAGAAAGTTCGAGTGTCAGTCCTCTTGTACTTAAGTCGGCATTGTGCCTTTTGAATTTAATTCCGATGGAATTTCTGTGTTTCATCGTAAATAAGAAGGTGCAAAGTATACAGTAAACCTGAAGTGAAGCATCGGAATCTATAACTGGACTCACAGGAGAGGTTCAAATCATAGAGAGTTAGAGTGTTTGTGCTTTTGTTCTTAAGTCGGCATTGTGCCTTTTGAATTTAATTCAGATGCAATTTCTGTGTTTCATCGTCAATAACAAGGTCCAAGGGATACAGTAAACCTGACGTGAAGCATCGGAATCTATAACTGGACTCACAGGAGAGGTTCAAATCATAGAAAGTTAGAGTGTCAGTCCTCTTGTACTTAAGTCGGCATTGTCCCTATTGTATTAAATTCGGATGCAATTTCTGTGTTTCATCGTCAGTAAGAAGGTCCAAGTTATACAGTAAACCTGAAGTGAAGCTTCGGAATCTAAAACTGGACTCACAGGAGAGGTTCAAATCTTAGAAAGTTAGAGTGTCAGTCCTCTTTTACTTAAGTCGGCATTGTGCCTTTTGAAATTAATTCCGATGCAATTTCTGTGTTTCATCGTCAATAAGAGGGTAGAAGGTATACAATTAACCTGAAGTGAAGCATGGGAATGTAAAACTGGACTCACAGGAGAGGTTCAAATCATAGAAAGTTAGAGACTCAGTCCTCATTTACTTAAGTCGGCATTGTGGCTTTGGAATTAAATTCGGATGCAATTTTGTGTTTCATCGTCAATAAGAAGGTCCTAGGGATACAGTAAACCTGAAGTGAAGCATCGGAATCTAAAACTGGACTCACAGAAGAGGTTCAAATCTTAGAAAGTTAGAGTGTCAGTCCTCTTGTACTTAAGTCGGCATTGTGCCTTTTGAATTTAATTCCGATGGAATTTCTGTGTTTCATCGTCAATAAGAAGGTGCAAAGTATACAGTAAACCTGAAGTGAAGCATCGGAATCTAAAACAGGACTCACAGGAGAGGTTCAAAACGTATAAATTGAGAGTGTCAGTCCTCTTGTACTTAAGTCGGCATTGTGCCTTTTGAATTAAATTCGGATGCAATTTCTGTGTTTCATCGTCAATACGAAGGTCCTAGGGATACAGTAAACCTGAAGTGTAGCATCGGAATCTAAAACTGGACTCACAGGAGAGGTTCAAATCATAGAAAGTTAGAGGGTCAGTCCTCTTTTACTTAAGTCGGCATTGTGCCTTTTGAATTTAATTCCAATGCAATTTCTGTGTTTCATCGTCAATAAGAAGGTCCAAAGTATTCAGTAAACCTGAAGTGAAGCGTCGGAATCTAAAACTGGACTCACAGGAGAGGTTCAAATCATAGAAAGTTAGAGTGTCAGTCTTCTTGTACTTAAGTCGGCATTGTGCATTTGATTTTAATTCCGATGGAATTTCTGTGTTTCATTGTCAATACGAATGTCCAAGGGATACAGTAAACCTGTAGTGAAGCATCGGAATCTAAAACTGACTCACACGAGAGGTTCAAATCATTGAAAGTTAGAGTGTCAGTCCTCTTGTACTTAAGTCGGCATTGTGCCTTTTGAATTTAATTCCAATGCAATTTCTGTGTTTCATCGTCAATAAGAAGGTCCAAAGTATACAGTAAACCTGAAGTGAAGCATCGGAATCTATAACTGGACTCACAGGAGAAGTTCAAATCATAGAGAGTTAGAGCGTCTGTCCTCTTGTACTTAAGTCGGCATTGTGCCTTTTGAATTTAATTCCGATGCAATTTCTGTGTTTCATCGTCAATAGGAAGGTCCAAGGGATACAGTAAACCTGAAGTGAAGCATCGGAATCTAATACTGGACTCACAGGAGAGGTTCAAATCTTAGAAACTTAGAGTGTCAGTCCTCATGTTCTTAAGTCGGCATTGTGCCTCTTGAATTTAATTCCGATGTAATTTCTGTGTTTCATCGTCAATAAAAAGGTCCAAGGGATACAGTAAACCTGAAGTGAAGCATCGGAATCTTAAACTGGACTCAGAGGAGAGGTTCAAATCATAGAAAGTTAGAGTGTCAGTCCTCTTGTACTTAAGTCGGCATTGTGCCTTTTGTATTAAATTCAGATGCTATATCTGTGTTTCATCGTCAATAAGAAGGTCCAAGGTATACGGTAAACCTGAAGTAAAGCATCGGAATCAAAAACTGGACTCACAGGAGAGGGTCAAACCATAGAAAGTTAGAGTGTCAGTCCTCTTGTACATAAGTCTTCATTGTGCCTTTTGTATTAAATTCGGATGAAAACTCTGCGTTTCATCGTCAATAAGAAGGTCCAAGGGATACAGTAAACCAGAAGTGAAGCATCGGAATCTAAAACAGGACTCACAGGAGTGGTTCAAATCATAGAAAGTTAGAGGGTCAGTCCTCTTTTACTTAAGGGGATACGGAATCACCTATCCCCGCAATGTTAATATATGCCTACTATAGGGAAAATTTTCCCACAAACTACTGGAGACAGAGAGGTAAAAATTTTACTGTATGTGCATTCATATGTTACAACAATACTGAAACAACAGTTTATTGTCAAAGTATTTTCTTACAGAGATATTGTACATTTATTTTTAAGTAAATTTTTTCCATCGCTTTTTACTAGACTATCACCCCTAAGTCTTTTGTAAATGAAGTAATTAAAAAATCGTTGTTTCAGTATGTAATAGTGACCTATTTCACTACGTCATAAAAATTTCAGACTTCTAGGTTGACCAGTACCTGAGATAATGTTCCTAGATGAAGTAAAAAGTAAACTTACGGGAAACGGAGAAAGAAGATTAAAACATTCCTGATCCGTAGCTAATACCCCCTTCACAGTCTTCATAATCATCTTCAAGTCTTCTTTTGGCACCCCTCTGCACCTGTCTTGCTTTTTTCACTAATGTCTTGATTATATTATCAGCATGCCTTAGTCTGTGCTGATCTAAAAAGAACATAGCACGTACCGTACGGGAACCAACACACATACCCAACTTTTGAAGGACCTGGCATTTAGTTATATTTCCAAGATTGAAGGTTGCCACAGCATCATACACACCAAAATGTAGTGTATTAATTCCGACAAACACTGTTTTTGGGAGACGATGCCATATCACACTATTCAAGCACTCGTTGGGGTTCTGCGTTTTTCCGTGAAGACATTTCATCAGAAGACTTCTGTCAGCCAGATCTCTGAAAATGGGCTTTATTTCTGCCATGATGGCTGATGGTAGACTGTGGTGGTGAATGTATTTCTCTCCTGTTGTTAGTCCCCTATTATATTTACACCAGCAGTTTTCACCTTTGGGGCACAAACCATGTTGTGGATGCTCATCCGTGGATGCGGTGTGGAAATATAAAGCCCATATAGCTCTCCTCATTTCTTCAAGATTGCCTGTATTTTGCCTGATTGCAAGGCCATAGCAGTTCTGAATGTGGTCTATTATGGAATCAGTCAATCTTCCTCTGCCATCCAAGGTTTTCCCATCATCTAGTTTTTTCCCTTTCATAACTGATTTTAACCTTCTCAGCCTGGCACCCATTCTCTTCTGCACATGTCCTATACATTCAAGTTTGCTTATATTTACACTGTTCCCATATGGTTTGCTTTCCAAAACTTCTTTGAATGCTTTAGAGTCACCATCTCCCAGATATTTGACATAGCGAACATTATACCACTGTGAAGAGCGATGAAAAATTTTCTTCACCCCAGCAACCTCCATGCCACCACTACTACCATAATAATTAGCAATACAGTCATCACTGTGTTCATTTTTCAGCCTGCCTGTGCACCTACAGTATTTAGACATTATTGCAACATCAATAACCTTGCCAGTATCAACACTAGTTGCTGTTACAACACCATTGTTGGAGGTGTGGCCCCTTTTCTGCCACGTGCCATCAAACGCCACTGTGAGGTCACGACTGCCGTCATTTTCTTCCACTGCTTCTTCCACAGCAACCTGCATTGACTTCTGTGCTACATCTTCAACTGCAGATCCTAGTACATAATTGTAAGTTTCAAACTTTGAAGGTGCACTTGGAAGATTTAGAACACCACATAGCATATCACCAGCTGCTTTGCCCTTACCAATTGCTCGCAATCCATAAACTAACCTAATATTTACACTATAAAGTTCAGTTTTCTTGTATCCATTATTTACAGTTACTGAAACCGAACTTGGAAACTTACAGCTGTATTTACAAACACTGCATATTAAATTAAACTGGGCAGCCAGGCCAACATGGGATTCTACTTTCAGAGAAACGTTTCCATGACATTTTTTGCAGCACAAACTGTTTTCAAGAGCTTCACACAATATATTCGTATCAATGAGTTCAAAAACTTCATTCCCTCTATCAAGTAAATTATATTTCTCTTCCAAATCTCTTAGTTTTTTAAGAGAAGCACTGTTTTCATTTGGTGTAAGTTCGTTCGGCAAATCAGTAATAAGTGGATTCACATTTTCCAACAGTGATGATGATGAACTGCTTTGCTTTGCTAATGAATCATTATTTCTTTTCTTTTGCCAGTTCACACGCTTTTTAAATACTTTTGCTTTAGCTCTAGGCATTTTCACTGCGAAAAATGAAGCACTAAATACGAAATAACTCAACAACAACTACTTTCTTATATCACACTGTTTACAAAACAGTCCCGCCACAAAGTCAAAGAGTAACTTGAGGAAACCAGAGAGAAACATTTTCGGGCGACTAGTGTATAAATAGTCGCTGGAAACCGGGATATTTGAATTCATGTCACTTTAAAGGTACTGCCAAAAAGTTCATGGTCAGCCACGAGAGACGTGTATAACTAAAGCGCAATACCCGATCTCACAAATATATAAAAATAAAATAGTTATAATTGTAGTAGAGCTATGTATGATACGTCATTTTAAAGAGGAAACATGGCAGAATATAATACGCCAATAAAAAAAAATTCGATTTTTTAACCCAGAATCCGATTCCGTATCCCCTTAAGTCGGCATTGTGCCTTTTGAATTTAATTCCGATGCAATTTCTGTGTTTCATTGTCAATAAGGGGGTAGAAGGTATACAATAAACCTGAAGTGAAGGATCGGAATCTAAAACTGGACTCACTGGAGAGTTTCAAATCATAGAAAGTGAGAGTCTCAGTCCCCTTTTACTTAAGTCGGCATTGTGCCTTTTGAATTAAATTCGAATGCAATTTCTGTTTTTCATCGTCAATACGAAGGTCCTAGGGATACAGTAAACCTGAAGTGAAGAATCGGAATCTAAAACTGGACTCACAGGAGAGGTTCAAATCATAGAAAGTTCGAGTGTCAGTCCTCTTATACTTAAGTCGGCATTGTGCTTTTTGAATTTAATTCCGATGGAATTTCTGTGTTTCGTCGTAAATAAGAAGGTGCAAAGTATACAGTAAACCTGAAGTGAAGCATCGGAATCTATAACTGGACTCACAGGAGAGGTTCAAATCATAGAGAGTTAGAGTGTCTGTGCTCTTGTTCTTAAGTCGGCATTGTGTCTTTTGAATTTAATTCCGATGCAATTTCTGTGTTTCATCGTCAATAAGAAGGTCCAAGGGATACAGTAAACCTGAAGTGAAGCATCGGAATCTAAAACTGGACTCACAGGAGAGGTTCAAATCTTAAAAAGTTAGAGTGTCAGTCCTCTTGTACTTAAGTCGGCATTGTGCCTTTTGAATTTAATTCCGATGTAATTTCTGTGTTTCATCGTCAATAAGAAGGTCCAAGGGATACAGAAAAACCTAAAGTGAAGCATCGGAATCTTAAACTGGATTAAGAGGAGAGGTTCAAGTCATAGAAAGTTAGAGTATCAGTCCTCTTGTACTTATGTCGGCATTGTGCCTTTTTTATAAAATTCGGAAGCAATTTCTGTGTTTCATCGTCAATAAGAAGGTCCAAGGTATTCAGTAAACCTGAAGTGAAGCATCGGAATCTAAAACTGGACTCATAGGTGAGGTTCAAATCATACAGAGTTAGTGTGTCAGTCCTCTTGTACTTAATTCGGCATTGTGCCTTTTGAATTTAATTCCGATGCAATTTCTGTGTTTCGTCGTCAATAAGAAGGTGCTGGGTATACAATAAACCTGAAGAGAAGCATCGGAATCTAAAACTGGACTCACAGGAGAGATTCAAATTGTAGAAAGTGAGAGTGTCAGTCCTCTTTTACTTAAGTCGGCATTGTGCCTTTTGAATTAAATTCGGATGCAATTTCTGTGTTTCATCGTCAATACGAAGGTCCTAGGGATACAGTAAACCTGAAGTGAAGCATCGGAATCTAAAACTGGACTCACAGGAGAGGTTCAAATCATAGAAAGTTAGAGTGTCAGTCCTCTTGTACTTAAGACGGCATTGTGCATTTGAATTTAATTCCGATGGAATTTCTGTGTTTCATTGTCAATAAGAAGGTCCAAGGGATACAGAAAACCTGAAGTGAAGCATCGGAATCTAAAACTGACTCACAGGAGAGGTTCAAATGATAGAAAGTAAGAGTGTCAGTCCTCATGTACTTAAGTCGGCATTGTGCCTTTTGAATTTAATTCCAATGCAATTTCTGTGTTTCATCGTCAATAAGTAGGTGCAAAGTATACAGTAAACCTGAACTGAAGCATCGGAATCTATAACTGGGCTGACAGGAAAGGTTCAAATCATAGAGAGTTAGAGTGTCAGTCCTCTTGCACTTATGTCGGCATTGTGCCTTTTGTATTAACATTGGATGGAAATTCTGTTTTCATCGTCAATAAGAAGGTCCAAGGGATACAGTAAACCTGAAGTGAAGTTTCGGAATCTAAAACTGGACTCACAGGAGAGGTTCAAATCATAGAATGTTAGAGTGTCAGTCCTCTTTTACTTAAGTCGGCATTGTGCCTTTTGAATTTAATTCCGATGCAATTTCTGTGTTTCATCGACAATAAGGGGGTCCAAGGTATACAATAAACCTGAAGAGAAGCATCGGAATCTAAAACTGGACTCACAGGACACGTTCAAATCGTAGAAACTGGGAGTGTCAGTCCTCTTTTACTTAAGTCGGCATTGTGCCTTTTGAATTAAATTCGGATGCAATTTCTGTGTTTCATCGTCAATACGAAGGTCCTAGGGATACAGTAAACCTGAAGTGAAGCATCGGAATCTAAAACTGGACTCACAGGAGAGGTTCAAATCATAGAAAGTTAGTGTCAGTCCTCTTGTACTTAAGTCGGCATTGTGCATTTTGAATTTAATTCCGATGGAATTTCTGTGTTTCATTGTCAATAAGAAGGTCCAAGGGATACAGAAAACCTGAAGTGAAGCATCGGAATCTCAAACTGACTCACAGGAGAGGTTCAAATCATAGAAAGTAAGAGTGTCAGTCCTGTTGTACTTAAGTCGGCATTGTGCCTTTTGAATTTAATTTCAATGCAATTTCTGTGTTTCATCGTCAATAAGAACGTGCAAAGTATACAGTAACCTCAAGTGAAGCATCGGAATCTATAACTGGACTCACAGGAGAGGTTCAAATCATAGAGAGTTAGAGTGTCAGTCCTCTTGTACTTATGTCGGCATTGTGCCTTTTGTATTAAAATTGGATGCAATTTCTGTGTTTCCTCGTCAGTAAGAAGGTCAAAGGGATACAGTAAACCTGAAGTGAAGCATCGGAATCTAAAACTGGACTCACAGGAGAGGTTCAAATCATAGAAAGTTAGAGTGTCAGTCCTCTTGTTCTTAAGTCGGCATTGTGCATTTGAATTTAATTCCGATGCAATTTCTGTGTTTTATCGTCAATAAGGGGGTCCAAGGTATACAATAAACCTGTAGAGAAGCATCGGAATCTAAAACTGGACTCACAGGAGAGGTTCAAATCATAGAGAGTTAGAGTGTCAGTCCTATTGTACTTATGTCGGCATTGTGCCTTTTGTATTAAAATTGGATGCAATTTCTGTGTTTCATTGTCAGTTAGAAGGTCCAAGGGATACAGTAAACCTGAAGTGAAGCATCGGAACCTAAAACTGGACTCACAGGAGAGGTTCAAATCATAGAATGTTAGAGTGTCAGTCCTCTTGTACTTAAGTCGGCATTGTCCCTATTGTATTACATTCGGATGCAATATCTGTGTTTCATCGTCAATAAGAAGGTCCGAAGTATACAGTAAACCTGAAGTGAAGCATCGGAATCTAAAACTGGACTCACAGGAGAAGTTCAAATCATAAAGAGTTAGAGTGTCTGTCCTCTTGCACTTAAGTCGGCATTGTGCCTTTTGAATTTATTCCGATGCAATTTCTGTGTTTCATCGTCAATAGGAAGGTCCAAGGGATACAGTAAACCTGAAGTGAAGCATCGGAATCTAAAACTGGACTCACAGGAGAGGTTCAAATCTTAGAAAGTTAGAGTGCCAGTCCTCTTGTACTTAAGTCGGCATTGTGCCTTTTGTATTAAATTCGGATGCAATATCTGTGTTTCATCGTCAATAAGAAGGTCCAAGGTATACGGTAAACCTGAAGTGAAGCATCGGAATCAAAAACTGGACTCACAGGAGAGGTTCAAATCATAGAAAGTTCGAGTGTCAGTCCTCTTGTACTTAAGTCGGCATTGTGCCTTTTGAATTTAATTCCGATGGAATTTCTGTGTTTCATCGTAAATAAGAAGGTGCAAAGTATACAGTAAACCTGAAGAGAAGCATCGGAATCTATAACCGGACTCACAGGAGAGGTTCTAATAATAGAGAGTTAGAGTGTTTGTGCTCTTGTTCTTAAGTCGGCATTGTGCCTTTTGAATTTAATTCCGATGCAATTTCTGTGTTTCATCGTCAATAACAAGGTCCAAGGGATACAGTAAACCTGAAGTGAAGCATCGGAATCTAAAACTGGAATCACAGGAGAGGTTCAAATCATAGAAAGTTAGAGTGTCAGTCCTCTTGTACTTAAGTCGGCATTGTCCCTATTGTATTAAATTCGGATGCAATTTCTGTGTTTCATCGTCAGTAAGAAGGTCCAAGTTATACAGTAAACCTGAAGTGAAGCTTCGGAATCTAAAACTGGACTCACAGGAGAGGTTCAAATCTTAGAAAGTTAGAGTGTCAGTCCTCTTTTACTTAAGTCGGCATTGTGCCTTTTGAAATTAATTCCGATGCAATTTCTGTGTTTCATCGTCAATAAGAGGGTAGAAGGTATACAATAAATCTGAAGTGAAGCATCGGAATGTAAAACTGGACTCACAGGAGGGGTTTAAATCATAGAAAGTTAGAGACTCAGTCCTCATTTACTTAAGTCGGCATTGTGGCTTTGGAATTAAATTCGGATGCAATTTCTGTGTTTCAACGACAATAAGAAGGTCCTAGGGATACAGTAAACCTGAAGTGAAGCATCGGAATCTAAAACTGGACTCACAGGAGAGGTTCAAACCTTAGAAAGTTAGAGTGTCAGTCCTCTTGTACTTAAGTCGGCATTGTGCCTTTTGAATTTAATTCCGATGGAATTTCTGTGTTTCATCGTCAATAAGAAGGTGCAAAGTGTACAGTCAACCTGAACTGAAGCATCGGAATCTAAAACTGGACTCACAGGAGAGGTTCAAAACGTATAAATTGAGAGTGTCAGTCCTCTTGTACTTAAGTCGGCATTGTGCCTTTTGAATTAAATTCGGATGCAATTTCTGTGTTTCATCGTCAATACGAAGGTCCTAGGGATACAGTAAACCTGAAGTGAAGCATCGGAGTCTAAAACTGCACTCACAGGAGAGGTTCAAATCATAGAAAGTCAGAGTGTCAGTCCTCTTGTACTTAAGTCGGCATTGTGCATTTGATTTTAATTCCGATGGAATTTTTGTGTTTCATTGTCAATACGAAGGTCCAAGGGATACAGAAAACCTGTAGTGAAGCATCGGAATCTAAAACTGACTCACAGGAGAGGTTCAAATCATAGAAAGATAGAGTGTCAGTCCTCTTGTACTTAAGTCGGCATTGTGCCTTTTCAATTTAATTCCAATGCAATATCAGTGTTTCATCGTCAATAAGAAGGTCCAAAGTATACAGTAAACCTGAAGTGAAGCATCGGAATCTATAACTGGACTCACAGGAGAAGTTCAAATCATAGAGAGTCAGAGTGTCTGTCCTCTTGTACTTAAGTCGGCATTGTGCCTTTTGAATTTAATTCCGATGCAATTTCTGTGTTTCATCGTCAATAGGAAGGTCCAAGGGATACAGTAAACCTGAAGTGAAGCATCGGAATCTAAAACTGGACTCACAGGAGAGGTTCAAATCTTAGAAAGTTAGAGTGTCAGTCCTCTTGTACTTAAGTCGGCATTGTGCCTTTTGTATTAAATTCGGATGCAATATCTGTGTTTCATCGTCAATAAGAAGGTCCAAGGTATACGGTAAACCTGAAGTGAAGCATCGGAATCAAAAACTGGACTCACAGGAGAGGTACAAATCATAGAAAGTTAGAGTGTCAGTCCTCTTGTACATAAGTCTTCATTGTGCCTTTTGTATTAAATTGGGATGAAAACTCTGTGTTTCATCGTCAATAAGAAGGTCCAAGGGATACAGTAAACCAGAAGTGAAGCATCGGAATCTAAAACAGGACTCACAGGAGAGGTTCAAATCATAGAAAGTTAGAGGGTCAGTCCTCTTTTACTTAAGTCGGCATTGTGCCTTTTGAATTTAATTCCGATGCAATTTCTGTGTTTCATCGTCAATAGGAAGGTCCAAGGGATACAGTAAACCTGAAGTGAAGCATCGGAATCTAAAACTGGACTCACAGGAGAGGTTCAAATCTTAGAAAGTTAGAGTGTCAGTCCTCTTGTACTTAAGTCGGCATTGTGCCTTTTGTATTACATTCGGATGCAATATCTGTGTTTCATCGTCAATAAGAAGGTCCAAGGTATACGGTAAACCTGAAGTGAAGCATCGGAATCTAAAACTGGACTCACAGGAGAGGTTCAAATCTTAAAAAGTTAGAGTGTCAGTCCTCTTGTACTTAAGTCGGCATTGTGCCTTTTGAATTTAATTCCGATGTAATTTCTGTGTTTCATTGTCAATAAAAAGGTCCAAGGGATACAGTAAATCTGAAGTGAAGCATCGGAATCTTAAACTGGATTAAGAGGAGAGGTTCAAATTATAGAAAGTTAGAGTGTGAGTCCTCTTGTACTTAAGTCGGCATTGTGCCTTTTTTATAAAATTCGGATGCAATATCTGTGTTTCATCGTCAATAAGAAGGTCCAAGGTATTCAGTAAACCTGACGTGAAGCATCGGAATCTAAAACTGGACTCATAGGTGAGGTTCAAATCATAGAGAGTTAGAGTGTCAGTCCTCTTGTACTTAATTCGGCATTGTGCCTTTTGAATTTAATTCCGATGCAATTTCTGTGTTTCATCGTCAATAAGAGGGTAGAAGGTATACAATAAACCTGAAGTGAGGCATCGGAATCTAAAACTAGACTCACAGGAGAGATTCAAATTGTAGAAAGTGAGAGTGTCAGTCCTCTTTTACTTAAGTCGGCATTGTGCCTTTTGAATTAAATTCGGATGCAATTTCTGTGTTTCATCGTCAATACGAAGGTCCTAGGGATACAGTAAACCTGAAGTGAAACATCGGAATCTAAAACTGGAATCACAGGAGAGGTTCAAATCATAGAAAGTTAGAGTGTCAGTCCTCTTGTACTTAAGTCGGCATTGTGCCTTTTGAAATCAATTCCGATGCAATTTCTGTGTTTTGTCGTCAATAAGGGGGTCCAAGGTATACAATAAACCTGAAGAGAAGCATCGGAATCTAAAACTGGACTCACAGGAGAGGTTCAAATCATAGAGAGTTAGAGTGTCAGTCCTCTTGTACCTATGTCGGCATTGTGCCTTTTGTATTAAAATTGGATGCAATTTCTGTGTTTCATCGTCAATAAGAAGGTCCAAGGGATACAGTAAACCTGAAGTGAAGCATCGGAACCTAAAACTGGACTCACAGGAGAGGTTCAAATCATAGAATTTTAGAGTGTCAGTCCTCATGTACTTAAGTCGGCATTGTCCCTATTGTATTAAATTCGGATGCAATTTCTGTGTTTCATCGTCAGTAAGAAGATCCAAGGTACACAGTAAACCTGAAGTGAAGCTTCGGAATTTAAAACTGGACTCACAGGAGAGGTTCAAATCTTAGAAAGTTAGAGTGTCAGTCCTCTTTTACTTAAGTCGGCATTGTGCCTTTTGAATTTAATTCCGATCCAATTTCTGTGTTTCATCGTCAATAAGAGGGTAGAAGGTATACAATAAACCTGAAGTGAGGCATCGGAATGTAAAACTGGACTCACAGGAGAGGTTACAATCTTAGAAAGTTAGAGTGTCAGTCCTCTTTTACTTAAGTCGGCATTGTGCCTTTTGAATTAAATTCGGATGCAATATCTGTTTTTCATCGTCAATACGAAGGTCCTAGGGATACAGTAAACCTGAAGTGAAGTATCGGAATCTAAAACTGGAATCACAGGAGAGGTTCAAATCATAGAAGGTTAGAGTGTCAGTCCTCTTGTGCTTAAGTCAGCATTGTGCCTTTTGAATTTAATTCCAATGGAATTTCTGTGTTTCATCGTCAATAAGAAGGTCCAAGGGATACAGTAAACCTGAAGTGAAGCATCGGAATCTAAAACTGACTCACAGGAGAGGTTCAAATGATAGAAAGTTAGAGTGCCAGTCCTCTTGTACTTAAGTCGGCAATGTGCCTTTTGAATTAAATTCCGATGCAATTTCTGTGTTTCATCGTCAATAAGAAGGTCCAAGGGATACAGTAAACCTGAAGTGAAGCATCGGAATCTAAAACTGGACTCACAGGAGAGGTTCAAATCATAGGAAGTTAGAGTGTCAGTCCTCTTGTACTTAAGTCGGCATTGTGCCTTTTGAATTTAATTCCAATACAATTTCTGTGTTTCATCGTCAATAAGTAGGTGCAAAGTATACAGTAAACCTGAAGTGAAGCATCGGAATCTATAACTGGGCTGACAGGACAGGTTCAAATCATAGAGAGTTAGAGTGTCAGCCCTCTTGCACTTATGTCGGCATTGTGCCTTTTGTATTACAATTGGATGCAATTTCTGTGTTTCATCGTCAATAAGAAGGTCCAAGGGATACAGTAAACCTGAAGTGAAGCATCGGAATCTAAAACTGGACTCACAGGAGAGGTTCAAATCATAGAATGTTAGAGTGTCAGTCCTCTTTTACTTAAGTCGGCATTGTGCCTTTTGAGTTTAATTCCGATGCAATTTCTGTGTTTCATCGTCCATAAGGGGGTCCAAGGTATACAATAAACCTGAAGAGAAGCATCGGAATCCAAAACTGGACTCACAGGACAGGTTCAAATCGTAGAAAGTGGGAGTGTCAGTCCACTTTTACTTAAGTCGGCATTGTGCCTTTTGAATTAAATTCGGATGCAATTTCTGTGTTTCATCGTCAATACGAAGGTCCTAGGGATACAGTAAACCTGAAGTGAAGCATCGGAATCTAAAATTGGACTCACAGGAGAGGTTCAAATCATAGAAAGTTAGTGTCAGTCCTCTTGTACTTAAGTCGGCATTGTGCATTTTGAATTTAATTCCGATGGAATTTCTGTATTTCATTGTCAATAAGAAGGTCCAAGGGATACAGAAAACCTGAAGTGAAGCATCGGAATCTAAAACTGACTCACAGTAGAGGTTCAAATCATAGAAAGTAAGAGTGTCAGTCCTGTTGTACTTAAGTCGGCATTGTGCCTTTTGAATTTAATTTCAATGCAATTTCTGTGTTTCATCGTCAATAAGAAGGTGCAAAGTATACAGTAAACCTGAAGTGAAGCATCGGAATCTATAACTGGACTCACAGGAGAGGTTCAAATCATAGAGAGTTAGGCTGCGTTCACACTGCCGGCCGGGCCGAGCCGGGCTGACGCGTACTGGCTCGGCTCGTGCCTAGCCAGCTTAGGCCGACGAGTAGTGCATTCACATTGCGCGCCGCGCCGAGCCGGGACGGCGAAATGGGGGAAAATCCACTTCTCCGATTTTCATGTTTTAAAAATTCTTAGCGGTATATAAGACTTCGCCACATTGTTTTATGAACTTACTTTTTCCTTAAAAGCGTTACTTACGTCGTGAAAAAAGAAAAAGTCTACTTTTCGTTTCGCGTGATTTCTTAGTTTCGTAACGCTTTCCAACCGATTTTGAAGAAAGTATGTGGCTAAAGAATCTGATTTTTGAACACGTGGTAGTGCAACATCTTAGCTTCGTATTGAATCATTTATCTTTCCATATTTCTTAACAGTCATTGTGAAATGATGCTATTTGTCAACGTTGTGCACTTGATTTACAAATCTTTTACTGAAAAAGTTATGTAGCGGGTAGCTTACTGTTAGATCCGTTTTAGACCATACATTGTTGGGAATGAAATGTAGCTAAAAGTACCAAAAAGTTTTTGAAATGATAATGATACTGATATCTGTCTCTGGTCTCAAGTAATGCGAGCTATTCAGTGGCGTCAGTGTCGCGTCCGCAAGCCACGGAGTTCGCGCGGTTACAGCTTGGTTTAGTGTAGTCATATAATGCAGCACAGAAAATATCTAATTACTAGTGATCAGCGCAGACCTAGTGCCGGTCCCTCTTATTATTTTAATGGTCTCATTCTCTAGATAAATCCAAATGTATAAGAATTTTTCCCTCGGCTACTGGACAATTCGTCTGCTATGCTTTTATAATTGGCCACACGTTGCATCACAAAAGACAATTATTTGTCATCAACATCCGACAATTAGTATGATGTACATTTCGTATTTCGAACTAAAAGATAACTGAAGCGCAATTCTGTAGTCTCGTTGTCTACTTTGACAGAAAAAATAATGGAGAGTTAATGAACCTACTGTAGATCGGCACAGATGAGCGTTTCATTGTTCTTCGTTGTTTTTTTTTCTTCTTTGGCCGGCTGCGCTGCACTGTCAAGGTAATCCCCACTCTTTGGCTAAATGACTGGCGGGAGGCCAAATAAATAAATTTAAAAAGATCTCCACCCTTCGACAGCTGACAAGCAAGTCAGTAGAAAACGCAGCTGCAGTCAACAGTTGCTCGCCTTTAGCTAGTCTGTGCTGTCGTGTAGAACAATGTCTTCACTCTTTTATTGGTATTGTTTTGACTCTGCAGTAACTCGTCGAGTTTTGAAGTACAGAAGAACTAGGAGGTTATGGATTCATCCTATGAATAGCGACAGACATTTAGGAGAGTTTTTTTCTTTATATGAAGAACTTAAAAACTATCCTGAAAAATTTTATTCAAATTACAGAATGAATCATAATACATTTCAGTATGTGCTGCAGAACATTCAAGACAAAATTTCTAAACAGAACACACATTTTCGCAGAAGTATAACAGCAGAAGAAAAATTGTGTACAACGATAAGGTAAGATTCGTTAGTAGACACCTTTTGGTTTGCAGTAGAACTTTGTACAGCATTCGCTACCTCCAGTTAATTGTAGTCATGCTTTTGTATTTTAAATTTCACAAACGCTAACCTCTGAGGGGAAGAGAGTTTATGGGACTCCTGAGAACCATTAGGAAGTAATTAGCTTCGTCATTTTGGGTAATGTCTCGCTGTGCCTTCAACGAAGAATCGCAGAAATACTCCTTCAGAATTTTCCAACTTTTTTCTTCTTTTTTCTTCATGATGCAGCGCTTGGCAGTGGTGATGGTTCATCATGTGGTGCCACTGATGACCTCACAGAATTCTTTTCATTACCTTGTAAGATAGACATATTGATAGGCGAAGAGTTTTGAGATAATGCCCTTTGACTCAGTGGTTTTATCTCCACTGATAAGGAACTGCCACAGCATGACTTTACAATGCATTATCATCTGGTGGGGACACATTTCCGTCCCTCAGTGACACTCATATCTGTCTCCGTTTACAAGTAAATGCGAACTATTCAGTGGCGGCAATGCCGCGATTGCTGGCAAGCTATTGTTGTAAATGCATGTAAATACGGTAGATTAAATAAATGAAATAAAAGTAATTTCGCATGTATCATCATAATAAACGTAATTTTTCCTCACTGATTGTGAAATGTGAGGTAACATCTTAAAATAAAAGACGTGTGCAGTCACACTTGTGATGAAAGCAGAAGGGAGACGAGTGATGCGGGTACTGCAGAAGCTGTAGTGCTGCTCCACAGGCTCGCGCCTGCGGTCGGCTCGCGCCGGCAAAATTAAACACTCGGAATGTCGTCGGCTCGGCTCCGGGAGGCTCACGCCGTGTCGGCGCAGCCCGGCCGCCAGTGTGAACACCGCAATTCAGAACCATGTGTTTGATATCGAAGCGGGCGGCGGCCCGGCCAGGCTCGGCTCGGCCCGGCCGGCAGTGTGAACGCAGCCTTTAGAGTGTCAGTCCTCTTGTACTTATGTCGCCATTGTGCCTTTTGTATTAAAATTGGATGCAATTTCTGTGTTTCATCGTCAATAAGAAGGTCCAAGGGATACAGTAAACCTGAAATGAAGCATCGGAATCTAAAACTGGACTCACAGGAGAGGTTCTAATCATAGAATGTTAGAGTGTCAGTCCTCTTTTACTTAAGTCGGCATTGTGCCTTTTGAATTTAATTCCGATGCAATTTCTGTGTTTCATCGTCAATAAGGGGGTCCAAGGTATACAACAAACCTGAAGAGAAGCATCGGAATCTAAAACTGGACTCACAGGACAGGTTCAAATCGTAGAAAGTCGGAGTGTCAGTCCTCTTTTACTTAAGTCAGCATTGTGCCTTTTGAATTAAATTCGGAAGCAATTTTTGTGTTTCATCGTCAATACGAAGTTCCTAGGGATACAGTAAACCTGAAGTGAAGCATCGCAATCTGAAACTGGACTCACAGGAGAGGTTCAAATCATAGATAGTTAGAGTGTCAGTCCTCTTGTACTTAAGTCGGCATTGGGCATTTTGACTTTAATTCCGATGGAATTTCTGTGTTTCATTGTCAATAAGAAGGTCCGAGGGATACAGTAAACCTGAAGTGAAGCATCGGAATCTAAAACTGACTCACAGGAGACGCTCAAATCATAGAAAGTTAGAGTGTCAGTCCTCTTGTACTTAAGTCGGCAATGTGCCTTTTGTATTAAATTCAGATGCAAACTCTGTGTTTCATCGTCAATAAGAAGGTCCAAGGGATACAGTGAACCTGAAGTGAAGTATCGGAATCTAAAAGTGGGCTCACAGGAGAGGTTCAAATCATAGAATAAGAGAGTGTCAGGCCTCTATTAATTAAGTCGGCATTGTGCCTTTTGTATTTAATTCCGATGCAACTTCTGTGTTTCATCGTCAATAAGAAGGTGCAAGGTATACAGTAAACCAGAAGTGAAGCATCGGAATCTAAAACTGAACTCACTGGAGAGGTACAAATCATAGAATGTTAGAGTGTCAGTCCTCTTTTACTTATGTCGGCATTGTGCCTTTTGTATTAAATTCGGATGCAATTTCTGTGTTTCATCGTCAATAAGAATGTGCAAGGTGTTCAGTGAACCTGAAGTGAAGCATCGGAATCTAAAACTGGACACATAGTTGAGGTTCAAATCATAGAGAGTTAGAGTGTCAGTCCTCTTGTACTTATGTCGGCATTGTGCCTTTCCGATGCAATTTCTGTGTTTCATCGTCAATAGGAAGGTGCAAATTATACAGTAAACATGTAGTGAAGCATCGGAATCTAAAACTGACTCACAGGAGAGGTTCAAATCATAGAAAGTTAGAGTGTCAGTCCTCTTGTACTTAAGTCAGCATTGTGCCTTTTGAATTTAATTCCAATGCAATTTCTGTGTTTCATCGTCAGTAAGAAGGTCCAAAGTATACAGTAAACATGAAGTGAAGCATCGGAATCTATAACTGGACTCACAGGAGAGGTTCAAAGCATAGGGAGTTAGAGTGTCTGTTCTCTTGTACTTAAGTCGGCATTGTGCCTTTTGAATTTAATTCCGATGCAATTTCTTTGTTTCATCGTCAATAACAAGGTCCAAGGGATAAAGTAAACCTGAAGTGAAGCATCGGAATCTAAAACTGGACTCACAGGAGAGGTTCAAATCTTAGAAATTTAGAGTGTCAGTCCTCATGTACTTAAGTCGGCATTGTGCCTTTTGAATTTAATTCCGATGTAATTTCTGTGTTTCATCGTCAATAAGAAGGTCCAAGGGATACAGTAAACCTGAAGTGGAGCATCGGAATCTTAAACTGGACTCAGAGGAGTGGTTCAAATCATAGAAAGTTAGAGTGTCAGTCCTCTTGTACTTAAGTCGGCATTGTGCCTTTTGTATTAAATTCAGATGCAATTTCTGTGTTTCATCGTCAATAAGAAGGTCCAAGGTATACAGTAAACCTGAAGTGAAGCATCGGGATCTAAAACTGGACTCACAGGAGAGGTTCAATTCATAGAAAGTTAGAGTGTCAGTCCTCTTGTACTTAAGTCGGCATTGTGCCTTTGGAATTTAATTCCAATGCAATTTCTGTGTTTCATCGTCAATAAGTAGGTGCAAAGTATACAGTAAACCCGAAGTGAAGCATCGGAATCTATAACTGGGCTGACAGGAGAGGTTCAAATCATAGACAGTTAGAGTGTCAATCCTCTTGCACTTATGTCAGCATTGTACCTTTTGCATTAAAATTGGATGCAATTTCTGTGTTTCATCGTCAATAAGAAGGCCCAAGGGATACAGTAAACCCAAAGTGAAGCATCGGAATCTAAAACTGGACTCACAGGAGAGGTTCAAATCATAGAATGTTAGAGTGTCAGTCATCTTTTACTTAAGTCGGCATTGTGCCTTTTGAATTTAATTAAGATGCAATTTCTGTGTTTCATCGTCAATAAGGGGGTCCAAGGTATACAATAAACCTGTAGAGAAGCATCGGAATCTAAAACTGGACTCACAGGACAGGTTCAAATCGCAGAAAGTGGGAGTGTCAGTCCTCTTTTACCTAAGTCGGCATTGTGCCTTTTGAATTAAATTCGGATGCAATTTCTGTGTTTCATCGTCAATACGAAGGTCCTAGGAATACAGTAAACCAGAAGTGAAGCATCGGAATCTAAAACTGGACTCACAGGAGAGGTTCAAATCATAGAAAGTTAGAGTGTCAGTCCTCTTGTACTTATGTCGGCATTGTGCCTTTTGTATTAAGATTGGATGCAATTTCTGTGTTTCATCGTAAATAAGAAGGTCCAAGGGATGCAGTTAACCTGAAGTAAAGCATCGGAATCTAAAACTGGACTCACAGGAGAGGTTCAAATCATAGAATGTTAGAGTGTCAGTCCTCTTTTACTTAAGTCGGCATTGTGCCTTTTGAAATTAATTCCGATGCAATTTCTGTGTTTCATCGTCAATAAGGGGGTCCAAGGTATACAATAAACCTGAAGAGAAGCATCGGAATCTAAAACTGGACTCACAGGACAGGTTCAAATCGTAGAAAGTGGGAGTGTCAGTCCTCTTTTACTTAAGTCGGCATTGTGCCTTTTGAATTAAATTCGGATGCAATTTCTGTGTTTCATCGTCAATACGAAGGTCCAAAGTATACAGTAAACATGAAGTGAAGCATCGGAATCTATAACTGGACTCACAGGAGAGGTTCAAAGCATAGAGAGTTAGAGTGTCTGTCCTCTTGTACTTAAGTCGGCATTGTGCCTTTTGAATTTAATTCCGATGCAATTTCTGTGTTTCATCGTCAATAACAAGGTCCAAGGGATACAGTAAACCTGAAGTGAAGCATCGGAATCTAAAACTGGACTCACAGGAGAGGTTCAGATCTTAGAAAATTAGAGTGTCAGTCCTCATGTACTTAAGTCGGCATTGTGCCTTTTGAATTTAATTCCGATGTAATTTCTGTGTTTCTTCGTCAATAAGAAGGTCCAAGGGATACAGTAAACCTGAAGTGGAGCATCGGAATCTTAAACTGGACTCAGAGGAGTGGTTCAAATCATAGAAAGTTAGAGTGTCAGTCCTCTTGTACTTAAGTCGGCATTGTGCCTTTTGTATTAAATTCAGATGCAATTTCTGTGTTTCATCGTCAATAAGAAGGTCCAAGGTATACAGTAAACCTGAAGTGAAGCATCGGGATCTAAAACTGGACTCACAGGAGAGGTTCAATTCATAGAAAGTTAGAGTGTCAGTCCTCTTGTACTTAAGTCGGCATTGTGCCTTTGGAATTTAATTCCAATGCAATTTCTGTGTTTCATCGTCAATATGTAGGTGCAAAGTATACAGTAAACCCGAAGTGAAGCATCGGAATCTATAACTGGGCTGACAGGAGAGGTTCAAATCATAGAATGTTAGAGTGTCAGTCCTCTTTTACTTAAGTCGGCATTGTGCCTTTTGAAATTAATTCCGATGCAATTTCTGTGTTTCATCGTCAATAAGGGGGTCCAAGGTATACAATAAACCTGAAGAGAAGCATCGGAATCTAAAACTGGACTCACAGGACAGGTTCAAATCATAGAATGTTAGAGTGTCAGTCCTCTTTTACTTAAGTCGGCATTGTGCCTTTTGAAATTAATTCCGATGCAATTTCTGTGTTTCATCGTCAATAAGGGGGTCCAAGGTATACAATAAACCTGAAGAGAAGCATCGGAATCTAAAACTGGACTCACAGGACAGGTTCAAATCGTAGAAAGTGGGAGTGTCAGTCCTCTTTTACTTAAGTCGGCATTGTGCCTTTTGAATTAAATTCGGATGCAATTTCTGTGTTTCATCGTCAATACGAAGGTCCTAGGGATACAGTAAACCTGAAGTGAAGCATCGGAATCTAAAACTGGACTCACAGGAGAGGTTCAAATCATAGAATGTTAGAGTGTCAGTCCTCTTTTACTTAAGTCGGCATTGTGCCTTTTGAATTTAATTAAGATGCAATTTCTCTGTTTCATCGTCAGTAAGAAGGTCCAAGGTATACAGTAAACCTGAAGTGAAGCATCGGAATCTAAAACTGGATTGACAGGAGAGGTTCAATTATAGAATGTTAGAGTGTCAGTTCTCTTGTACCTAAGTCGGCATTGTCCCTATTGTATTAAATTCGGATGCAATTTCTGTGTTCCATCGTCAGTAAGAAAGTCCAAAGTATACAGTAAACCTGAAGTGAAGCATCGGAATCTATAACTGGACTCACAGGAGAGGTTCAGATCGTAGAAAGTGGGAGCGTCAGTCCTCTTTTACTTAAGTCGGCATTGTGCCTTTTGAATTAAATTCGGAAGCAATTTCTGTATTTCATCTTCAATACGAAGTTTCTAGGGATACAGTAAACCTGAAGTGAGGCATCGGAATCTAAAACTGGCCTCACAGGAGAGGTTCAAATCATAGAAAGTTAGAGTGTCAGTCCTCTTGTACTTATGTCGGCATTGGGCATTTTGAATTTAATTCCGATTGAATTTCTGTGTTTCATTGTCAGTAAGACGGTTCAAGGGATACAGTAAACCTGAAGTGAAGCATCGGAATCTAAAACTGACTCACAGGAGAGGTTCAAATCACAGAAAGTGAGAGTGTCAGTCCTGTTGTACTTAAGTCGGCATTGTGCCTTTCGAATTTAATTTCAATGCAATTTCTGTGTTTCATCGTCAATAAGAAGGTTCAAAGTATACAGTAAACCTGAAGTAAAGCATCGGAATCTATTACTGGACTCACAGGAGAGGTTCAAATCATAGAGAGTTAGAGTGTCAGTCCTCTTGTACTTATGTCGGCATTGTGCCTTTTGTATTAAAATTGGATGCATTTTCTGTGTTTCATCGTCAATAAGAAGGTCCAAGGGATACAGTAAAGCTGAAGTGAAGCATCGGAATCTAAAACTGGACTCACAGGAGAGGTTTAAATCATAGAATGTTAGAGTGTCAGTCCTCTTTTACTTACGTCGGCATTGTGCCTTTTGTATTAAATTCGGATGCACTTTCTGTGTTTCATCGTCAATAAGAATGTGCAAGGTGTTCAGTAAACCTGAAGTGAAGCATCGGAATCTAAAACTGGACTCATAGGTGAGGTTCAAATAATAGAGAGTTAGAGTGTGAGTCCTCTTGTACTTATGTCGGCATTGTGCCTTTCCGATGTAATTTCTGTGTTTCATCGTTAATAGGAAGGTGCAAATTATACAGTAAACCTGTAGTGAAGCATCGGAATCTAAAACTGACTCAAAGGAGAGGCTCAAATCATAGAAAGTTAGAGTGTCAGTCCTCTTGTACTAAGTCGGCATTGTGCCTTTTGAATTTAATTCCAATGCAATATCTGTGTTTCATAGTCAATAAGAAGGTCCAAAGTATACAGTAAACCTGAAGTGAAGCATAGGAATCTATAACTGGACTCACAGGAGAGGTTCAAATCATAGAATGTTAGAGTGTCAGTCCTCTTTTACTTAAGTCGGCATTGTGCCTTTTGAATTTAATTCCGATGCAATTTCTGTGTTTCATCGTCAATAAGGGGGTCCAAGGTATACAATAAACCTGAAGAGAAGCATCGGAATCTAAAACTGGACTCACAGGACAGGTTCAAATCGTAGAAAGTGGGAGTGTCAGTCCTCTTTTACTTAAGTCGGCATTGTGCCTTTTGAATTAAATTCGGATGCAATTTCTGTTTTTCATCGTCAATACGAAGGTCCTAGGGATACAGTAAACCTGAAGTGAATCATCGGAATCTAAAACTGGACTCACAGGAGAGGTTCAAATCATAGAAAGTTAGAGTGTCAGTACTCTTGTACTTATGTCGGCATTGTGCCTTTTGTATTAAAATTGGATGCAATTTCAGTGTTTCATCGTAAATAAGAAGGTCCAAGGGATGTAGTTGACCTGAAGTGAAGCATCGGAATCTAAAACTGGACTCACAAGAGAGGTTCAAATCATAGAATGTTAGAGTGTCAGTCCTCTTGTACTTAAGTCGGCATTGTCCCTATTGTATTAAATTCGGATGCAATTTCTGTGTTTCATCGTCAGTAAGAAGGTCCAAGGTATACAGCAAACCTGAAGCGAAGCATCGGAATCTAAAACTGGATTCACAGGAGAGGTTCAAATCATAGAATGTTAGAGTGTCAGTCCTCTTGTACCTAAGTTGGCATTGTCCCTATTGTATCAAATTCGGATGCAATTTCTGTGTTCCATCGTCAGTAAGAAGGTCCAAAGTATACAGTAAACCTGAAGTGAAGCATCGGAATCTATAACTGGACTCACAGGAGAGGTTCAAATCGTAGAAAGTGGGAGCGTCAGTCCTCTTTTACTTAAGTCGGCATTGTGCCTTTTGAATTAAATTCGGAAGCAATTTCTGTGTTTCATCGTCAATACGAAGTTTCTAGGGATACAGTAAACCTGAAGTGAAGCATCGGAATCTAAAACTGGACTCACAGGACAGGTTCAAATCATAGAAAGTTAGAGTGTCAGTCCTCTTGTACTTAAGTCGGCAATGGGCATTTTGAATTTAAGTCTGATTGAATTTCTGTGTTTCATTGTCAGTAAGAAGGTCCAAGGGATACAGTAAACCTGAAGTGAAGCATCGGAATCTAAAACTGACTCACAGGAGAGGTTCAAATCATAGAAAGTAAGAGTGTCAGTCCTGTTGTACTTAAGTCGGCATTGTGCCTTTTGAATTTAATTTCAATGCAATTTCTGTGTTTCATCGTCAATAAGAAGGTGCAAAGTATACAGTAAACCTGAAGTGAAGCATCGGAATCTATAACTGGACTCACAGGATAGGTTCAAATCATAGAGAGTTAGAGTGTCAGTCCTCTTGTACTTATGTCGGCATTGTGCCTTTTGTATTAAAATTGGATGCATTTTCTGTGTTTCATCGTCAATAAGAAGGTCCAAGGGATACAGTAAACCTGAAGTGGAGCATCGGAATCTTAAACTGGACTCAGAGGAGTGGTTCAAATCATAGAAAGTTAGAGTGTCAGTCCTCTTGTACTTAAGTCGGCATTGTGCCTTTTGTATTAAATTCAGATGCAATTTCTGTGTTTCATCGTCAATAGGAAGGTCCAAGGTATACAGTAAACCTGAAGTGAAGCATCGGGATCTAAAATTGGACTCACAGGAGAGGTTCAATTCATAGAAAGTTAGAGTGTCAGTCCTCTTGTACTTAAGTGGCATTGTGCCTTTGGAATTTAATTCCAATGCAATTTCTGTGTTTCATCGTCAATATGTAGGTGCAAAGTATACAGTAAACCCGAAGTGAAGCATCGGAATCTATAACTGGGCTGACAGGAGAGGTTCAAATCATAGAATGTTAGAGTGTCAGTCCTCTTTTACTTAAGTCGGCATTGTGCCTTTTGAAATTAATTCCGATGCAATTTCTGTGTTTCATCGTCAATAAGGGGGTCCAAGGTATACAATAAACCTGAAGAAAAGCATCGGAATCTAAAACTGGACTCACAGGACAGGTTCAAATCATAGAATGTTAGAGTGTCAGTCCTCTTTTACTTAAGTCGGCATTGTGCCTTTTGAATTTAATTCCGATGCAATTTCTGTGTTTCATCGTCAATAACAAGGTCCAAGGGATACAGTAAACCTGAAGTGAAGCATCGGAATCTAAAACTGGACTCACAGGAGTGGTTCAGATCTTAGAAAATTAGAGTGTCAGTCCTCATGTACTTAAGTCGGCATTGTGCCTTTTGAATTTAATTCCGATGTAATTTCTGTGTTTCTTCGTCAATAAGAAGGTCCAAGGGATACAGTAAACCTGAAGTGGAGCATCGGAATCTTAAACTGGACTCAGAGGAGTGGTTCAAATCATAGAAAGTTAGAGTGTCAGTCCTCTTGTACTTAAGTCGGCATTGTGCCTTTTGTATTAAATTCAGATGCAATTTCTGTGTTTCATCGTCAATAAGAAGGTCCAAGGTATACAGTAAACCTGAAGTGAAGCATCGGGATCTAAAACTGGACTCACAGGAGAGGTTCAATTCATAGAAAGTTAGAGTGTCAGTCCTCTTGTACTTAAGTCGGCATTGTGCCTTTGGAATTTAATTCCAATGCAATTTCTGTGTTTCATCGGCAATATGTAGGTGCAAAGTATACAGTAAACCCGAAGTGAAGCATCGGAATCTATAACTGGGCTGACAGGAGAGGTTCAAATCATAGAATGTTAGAGTGTCAGTCCTCTTTTACTTAAGTCGGCATTGTGCCTTTTGAAATTAATTCCGATGCAATTTCTGGGTATCATCGTCAATAAGGGGGTCCAAGGTATACAATAAACCTGAAGAGAAGCATCGGAATCTAAAACTGGACTCACAGGAGAGGTTCAGATCTTAGAAAATTAGAGTGTCAGTCCTCATGTACTTAAGTCGGCATTGTGCCTTTTGAATTTAATTCCGATGTAATTTCTGTGTTTCTTCGTCAATAAGAAGGTCCAAGGGATACAGTAAACCTGAAGTGGAGCATCGGAATCTAAAACTGGACTCACAGGAGAGGTTCAAATCATAGAAAGTTAGAGTGTCAGTCCTCTTGTACTTATGTCGGCATTGGGCATTTTGAATTTAATTCCGATTGAATTTCTGTGTTTCATTGTCAGTAAGACGGTTCAAGGGATACAGTAAACCTGAAGTGAAGCATCGGAATCTAAAACTGACTCACAGGAGAGGTTCAAATCACAGAAAGTGAGAGTGTCAGTCCTGTTGTACTTAAGTCGGCATTGTGCCTTTTGAATTTAATTTCAATGCAATTTCTGTGTTTCATCGTCAATAAGAAGGTGCAAAGTATACAGTAAACCTGAAGTAAAGCATCGGAATCTATTACTGGACTCACAGGAGAGGTTCAAATCATAGAGAGTTAGAGTGTCAGTCCTCTTGTACTTATGTCGGCATTGTGCCTTTTGTATTAAAATTGGATGCATTTTCTGTGTTTCATCGTCAATAAGAAGGTCCAAGGGATACAGTAAAGCTGAAGTGAAGCATCGGAATCTAAAACTGGACTCACAGGAGAGGTTCAAATCATAGAATGTTAGAGTGTCAGTCCTCTTTTACTTACGTCGGTATTGTGCCTTTTGTATTAAATTCGGATGCACTTTCTGTGTTTCATCGTCAATAAGAATGTGCAAGGTGTTCAGTAAACCTGAAGTGAAGCATCGGAATCTAAAACTGGACTCATAGGTGAGGTTCAAATAATAGAGAGTTAGAGTGTGAGTCCTCTTGTACTTATGTCGGCATTGTGCCTTTCCGATGTAATTTCTGTGTTTCATCGTTAATAGGAAGGTGCAAATTATACAGTAAACCTGTAGTGAAGCATCGGAATCTAAAACTGACTCAAAGGAGAGGTTCAAATCATAGAAAGTTAGAGTGTCAGTCCTCTTGTACTAAGTCGGCATTGTGCCTTTTGAATTTAATTCCAATGCAATATCTGTGTTTCATAGTCAATAAGAAGGTCCAAAGTATACAGTAAACCTGAAGTGAAGCATAGGAATCTATAACTGGACTCACAGGAGAGGTTCAAATCATAGAATGTTAGAGTGTCAGTCCTCTTTTACTTAAGTCGGCATTGTGCCTTTTGAATTTAATTCCGATGCAATTTCTGTGTTTCATCGTCAATAAGGGGGTCCAAGGTATACAATAAACCTGAAGAGAAGCATCGGAATCTAAAACTGGACTCACAGGACAGGTTCAAATCGTAGAAAGTGGGAGTGTCAGTCCTCTTTTACTTAAGTCGGCATTGTGCCTTTTGAATTAAATTCGGATGCAATTTCTGTTTTTCATCGTCAATACGAAGGTCCTAGGGATACAGTAAACCTGAAGTGAATCATCGGAATCTAAAACTGGACTCACAGGAGAGGTTCAAATCATAGAAAGTTAGAGTGTCAGTACTCTTGTACTTATGTCGGCATTGTGCCTTTTGTATTAAAATTGGATGCAATTTCTGTGTTTCATCGTAAATAAGAAGGTCCAAGGGATGTAGTTGACCTGAAGTGAAGCATCGGAATCTAAAACTGGACTCACAAGAGATGTTCAAATCATAGAATGTTAGAGTGTCAGTCCTCTTGTACTTAAGTCGGCATTGTCCCTATTGTATTAAATTCGGATGCAATTTCTGTGTTTCATCGTCAGTAAGAAGGTCCAAGGTATACAGCAAACCTGAAGCGAAGCATCGGAATCTAAAACTGGATTCACAGGAGAGGTTCAAATCATAGAATGTTAGAGTGTCAGTCCTCTTGTACCTAAGTCGGCATTGTCCCTATTGTATCAAATTCGGATGCAATTTCTGTGTTCCATCGTCAGTAAGAAGGTCCAAAGTATACAGTAAACCTGAAGTGAAGCATCGGAATCTATAACTGGACTCACAGGAGAGGTTCAAATCGTAGAAAGTGGGAGCGTCAGTCCTCTTTTACTTAAGTCGGCATTGTGCCTTTTGAATTAAATTCGGAAGCAATTTCTGTGTTTCATCGTCAATACGAAGTTTCTAGGGATACAGTAAACCTGAAGTGAAGCATCGGAATCTAAAACTGGACTCACAGGACAGGTTCAAATCATAGAAAGTTAGAGTGTCAGTCCTCTTGTACTTAAGTCGGCAATGGGCATTTTGAATTTAATTCTGATTGAATTTCTGTGTTTCATTGTCAGTAAGAAGGTCCAAGGGATACAGTAAACCTGAAGTGAAGCATCGGAATCTAAAACTGACTCACAGGAGAGGTTCAAATCATAGAAAGTAAGAGTGTCAGTCCCTGTTGTACTTAAGTCGGCATTGTGCCTTTTGAATTTAATTTCAATGCAATTTCTGTGTTTCATCGTCAATAAGAAGGTGCAAAGTATACAGTAAACCTGAAGTGAAGCATCGGAATCTATAACTGGACTCACAGGATAGGTTCAAATCATAGAGAGTTAGAGTGTCAGTCCTCTTGTACTTATGTCGGCATTGTGCTTTTTGTATTAAAATTGGATGCATTTTTCTGTGTTTCATCGTCAATAAGAAGGTCCAAGGGATACAGTAAACCTGAAGTGAAGCATCGAAATCTAAAACTGGACTTACAGGAGAGGTTCAAATCATAGAATGTTAGAGTGTCAGTCCTCTTTTACTTACGTCGGCATTGTGCCATTTGTATTAAATTCGGATGCAATTTCTGTGTTTCATCGTCAATAAGAATGTGCAAGGTGTTCAGTAAACCTGAAGTGAAGCATCGGAATCTAAAACTGGACTCATAGGTGAGGTTCAAATAATAGAGAGTAAGAGTGTGAGTCCTCTTGTACTTATGTCGGCATTGTGCCTTTCCGATGCAAATATCTGTGTTTCATCGTCAATAGGAAGGTGCAAATTATACAGTAAACCTGTAGTGAAGCATCGGAATCTAAAACTGACTCAAAGGAGAGGTTCAAATCATAGAAAGTTAGAGTGTCAGTCCTCTTGTATTTAAGTCGGCATTGTGCCTTTTGAATTTAATTCCAATGCAATTTCTGTGTTTCATAGTCAATAAGAAGGTCCAAAGTATACAGTAAACCTGAAGTGAAGCATAGGAATCTATAACTGGACTCACAGGAGAGTTCAATTCATAGAGAGTTAGAGTGTCTGTCCTCTTGTACTTAAGCCGGCGTTGTGCCTTTTGAATTTAATTCCGATGCAATTTCTGTGTTTCATCGTTAATAAGAAGGTCCAAGGGATACAGTAAACCTGAAGTGAAGCATAGGAATCTAAAACTGGACTCACAGGAGAGGTTCAAATCATAGAATGTTAGAGTGTCAGTCCTCTTTTACTTAAGTCGGCATTGTGCCTTTTGAATTTAATTCCGATGCAATTTCTGTGTTTCATCGTCAATAAGGGGGTCCAAGGTATACAATAAACCTGAAGAGAAGCATCGGAATCTAAAACTGGACTCCCAGGACAGGTTCAAATCGTAGAAAGTGGGAGTGTCAGTCCTCTTTTACTTAAGTAGGCATTGTGCCTTTTGAGTTAAATTCGGACGCAATTTGTGTGTTTCATCGTCAATACGATGGTCCTAGGGATACAGTAAACCTGAAGTGAAGCATCGGAATCTAAAACTGGACTCACATGAGAGGTTCAAATCATAGAATGTTAGAGTGTGAGTCCTCTTTTACTTAAGTCGGCATTGTGCCTTTTGAATTTAATTCCGATGTAATTTCTGTGTTTCATCGTCAATAAGGAGGTACAAGGTATACAATAAACCTGAAGAGAAGCATCGGAATCTAAAACTGGACTCACAGGACAGGTTCAAATCGTAGAAAGTGGGAGTGTCAGTCCTCTTTTACTTAAGTCGGCATTGTGCATTTTGTATTAAATTCGGATGCAATTTCTGTGTTCCATCGTCAATACGAAGGTCCTAGGGATACAGTAAACCTGAAGTGAAGCATCGGAATCTAAAACTGGACTCACAGGAGAGGTTCAAATCATAGAAAGTTAGTGTCAGTCCTCTTGTACTTCAGTCGGCATTGTGCATTTTGAATTTAATTCCGATGGAATTTCTGTGTTTCATTGTCAATAAGAAGGTCCAAGGGATACAGAAAACCTGAAGTGAAGCATCGGAATCTAAAACTGACTCACAGGAGAGGTTCAAATCACAGAAAGTAAGAGTGTCAGTCCTGTTGTACTTAAGTCGGCATTGTGCCTTTTGAATTTAATTTCAATGCAATTTCTGTGTTTCATCGTCAATAAGAAGGTGCAAAGTATACAGTAAACCTGAAGTGAAGCATCAGAATCTATAATTGGACTCACAGGAGAGGTTCAAATCATAGAGAGTTAGAGTGTCAGTCCTCTTGTACTTATGTCGGCATTGTGCCTTTTGTATCAAAATTGGATGCATTTTCTGTGTTTCATCGTCAATAAGAAGGTCCAAGGGATACAGTAAACCTGAAGTGAAGCATCGGAATCTAAAACTGGACTCACAGGAGAGGTTCAAATCACAGAATGTTAGAGTGTCAGTCCTCTTTTACTTACGTCGGCATTGTGCCTCTTGTATTAAATTCGGATGCAATTTCTGTGTTTCTTCGTCAATAAGAATGTGCAAGGTGTTCAGTAAACCTGAAGTGAAGCTACGGAATCTAAAACTGGACTCATAGGTGAGGTTCAAATAATAGAGAGTTAGAGTGTGAGTCCTCTTGTACTTATGTCGGCATTGTGCCTTTCCGATGCAATTTCTGTGTTTCATCGTCAATAGGAAGGTGCAAATTATACAGTAAACCTGTAGTGAAGCATCGGAATCTAAAACTGACTCAAAGGAGAGGTTCAAATCATAGAAAGTTAGAGTGTCAGTCCTCTTGTACTTAAGTCGGCATTGTGCCTTTTGAATTTAATTCCAATGCAATTTCTGTGTTTCATAGTCAATAAGAAGGTCCAAAGTATACAGTAAACCTGAAGTGAAACATAGGAATCTATAACTGGACTCACAGGAGAGGTTCAAATCATAGAGAGTTAGAGTGTCTGTCCTCTTGTACTTCAGTCGGCGTTGTGCCTTTTGAATATAATTCCGATGCAATTTCTGTGTTTCATCGTTAATAAGAAGGTCCAAGGGATACAGTAAACGTGAAGTGAAGCATCGGAATCTAAAACTGGACTCACAGGAGAGGTTCAAATCTTAGAAAATTAGAGTGTCAGTCCTCATGTACTTAAGTCGGCATTGTGCCTTTTGAATTTAATTCCGATGTAATTTCTGTGTTTCATCGTCAATAAGTAGGTGCAAAGTATACCGTAAACATGAGGTGAAGCATCGGAATCTATAACTGGGCTGACAGGAGAGGTTCAAATCATAGAGAGTTAGAGTGTCAGTCCTCTTGCACTTATGTCGGCATTGTGCTTTTTGCATTAAAATTGGATGCAATTTCTGTGTTTCATCGTCAATAAGAGGTTCCAAGGGATACAGTAAACCTGAAGTGAAGCATCGGAATCTAAAACTGGACTCACAGGAGAGATTCAAATCATAGAATGTTAGAGTGTCAGTCCTCTTTTACTTAAGTCGGCATTGTGCCTTTTGAATTTAATTCCGATGCAATTTCTGTGTTTCATCGTCAATAAGGGGGTCCAAGGTATACAATAAACCTGAAGAGTAGCATCGGAATCTAAAACTGGACTCACAGGACAGGTTCAAATCGTAGAAAGTGGGAGTGTCAGTCCTCTTTTACTTATGTAGGCATTGTGCCTTTTGAATTAAATTCGGATGCAATTTGTGTGTTTCATCGTCAATACGATGGTCCTAGGGATACAGTAAACCTGAAGTGAAGCATCGGAATCTAAAACTGGACTCACAGGAGAGGTTCAAATCATAGAATGTTAGAGTGTGAGTCCTCTTGTACTTAAGTCGGCAATGGGCATTTTGAATTTAAGTCTGATTGAATTTCTGTGTTTCATTGTCAGTAAGAAGGTCCAAGGGACACAGTAAACCTGAAGTGAAGCATCGGAATCTAAAACTGACTCACAGGAGAGGTTCAAATCATAGAAAGTAAGAGTGTCAGTCCTGTTGTACTTAAGTCGGCATTGTGCCTTTTGAATTTAATTTCAATGCAATTTCTGTGTTTCATCGTCAATAAGAAGGTGCAAAGTATACAGTAAACCTGAAGTGAAGCATCGGAATCTATAACTGGACTCACAGGATAGGTTCAAATCATAGAGAGTTAGAGTGTCAGTCCTCTTGTACTTATGTCGGCATTGTGCCTTTTGTATTAAAATTGGATGCATTTTCTGTGTTTCATCGTCAATAAGAAGGTCCAAGGGATACAGTAAACCTGAAGTGGAGCATCGGAATCTTAAACTGGACTCAGAGGAGTGGTTCAAATCATAGAAAGTTAGAGTGTCAGTCCTCTTGTACTTAAGTCGGCATTGTGCCTTTTGTATTAAATTCAGATGCAATTTCTGTGTTTCATCGTCAATAAGAAGGTCCAAGGTATACAGTAAACCTGAAGTGAAGCATCGGGATCTAAAATTGGACTCACAGGAGAGGTTCAATTCATAGAAAGTTAGAGTGTCAGTCCTCTTGTACTTAAGTCGGCATTGTGCCTTTGGAATTTAATTCCAATGCAATTTCTGTGTTTCATCGTCAATATGTAGGTGCAAAGTATACAGTAAACCCGAAGTGAAGCATCGGAATCTATAACTGGGCTGACAGGAGAGGTTCAAATCATAGAATGTTAGAGTGTCAGTCCTCTTTTACTTAAGTCGGCATTGTGCCTTTTGAAATTAATTCCGATGCAATTTCTGTGTTTCATCGTCAATAAGGGGGTCCAAGGTATACAATAAACCTGAAGAGAAGCATCGGAATCTAAAACTGGACTCACAGGACAGGTTCAAATCATAGAATGTTAGAGTGTCAGTCCTCTTTTACTTAAGTCGGCATTGTGCCTTTTGAATTTAATTCCGATGCAATTTCTGTGTTTCATCGTCAATAACAAGGTCCAAGGGATACAGTAAACCTGAAGTGAAGCATCGGAATCTAAAACTGGACTCACAGGAGTGGTTCAGATCTTAGAAAATTAGAGTGTCAGTCCTCATGTACTTAAGTCGGCATTGTGCCTTTTGAATTTAATTCCGATGTAATTTCTGTGTTTCTTCGTCAATAAGAAGGTCCAAGGGATACAGTAAACCTGAAGTGGAGCATCGGAATCTTAAACTGGACTCAGAGGAGTGGTTCAAATCATAGAAAGTTAGAGTGTCAGTCCTCTTGTACTTAAGTCGGCATTGTGCCTTTTGTATTAAATTCAGATGCAATTTCTGTGTTTCATCGTCAATAAGAAGGTCCAAGGTATACAGTAAACCTGAAGTGAAGCATCGGGATCTAAAACTGGACTCACAGGAGAGGTTCAATTCATAGAAAGTTAGAGTGTCAGTCCTCTTGTACTTAAGTCGGCATTGTGCCTTTGGAATTTAATTCCAATGCAATTTCTGTGTTTCATCGGCAATATGTAGGTGCAAAGTATACAGTAAACCCGAAGTGAAGCATCGGAATCTATAACTGGGCTGACAGGAGAGGTTCAAATCATAGAATGTTAGAGTGTCAGTCCTCTTTTACTTAAGTCGGCATTGTGCCTTTTGAAATTAATTCCGATGCAATTTCTGTGTTTCATCGTCAATAAGGGGGTCCAAGGTATACAATAAACCTGAAGAGAAGCATCGGAATCTAAAACTGGACTCACAGGAGAGGTTCAGATCTTAGAAAATTAGAGTGTCAGTCCTCATGTACTTAAGTCGGCATTGTGCCTTTTGAATTTAATTCCGATGTAATTTCTGTGTTTCTTCGTCAATAAGAAGGTCCAAGGGATACAGTAAACCTGAAGTGGAGCATCGGAATCTAAAACTGGACTCACAGGAGAGGTTCAAATCATAGAAAGTTAGAGTGTCAGTCCTCTTGTACTTATGTCGGCATTGGGCATTTTGAATTTAATTCCGATTGAATTTCTGTGTTTCATTGTCAGTAAGACGGTTCAAGGGATACAGTAAACCTGAAGTGAAGCATCGGAATCTAAAACTGACTCACAGGAGAGGTTCAAATCACAGAAAGTGAGAGTGTCAGTCCTGTTGTACTTAAGTCGGCATTGTGCCTTTTGAATTTAATTTCAATGCAATTTCTGTGTTTCATCGTCAATAAGAAGGTGCAAAGTATACAGTAAACCTGAAGTAAAGCATCGGAATCTATTACTGGACTCACAGGAGAGGTTCAAATCATAGAGAGTTAGAGTGTCAGTCCTCTTGTACTTATGTCGGCATTGTGCCTTTTGTATTAAAATTGGATGCATTTTCTGTGTTTCATCGTCAATAAGAAGGTCCAAGGGATACAGTAAAGCTGAAGTGAAGCATCGGAATCTAAAACTGGACTCACAGGAGAGGTTCAAATCATAGAATGTTAGAGTGTCAGTCCTCTTTTACTTACGTCGGTATTGTGCCTTTTGTATTAAATTCGGATGCACTTTCTGTGTTTCATCGTCAATAAGAATGTGCAAGGTGTTCAGTAAACCTGAAGTGAAGCATCGGAATCTAAAACTGGACTCATAGGTGAGGTTCAAATAATAGAGAGTTAGAGTGTGAGTCCTCTTGTACTTATGTCGGCATTGTGCCTTTCCGATGTAATTTCTGTGTTTCATCGTTAATAGGAAGGTGCAAATTATACAGTAAACCTGTAGTGAAGCATCGGAATCTAAAACTGACTCAAAGGAGAGGTTCAAATCATAGAAAGTTAGAGTGTCAGTCCTCTTGTACTAAGTCGGCATTGTGCCTTTTGAATTTAATTCCAATGCAATATCTGTGTTTCATAGTCAATAAGAAGGTCCAAAGTATACAGTAAACCTGAAGTGAAGCATAGGAATCTATAACTGGACTCACAGGAGAGGTTCAAATCATAGAATGTTAGAGTGTCAGTCCTCTTTTACTTAAGTCGGCATTGTGCCTTTTGAATTTAATTCCGATGCAATTTCTGTGTTTCATCGTCAATAAGGGGGTCCAAGGTATACAATAAACCTGAAGAGAAGCATCGGAATCTAAAACTGGACTCACAGGACAGGTTCAAATCGTAGAAAGTGGGAGTGTCAGTCCTCTTTTACTTAAGTCGGCATTGTGCCTTTTGAATTAAATTCGGATGCAATTTCTGTTTTTCATCGTCAATACGAAGGTCCTAGGGATACAGTAAACCTGAAGTGAATCATCGGAATCTAAAACTGGACTCACAGGAGAGGTTCAAATCATAGAAAGTTAGAGTGTCAGTACTCTTGTACTTATGTCGGCATTGTGCCTTTTGTATTAAAATTGGATGCAATTTCTGTGTTTCATCGTAAATAAGAAGGTCCAAGGGATGTAGTTGACCTGAAGTGAAGCATCGGAATCTAAAACTGGACTCACAAGAGATGTTCAAATCATAGAATGTTAGAGTGTCAGTCCTCTTGTACTTAAGTCGGCATTGTCCCTATTGTATTAAATTCGGATGCAATTTCTGTGTTTCATCGTCAGTAAGAAGGTCCAAGGTATACAGCAAACCTGAAGCGAAGCATCGGAATCTAAAACTGGATTCACAGGAGAGGTTCAAATCATAGAATGTTAGAGTGTCAGTCCTCTTGTACCTAAGTCGGCATTGTCCCCTATTGTATCAAATTCGGATGCAATTTCTGTGTTCCATCGTCAGTAAGAAGGTCCAAAGTATACAGTAAACCTGAAGTGAAGCATCGGAATCTATAACTGGACTCACAGGAGAGGTTCAAATCGTAGAAAGTGGGAGCGTCAGTCCTCTTTTACTTAAGTCGGCATTGTGCCTTTTGAATTAAATTCGGAAGCAATTTCTGTGTTTCATCGTCAATACGAAGTTTCTAGGGATACAGTAAACCTGAAGTGAAGCATCGGAATCTAAAACTGGACTCACAGGACAGGTTCAAATCATAGAAAGTTAGAGTGTCAGTCCTCTTGTACTTAAGTCGGCAATGGGCATTTTGAATTTAATTCTGATTGAATTTCTGTGTTTCATTGTCAGTAAGAAGGTCCAAGGGATACAGTAAACCTGAAGTGAAGCATAGGAATCTAAAACTGACTCACAGGAGAGGTTCAAATCATAGAAAGTAAGAGTGTCAGTCCTGTTGTACTTAAGTCGGCATTGTGCCTTTTGAATTTAATTTCAATGCAATTTCTGTGTTTCATCGTCAATAAGAAGGTGCAAAGTATACAGTAAACCTGAAGTGAAGCATCGGAATCTATAACTGGACTCACAGGATAGGTTCAAATCATAGAGAGTTAGAGTGTCAGTCCTCTTGTACTTATGTCGGCATTGTGCTTTTTGTATTAAAATTGGATGCATTTTCTGTGTTTCATCGTCAATAAGAAGGTCCAAGGGATACAGTAAACCTGAAGTGAAGCATCGAAATCTAAAACTGGACTTACAGGAGAGGTTCAAATCATAGAATGTTAGAGTGTCAGTCCTCTTTTACTTACGTCGGCATTGTGCCATTTGTATTAAATTCGGATGCAATTTCTGTGTTTCATCGTCAATAAGAATGTGCAAGGTGTTCAGTAAACCTGAAGTGAAGCATCGGAATCTAAAACTGGACTCATAGGTGAGGTTCAAATAATAGAGAGTAAGAGTGTGAGTCCTCTTGTACTTATGTCGGCATTGTGCCTTTCCAATGCAAATATCTGTGTTTCATCGTCAATAGGAAGGTGCAAATTATACAGTAAACCTGTAGTGAAGCATCGGAATCTAAAACTGACTCAAAGGAGAGGTTCAAATCATAGAAAGTTAGAGTGTCAGTCCTCTTGTATTTAAGTCGGCATTGTGCCTTTTGAATTTAATTCCAATGCAATTTCTGTGTTTCATAGTCAATAAGAAGGTCCAAAGTATACAGTAAACCTGAAGTGAAGCATAGGAATCTATAACTGGACTCACAGGAGAGGTTCAATTCATAGAGAGTTAGAGTGTCTGTCCTCTTGTACATAAGCCGGCGTTGTGCCTTTTGAATTTAATTCCGATGCAATTTCTGTGTTTCATCGTTAATAAGAAGGTCCAAGGGATACAGTAAACCTGAAGTGAAGCATCGGAATCTAAAACTGGACTCACAGGAGAGGTTCAAATCATAGAATGTTAGAGTGTCAGTCCTCTTTTACTTAAGTCGGCATTGTGCCTTTTGAATTTAATTCCGATGCAATTTCTGTGTTTCATCGTCAATAAGGGGGTCCAAGGTATACAATAAACCTGAAGAGAAGCATCGGAATCTAAAACTGGACTCCCAGGACAGGTTCAAATCGTAGAAAGTGGGAGTGTCAGTCCTCTTTTACTTAAGTAGGCATTGTGCCTTTTGAGTTAAATTCGGACGCAATTTGTGTGTTTCATCGTCAATACGATGGTCCTAGGGATACAGTAAACCTGAAGTGAAGCATCGGAATCTAAAACTGGACTCACATGAGAGGTTCAAATCATAGAATGTTAGAGTGTGAGTCCTCTTTTACTTAAGTCGGCATTGTGCCTTTTGAATTTAATTCCGATGTAATTTCTGTGTTTCATCGTCAATAAGGAGGTACAAGGTATACAATAAACCTGAAGAGAAGCATCGGAATCTAAAACTGGACTCACAGGACAGGTTCAAATCGTAGAAAGTGGGAGTGTCAGTCCTCTTTTACTTAAGTCGGCATTGTGCATTTTGTATTAAATTCGGATGCAATTTCTGTGTTCCATCGTCAATACGAAGGTCCTAGGGATACAGTAAACCTGAAGTGAAGCATCGGAATCTAAAACTGGACTCACAGGAGAGGTTCAAATCATAGAAAGTTAGTGTCAGTCCTCTTGTACTTCAGTCGGCACTGTGCATTTTGAATTTAATTCCGATGGAATTTCTGTGTTTCATTGTCAATAAGAAGGTCCAAGGGATACAGAAAACCTGAAGTGAAGCATCGGAATCTAAAACTGACTCACAGGAGAGGTTCAAATCACAGAAAGTAAGAGTGTCAGTCCTGTTGTACTTAAGTCGGCATTGTGCCTTTTGAATTTAATTTCAATGCAATTTCTGTGTTTCATCGTCAATAAGAAGGTGCAAAGTATACAGTAAACCTGAAGTGAAGCATCAGAATCTATAATTGGACTCACAGGAGAGGTTCAAATCATAGAGAGTTAGAGTGTCAGTCCTCTTGTACTTATGTCGGCATTGTGCCTTTTGTATCAAAATTGGATGCATTTTCTGTGTTTCATCGTCAATAAGAAGGTCCAAGGGATACAGTAAACCTGAAGTGAAGCATCGGAATCTAAAACTGGACTCACAGGAGAGGTTCAAATCACAGAATGTTAGAGTGTCAGTCCTCTTTTACTTACGTCGGCATTGTGCCTCTTGTATTAAATTCGGATGCAATTTCTGTGTTTCTTCGTCAATAAGAATGTGCAAGGTGTTCAGTAAACCTGAAGTGAAGCTACGGAATCTAAAACTGGACTCATAGGTGAGGTTCAAATAATAGAGAGTTAGAGTGTGAGTCCTCTTGTACTTATGTCGGCATTGTGCCTTTCCGATGCAATTTCTGTGTTTCATCGTCAATAGGAAGGTGCAAATTATACAGTAAACCTGTAGTGAAGCATCGGAATCTAAAACTGACTCAAAGGAGAGGTTCAAATCATAGAAAGTTAGAGTGTCAGTCCTCTTGTACTTAAGTCGGCATTGTGCCTTTTGAATTTAATTCCAATGCAATTTCTGTGTTTCATAGTCAATAAGAAGGTCCAAAGTATACAGTAAACCTGAAGTGAAACATAGGAATCTATAACTGGACTCACAGGAGAGGTTCAAATCATAGAGAGTTAGAGTGTCTGTCCTCTTGTACTTCAGTCGGCGTTGTGCCTTTTGAATATAATTCCGATGCAATTTCTGTGTTTCATCGTTAATAAGAAGGTCCAAGGGATACAGTAAACGTGAAGTGAAGCATCGGAATCTAAAACTGGACTCACAGGAGAGGTTCAAATCTTAGAAAATTAGAGTGTCAGTCCTCATGTACTTAAGTCGGCATTGTGCCTTTTGAATTTAATTCCGATGTAATTTCTGTGTTTCATCGTCAATAAGTAGGTGCAAAGTATACCGTAAACATGAGGTGAAGCATCGGAATCTATAACTGGGCTGACAGGAGAGGTTCAAATCATAGAGAGTTAGAGTGTCAGTCCTCTTGCACTTATGTCGGCATTGTGCTTTTTGCATTAAAATTGGATGCAATTTCTGTGTTTCATCGTCAATAAGAGGTTCCAAGGGATACAGTAAACCTGAAGTGAAGCATCGGAATCTAAAACTGGACTCACAGGAGAGATTCAAATCATAGAATGTTAGAGTGTCAGTCCTCTTTTACTTAAGTCGGCATTGTGCCTTTTGAATTTAATTCCGATGCAATTTCTGTGTTTCATCGTCAATAAGGGGGTCCAAGGTATACAATAAACCTGAAGAGTAGCATCGGAATCTAAAACTGGACTCACAGGACAGGTTCAAATCGTAGAAAGTGGGAGTGTCAGTCCTCTTTTACTTATGTAGGCATTGTGCCTTTTGAATTAAATTCGGATGCAATTTGTGTGTTTCATCGTCAATACGATGGTCCTAGGGATACAGTAAACCTGAAGTGAAGCATCGGAATCTAAAACTGGACTCACAGGAGAGGTTCAAATCATAGAATGTTAGAGTGTGAGTCCTCTTTTACTTAAGTCGGCATTGTGCCTTTTGAATTTAATTCCGATGTAATTTCTGTGTTTCATCGTCAATGAGGAGGTCCAAGGTATACAATAAACCTGAAGAGAAGCATCGGAATCTAAAACTGGACTCACAGGACAGGTTCAAATCGTAGAAAGTGGGAGTGTCAGTCCTCTTTTACTTAAGTCGGCATTGTGCCTTTTGAATTAAATTCGGATGCAATTTCTGTGTTCCATCGTCAATACGAAGGTCCTAGGGATACAGTAAACCTGAAGTGAAGCATCGGAATCTAAAACTGGACTCACAGGAGAGGTTCAAATCATAGAAAGTTAGTGTCAGTCCTCTTGTACTTAAGTTGGCATTGTGCATTTTGAATTTAATTCCGATGGAATTACTGTGTTTCATTGTCAATAAGAAGGTCCAAGGGATACAGAAAACCTGAAGTGAAGCTTCGGAATCTAAAACTGACTCACAGGAGAGGTTCAAATGACAGAAAGTAAGAGTGTCAGTCCTGTTGTACTTAAGTCGGCATTGTGCCTTTCGAATTTAATTTCAATGCAATTTCTGTGTTTCATCGTCAATAAGAAGGTCCAAGGGATACAGTAAACCTGAAGTGAAGCATCGGAATCTAAAACTGGACTCACAGGAGAGGTTCAAATCACAGAATGTTAGAGTGTCAGTCCTCTTTTACTTACGTCGGCATTGTGCCTTTTGTATTAAATTCGGATGCAATTTCTGTGTTTCTTCGTCAATAAGAATGTGCAAGGTGTTCAGTAAACCTGAAGTGAAGCTACGGAATCTAAAACTGGACTCATAGGTGAGGTTCAAATAATAGAGAGTTAGAGTGTGAGTCCTCTTGTACTTATGTCGGCATTGTGCCTTTCCGATGCAATTTCTGTGTTTCATCGTCAATAGGAAGGTGCAAATTATACAGTAAACCTGTAGTGAAGCATCGGAATCTAAAACTGACTCAAAGGAGAGGTTCAAATCATAGAAAGTTAGAGTGTCAGTCCACTGGTACTTAAGTCGGCATTGTGCCTTTTGAATTTAATTCCAATGCAATTTCTGTGTTTCATAGTCAATAAGAAGGTCCAAAGTATACAGTAAACCTGAAGTGAAGCATAGGAATCTATAACTGGCCCCACAGGAGAGGTTCAAATCACAGAATGTTAGAGTGTCAGTCCTCTTTTACTTAAGTCGGCATTGTGCCTTTTGAATTTAATTCCGATGCAATTTCTGTGTTTCATCGTCAATAAGGGCGTCCAAGGTATACAATAAACCTGAAGAGAAGCATCGGAATCTAAAACTGGACTCACAGGACAGGTTCAAATCGTAGAAGGTGGGAGTGTCAGTCCTCTTTTACTTAAGTCGGCATTGTGCCTTTTCAATTAAATTCGGATGCAATTTCTGTGTTTCATCGTCAATACGAAGGTCCTAGGGATACAGTAAACCTGAAGTGAAGCATCGGAATCTAAAACTGGACTCACAGGAGAGGTTCAAATCATAGAATGTTAGAGTGTCAGTCCTCTTTTACTTAAGTCGGCATTGTGCCTTTTGAATTTAATTAAGATGCAATTTCTGTGTTTCATCGTCAATAAGGGGGTCCAAGGTATACAATAAACCTGAAGAGAAGCATCGGAATCTAAAACTGGACTCACAGGACAGGTTCAAATCGTGGAAAGTGGGAGTGTCAGTCCTCTTTTACTTAAGTCGGCATTGTGCCTTTTGAATTAAATTCGGAATGCAATTTGTGTGTTTCATCGTCAATACGATGGTCCTAGGGATACAGTAAACCTGAAGTGAAGCATCGGAATCTAAAACTGGACTCACAGGAGAGGTTCAAATCATAGAAAGTTAGTGTCAGTCCTCTTGTACTTAAGTCGGCATTGTGCATTTTGAATTTAATTCCGATGGAATTTCTGTTTTTCATTGTCAATAAGAAGGTCCAAGGGATACAGAAAACCTGATTTGAAGCATCGGAATCTAAAACTGACTCACAGGAGAGGTCCAAATCACAGAAAGTAAGAGTGTCAGTCCTGTTGTACTTAAGTCGGCATTGTGCCTTTTGAATTTAATTTCAATGCAATTTCTGTGTTTCATCGTCAATAAGAAGGTGCAAAGTATACAGTAAACCTGAAGTGAAGCATCAGAATCTATAACTGGACTCACAGGAGTGGTTCAAATCATAGAGAGTTAGAGTGTCAGTCCTCTTGTACTTATGTCGGCATTGTGCCTTTTGTATTAAAATTGGATGCAATTTCTGTGTTTCATCGTCAATAAGAAGGTCCAAGGGATACAGTAAACCTGACGTGAAGCATCGGAATCTAAAACTGGACTCACAGGAGAGGTTCAAATCACAGAATGTTAGAGTGTCAGTCCTCTTTAACTTACGTCGGCATTGTGCCTTATGTATTAAATTCGGATGCAATTTCTGTGTTTCATCGTCAATAAGAATGTGCAAGGTGTTCAGTAAACCTGAAGTGAAGCTACGTAACCTAAAACTGGACTCATAGGTGAGGTTCAAATAATAGAGAGTTAGAGTGTGAGTCCTCTTGTACTTATGTCGGCATTGTGCCTTTCCGATGCAATTTCTGTGTTTCATCGTCAATAGGAAGGTGCAAATTATACAGTACACCTGTAGTGAAGCATCGGAATCTAAAACTGACTCAAATCAGAGGTTCAAATCATAGAAAGTTAGAGTGTCAGTCCTCTTGTACTTAAGTCGGCATTGTGCCTTTTGAATTTAATTCCAATGCAATTTCTGTGTTTCATAGTCAATAAGAAGGTCCAAAGTATACAGTAAACCTGAAGTGAAGCAAGGGAATCTATAACTGGACTCACAGGAGAGGTTCAAATCATAGAATGTTAGAGTGTCAGTCCTCGTTTACTTAAGTGGGCATTGTGCCTTTTAATTTAATTCCGATGCAATTTCTGTGTTTCATCGTCAATAAGGGGGTCCAAGGTATACAATAAACCTGAAGAGAAGCATCGGAATCTAAAACTGGACTCACAGGACAGGTTCAAATCGTAGAAAGTGGGAGTGTCAGTCCTCTTTTACTTAAGTCGGCATTGTGCCTTTTGAATTAAATTCGGATGCAATTGCTGTGTTTCATCGTCAATACGAAGGTCCTAGGGATACAGTAAACCTGAAGCGAATCATCGGAATCTAAAACTGGAGTCACAGGAGAGGTTCAAATCATAGAAAGTTAGAGTGTCAGTCCTCTTGTACTTATGTCGGCATTGTGCCTTTTGTATTAAAATTGGATGCAATTTCTGTGTTTCATCGTAAATAAGAAGGTCCAAGGGATGCAGTTAACCTGAAGTGAAGCATCGGAATCTAAAACTGGACTCACAGGAGAGGTTCAAATCATAGAATGTTAGAGTGTCAGTCCTCTTGTACTTAAGTCGGCATTGTCCCTATTGTATTAAATTCGGATGCAATTTCTGTGTTTCATCGTCAGTAAGAAGGTCCAAGGTATACAGTAAACCTGAAGTGAAGCATCGGAATCTAAAACTGGATTCAAAGGAGAGATTCAATTCATAGAATGTTAGAGTGTCAGTCCTCTTGTACCTAAGTCGGCATTGTCCCTATTGTATTAAATTCAGATGCAATTTCTGTGTTCCATCGTCAGTAAGAAGGTCCAAAGTATACAGTAAACCTGAAGTGAAGCATCGGAATCTATAACTGGACTCACAGGAGAGGTTCAAATCGTAGAAAGTGGGAGCGTCAGTCCTCTTTTACTTAAGTCGGCATTGTGCCTTTTGAACTAAATTCGGAAGCAATTTCTGTGTTTCATCGTCAATACGAAGTTTCTAGGGATACAGTAAACCTGAAGTGAAGCATCGGAATCTAAAACTGGACTCACACGAGAGGTTCAAATCATAGAAAGTTAGAGTGTCAGTCCTCTTGTACTTAAGTCGGCATTGGGCATTTTGAATTTAATTCCGATTGAATTTCTGTGTTTCATTGTCAGTAAGAAGGTCCAAGGGATACAGTAAACCTGAAGTGAAGCATCGGAATCTAAAACTGACTCACAGGAGAGGTTCAAATCATAGAAAGTAAGAGTGTCAGTCCTGTTGTACATAAGTCGGCATTGTGCCTTTTGAATTTAATTTCAATGCAATTTCTGTGTTTCATCGTCAATAAGAAGGTGCAAAGTATACAGTAAACCTGAAGTGAAGCATCAGAATCTATAACTGGACTCACAGGAGAGGTTCAAATCATAGAGAGTTAGAGTGTCAGTCCTCTTGTACTTATGTCGGCATTGTGCCTTTTGTATTAAAATTGGATGCATTTTCCGTGTTTCATCGTCAATAAGAAGGTCCAAGGGATACAGTAAACCTGAAGTGAAGCATCGGAATCTAAAACTGGACTCACAGGGGAGGTTCAAGTCATAGAATGTTAGAGTGTCAGTCCTCTTTTACTTACGTCGGCATTGTGCCTTTTGTATTAAATTCGGATGCAATTTCTGTGTTTCATCGTCAATAAGAATGTGCAAGGTGTTCAGTAAACCTGAAGTGAAGCATCGGAATCTAAAACTGGACTCATAGGTGTGGTTCAAATAATAGAGAGTTAGAGTGTGAGTCCTCTTGTACTTATGTCGGCATTGTGCCTTTCCGATGCAAATATCTGTGTTTCATCGTCAATAGGAAGGTGCAAATTATACAGTAAACCTGTAGTGAAGCATCGGAATATAAAACTGACTCAAAGGAGAGGTTCAAATCATAGAAAGTTAGAGTGTCAGTCCTCTTGTACTTAAGTCGGCATTGTGCCTTTCGAATTTAATTCCAATGCAATTTCTGTGTTTCATAGTCAATAAGAAGGTCCAAAGTATACAGTAAACCTGAAGTGAAGCATAGGAATCTATAACTGGACTCACAGGAGAGGTTCAAATCATAGAATGTTAGAGTGTCAGTCCTCTTTTACTTAAGTCGGCATTGTGCCTTTTGAATTTAATTCCGATGCAATTTCTCTGTTTCATCGTCAATAAGGGGGTCCAAGGTATACAATAAACCTGAAGAGAAGCATCGGAATCTAAAACTGGACTCACAGGACAGGTTCAAATCGTAGAAAGTGGGAGTGTCAGTCCTCTTTTACTTAAGTCGGCATTGTGCCTTTTGAATTAAATTCGGATGCAATTTCTGTGTTTCATCGTCAATACGAAGGTCCTAGGGATACAGTAAACCTGAAGTGAAGCATCGGAATCTAAAACTGGACTCACAGGAGAGGTTCAAATCATAGAAATTTAGAGTGTCAGTCCTCTTGTACTTATGTCGGCATTGTGCCTTTTGTATTAAAATTGGATGTAATTTCTGTGTTTCATCGTAAATAAGAAGGTCCAAGGGATGCAGTTAACCTGAAGTGAAGCATCGGAATCTAAAACTGGACTCACAGGAGAGGTTCAAATCATATAATGTTAGAGTGTCAGTCCTCTTGTACTTAAGTCGGCATTGTCCCTATTGTATTAAATTCGGATGCAATTTCTGGGTTTCATCGTCAGTAAGAAGGTCCAAGGTATACAGTAAACCTGAAGTGAAGCATCGGAATCTAAAACTGGATTCACAGGAGAGGTTCAAATCATAGAATGTTAGAGTGTCAGTCCTCTTGTACCTAAGTCGGCATTGTCCCTATTGTATTAAATTCGGATGCAATTTCTGTGTTCCATCGTCAGTAAGAAGGTCCAAAGTATACAGTAAACCTGAAGTGAACCATCGGAATCTAAAACTGGACTTACAGGAGAGGTTCAAATCATAGAAAGATAGAGTGTCAGTCCTCTTGTACTTAAGTCGGCATTGGGCATTTTGAATTTAATTCCGATTGAATTTCTGTGTTTCATTGTCAGTAAGAAGGTCCAAGGGATACAGTAAACCTGAAGTGAAGCATCGGAATCTAAAACTGACTCACAGGGGAGGTTCAAATCATAGAAAGTAAGAGTGTCAGTCCTGTTGTACTTAAGCTGGCATTGTGCCTTTTGAATTTAATTTCAATGCAATTTCTGTGTTTCATCGTCAATAAGAAGGTGCAAAGTATACAGTAAACCTGAAGTGAAGCATCGGAATCTATAACTGGACTCACAGGAGAGGTTCAAATCATAGAGAGTTAAAGTGTCAGTCCTCTTGTACTTATGTCGGCATTGTGCCTTTTGTATTAAAATTGGATGCATTTTCTGTGTTTCATCGTCAGTAAGAAGGTCCAAGGGATACAGTAAACCTGAAGTGAAGCATCGGAATCTAAAACTGGACTCACAGGAGAGGTTCAAATCATAGAATGTTAGAGTGTCAGTCCTCTTTTACTTACGTCGGCATTGTGCCTTTTGTATTAAATTCGGATGCAATTTCTGTGTTTCATCGTCAATAAGAATGTGCAAGGTGTTCAGTAAACCTGAAGTGAAGCATCGGAATCTAAAACTGGACTCATAGGTGAGGTTCAAATAATAGAGGGTTAGAGTGTGAGTCTTCTTGTACTTATGTCGGCATTGTGCCTTTCCGATGCAAATATCTGTGTTTCATCGTCAATAGGAAGGTGCAAATTATACAGTAAACCTGTAGTGAAGCATCGGATTCTAAAACTGACTCAAAGGAGAGGTTCAAATCATAGAAAGTTAGAGTGTCAGTCCTCTTGTACTTAAGTCGGCATTGTGCCTTTTGAATTTAATTCCAATGCAATTTCTGTGTTTCATAGTCAATAAGAAGGTCCAAAGTATACAGTAAACCTGAAGTGAAGCATAGGAATCTATAACTGGACTCACAGGAGAGGTTCAAATCATAGAGAGTTAGAGTGTCAGTCCTCTGGCACTTATGTCGGCATTGTGCCTTTTGCATTAAAATTGGATGCAATTTCTGTGTTTCATCGTCAATAAGAAGGTCCAAGGGATACAGTAAACCTGAAGTGAAGCATCGGAATCGAAAACTGGACTCACAGGAGAGGTTCAAATCATCGAATGTTAGAGTGTCAGTCCTCTTTTACTTAAGTCGGCAATGTGCCTTTTGAATTTAATTCCGATGCAATTTCTGTGTTTCATCGTCAATATGGGGGTCCAAGGTATACAATAAACCTGAAGAGAAGCATCGGAATCTAAAACTGGACTCACAGGACAGGTTCAAATCGTAGAAAGTGGGAGTGTCAGTCCTCTTTTACTTAAGTCGGCATTGTGCCTTTTGAATTAAATTCGGATGCAATTTCCGTGTTTCATCGTCAATACGATGGTCCTAGGGATACAGTAAACCTGAAGTGAAGCATCGGAATCTAAAACTGGACTCACAGGAGAGGTTCAAATCATAGAATGTTAGAGTGTCAGTCCTCTTTTACTTAAGTCGGCATTGTGCCTTTTGAATTTAATTTCAATGCAATTTCTGTGTTTCATCGTCAATAAGAAGATGCAAAGTATACAGTAAACTTAAGTGAAGCATCAGAATCTATAACCGGACTCACAGGAGAGGTTCAAATCATAGGGAGTTAGAGTGTCAGTCCTCTTGTACTTATGTCGGCATTGTGCCTTTTGTATTAAAATTGGATGCAATTTCTATGTTTCATCGTCAATAAGAAGGTCCAAGGGATACAGTAAACCTGAAGTGAAGCATCGGAATCTAAAACTGGACTCACAGGAGAGGTTGAAATCATAGAATGTTAGAGTGTCAGTCCTCTTGTACTTAAGTCGGCATTGTCCCTATTGTATTAAATTCGGATGCAATTTCTGTGTTTCATCGTCAGTAAGTAGGTCCAAGGTATACAGTAAACCTGAAGTTAAGCTTCGGAATCTAAAACTGAACTCACAGGAGAGGTTCAAATCTTAGAAAGTTAGAGTGTCAGTCCCCTTTTACTTAAAACGGCATTGTGCCTTTTGAATTTAATTCCGATGCAATTTCTGTGTTTCATCGTCAATAAGAGGGTAAAAGGTATACAATAAACCTGAAGTGAAGCATCGGAATCTAAAACTGGAGTCACAGGAGAGGTTCAAATCATAGAAAGTGAGAGTCTCAGTCCTCTTTTACTTAAGTCGGCAATGTGCCTTTTGTATTAAATTCGGATGCAAACTCTGTGTTTCATCGTCAATAAGAAGGTCCAAGGGATACAGTAAACCTGAAGTGAAGTATCGGAATCTAAAACTGGACTCACAGGAGAGTTTCAAATCATAGAATATGAGAGTGTCAGTCCTCTTTTATGTAAGTCGGCATTGTGCCTTTTGTATTTAATTCCGATGCAATTTCTGTGTTTCATCGTCAATAAGATGGTGAAAGGTATACAGAAAACCAGAAGTGAAGCATCGGAATCTAAAACTGGACTCACTGGAGAGGTACAAATCATAGAAAGTTAGAGTGTCAGTCCTCTTTTACTTATGTCGGCATTGTGCCTTTTGTATTACATTCGGATGCAATTTCTGTGTTTCATCGTCAATAAGAATGAGCAAGGTGTTCAGTAAACCTGAAGTGAAGCATCGGAATCTAAAACTGGACTCATAGGTGAGGTTCAAATCATAGAGAGTTAGAGTGTCAGTCCTCTTGTACTTATGTCGGCATTGTGCCTTTCCGATGCAATTTCTGTGTTTCATCGTCAATAGGAAGGTGCAAATTATACAGTAAACCTGTAGTGAAACATCGGAATCTAAAACTGACTCACAGGAGAGGTTCAAATCATAGAAAGTTACTGTGCCAGTCCTGTTGTACTTAAGTCGGCATTGTTCCTTTTGAATTTAATTCCAATGCAATTTCTGTGTTTCATCGTCCATAAGAAGGTCCAAAGTATACAGTAAACCTGAAGTGAAGCATCGGAATCTAAAACTGGACTCACAGGAGAGGTTCAAATCTTAGAAAGTTAGAGTGTCAGTCCTCATGTACTTAAGTCGTCATTGTGCCTTTTGAATTTAATTCCGATGTAATTTCTGTGTTTCATCGTCAATAAGAAGGTCCAAGGGATACAGTACACCTGAAGTGAAGCATCGGAATCTTAAACTGGACTCAGAGGAGTGGTTCAAATCATAGAAAGTTAGAGTGTCAGTCCTCTTGTACCTAAGTCGGCATTGTGCCTTTTGTATTAAATTCGGATGCAATTTCTGTGTTTCATCGTCAATAAGAAGGTCCAAGGTATACAGTAAACCTGAAGTGAAGCATCGGAATCTAAAACTGGACTCACAGGAGAGGTTCAAATCATAGAAAGTTAGAGTGTCAGTCCTCTTGTACTTAAGTCGGCATTGTGCCTTTGGGATTTAATTCCAATGCAATTTCTGTGTTTCATTGTCAATAAGAAGGTCCAAGGGATACAGAAAACCTGAAGTAAAGCATCGGAATCTATAACTAAACTCACAGGAGATGTTCATATCATAGAGAGTTAGAGTGTCAGTCCTCTTGTACTTATGTCGGCATTGTGCCTTTTGTATTAAAATTGGATGCAATTTCTATGTTTCATCGTCAATAAGAAGGTCCAAGGGATACAGTAAACCTGAAGTGAAGCATCGGAATCTAAGACTTGACTCACAGGAGAGGTTCAAATCATAGAATGTTAGAGTTTCAGTCCTCTTGTACATAAGTCGGCATTGTCCCTATTGTATTAAATTCGGATGCAATTTCTGTGTTTCATCGTCAGTAAGTAGGTCCAAGGTATACAGTAAACCTGATGTTAAGCTTCGGAATCTAAAACTGAACTCACAGGAGAGGTTCAAATCTTAGAAAGTTAGAGTGTCAGTCCAATTTTACTTAAAACGGCATTGTGCCTTTTGAATTTAATTCCGATGCAATTTCTGTGTTTCATCGTCAATAAGAGGGTAGAAGGTATACAAGAAACCTGAAGTGAAGCATCGGAATCTAAAACTGGAGTCACAGGAGAGGTTCAAATCATAGAAAGTGCGAGTCTCAGTCCTCTTTTACTTAAGTCGGCAATGTGCCTTTTGTATTAAATTCGGATGCAAACTCTGTGTTTCATCGTCAATAAGAAGGTCCAAGGGATACAGTAAACCTGAAGTGAAGTATCGGAATCTAAAACTGGACTCACAGGAGAGGTTCAAATCATGGAATATGAGAGTGTCAGTCCTCTTTTATGTAAGTCGGCATTGATCCTTTTGTATTTAATTCCGATGCAATTTCTGTGTTTCATCCTCAATAAGAAGGTGCAAGGTATACAGTAAACCAGAAGTGAAGCATCGGAATCTAAAACTGGACTCACTGGAGAGGTACAAATCATAGAAAGTTAGAGTGTCAGTCCTCTTTTACTTATGTCGGCATTGTGCCTTTTGTATTAAATTCGGATGCAATTTCTGTGTTTCATCGTCAATAAGAATGTGCAAGGTGTTCAGTAAACCTGAAGTGAAGCATCGGAATCTAAAACTGGACTCATAGGTGAGGTTCAAATCATAGAGAGTTAGAGTGTCAGTACTCTTGTACTTATGTCGGCATTGTGCCTTTCCGATGCCATTTCTGTGTTTCATCGTCAATAGGAAGGTGCAAATTATACAGTAAACCTGTAGTGAAGCATCGGAATCTAAAACTGACTCACAGGAGAGGTTCAAATCATAGAAAGTTAGTGTGCCAGTCCTCTTGTACTTAAGTCGGCATTGTTCCTTTTGAATTTAATTCCAATGCAATTTCTGTGTTTCATCGTCAATAAGAAGGTCCAAAGTATACAGTAAACCTGAAGTGAAGCATCGGAATCTATAACTGGACTCACAGGAGAGGTTCAAATCATAGAGAGTTAGAGTGTCTGTCCTCTTGTACTTAAGTCGGCATTGTGCCTTTTGAATTTAATTCCGATGCAATTTCTGTCTTTCATCGTCAATAAGAAGGTCCAAGGGATACAGTAAACCTGAAGTGAAGCATCGGAATCTAAAACTGGACTCACAGGAGAGGTTCAAATCTTAGAAAGTTAGAGTGTCAGTCCTCATGTACTTAAGTCGGCATTGTGCCTTTTGAATTTAATTCCGATGTAATTTCTGTGTTTCATCGTCAATAAGAAGGTCCAAGGGATACAGTACACCTGAAGTGAAGCATCGGAATCTTAAACTGGACTCAGAGGAGTGGTTCAAATCATAGAAAGTTAGATTGTCAGTCTTCTTGTACCTAAGTCGGCATTGTGCCTTTTGTATTAAATTCGGATGCAATTTCTGTGTTTCATCGTCAATAAGAAGGTCCAAGGTATACAGTAAACCTGAAGTGAAGCATCGGAATCTAAAACTGGACTCACAGGAGAGGTTCAAATCATAGAAAGTTAGAGTGTCAGTCCTCTTGTACTTAAGTCGGCATTGTGCCTTTGGGATTTAATTCCAATGCAATTTCTGTGTTTCATTGTCAATAAGAAGGTCCAAGGGATACAGAAAACCTGAAGTAAAGCATCGGAATCTATAACTAAACTCACAGGAGAGGTTCATATCATAGAGAGTTAGAGTGTCAGTCCTCTTGTACTTATGTCGGCATTGTGCCTTTTGTATTAAAATTGGATGCAATTTCTATGTTTCATCGTCAATAAGAAGGTCCAAGGGATACAGTAAACCTGAAGTGAAGCATCGGAATCTAAGACTTGACTCACAGGAGAGGTTCAAATCATAGAATGTTAGAGTTTCAGTCCTCTTGTACATAAGTCGGCATTGTCCCTATTGTATTAAATTCGGATGCAATTTCTGTGTTTCATCGTCAGTAAGTAGGTCCAAGGTATACAGTAAACCTGATGTTAAGCTTCGGAATCTAAAACTGAACTAACAGGAGAGGTTCAAATCTTAGCAAGTTAGAGTGTCAGTCCCATTTTACTTAAAACGGCATTGTGCCTTTTTGAATTTAATTCCGATGCAATTTCTGTGTTTCATCGTCAATAAGAGGGTAGAAGGTATACAATAAACCTGAAGTGAAGCATCGGAATCTAAAACTGGAGTCACAGGAGAGGTTCAAATCATAGAAAGTGAGAGTCTCAGTCCTCTTTTACTTAAGTCGGCAATGTGCCTTTTGTATTAAATTCGGATGCAAACTCTGTGTTTCGTCGTCAATAAGAAGGTCCAAGGGATACAGTAAACCTGAAGTTAAGTATCGGAATCTAAAACTGGACTCACAGGAGAGGTTCAAATCATGGAATATGAGAGTGTCAGTCCTCTTTTATGTAAGTCGGCATTGATCCTTTTGTATTTAATTCCGATGCAATTTCTGTGTTTCATCGTCAATAAGAAGGTGCAAGGTATACAGTAAACCAGAAGAGAAGCATCGGAATCTAAAACTGGACTCACTGGAGAGGTACAAATCATAGAAAGTTAGAGTGTCAGTCCTCTTTTACTTATGTCGGCATTGTGCCTTTTGTATTAAATTCGGATGCAATTTCTGTGTTTCATCGTCAATAAGAATGTGCAAGGTGTTCAGTAAACCTGAAGTGAAGCATCGGAATCTAAAACTGGACTCATAGGTGAGGTTCAAATCATAGAGAGTTAGAGTGTCAGTACTCTTGTACTTATGTCGGCATTGTGCCTTTCCGATGCCATTTCTGTGTTTCATCGTCAATAGGAAGGTGCAAATTATACAGTAAACCTGTAGTGAAGCATCGGAATCTAAAACTGACTCACAGGAGAGGTTCAAATCATAGAAAGTTAGTGTGCCAGTCCTCTTGTACTTAAGTCGGCATTGTTCCTTTTGAATTTAATTCCAATGCAATTTCTGTGTTTCATCGTCAATAAGAAGGTCCAAAGTATACAGTAAACCTGAAGTGAAGCATCGGAATCTATAACTGGACTCACAGGAGAGGTTCAAATCATAGAGACTTAGAGTGTCTGTCCTCTTGTACTTAAGTCGGCATTGTGCCTTTTGAATTTAATTCCGATGTAATTTCTGTGTTTCATCGTCAATAAGAAGGTCCAAGGGATACAGTACACCTGAAGTGAAGCATCGGAATCTTAAACTGGACTCAGAGGAGTGGTTCAAATCGTAGAAAGTTAGAGTGTCAGTCTTCTTGTACCTAAGTCGGCATTGTGCCTTTTGTATTAAATTCGGATGCAATTTCTGTGTTTCATCGTCAATAAGAAGGTCCAAGGTATACAGTAAACCTGAAGTGCAGCATCGGAATCTAAAACTGGACTCACTGGAGAGGTACAAATCATAGAAAGTTAGAGTGTCAGTCCTCTTTTACTTATGTCGGCATTGTGCCTTTTGTATTACATTCGGATGCAATTTCTGTGTTTCATCGTCAATAAGAATGAGCAAGGTGTTCAGTAAACCTGAAGTGAAGCATCGGAATCTAAAACTGGACTCATAGGTGAGGTTCAAATCATAGAGAGTTAGAGTGTCAGTCCTCTTGTACTTATGTCGGCATTGTGCCTTTCCGATGCAATTTCTGTGTTTCATCGTCAATAGGAAGGTGCAAATTATACAGTAAACCTGTAGTGAAACATCGGAATCTAAAACTGACTCACAGGAGAGGTTCAAATCATCGAAAGTTACTGTGCCAGTCCTGTTGTACTTAAGTCGGCATTGTTCCTTTTGAATTAATTCCAATGCAATTTCTGTGTTTCATCGTCCATAAGAAGGTCCAAAGTATACAGTAAACCTGAAGTGAAGCATCGGAATCTAAAACTGGACTCACAGGAGAGGTTCAAATCTTAGAAAGTTAGAGTGTCAGTCCTCATGTACTTAAGTCGTCATTGTGCCTTTTGAATTTAATTCCGATGTAATTTCTGTGTTTCATCGTCAATAAGAAGGTCCAAGGGATACAGTACACCTGAAGTGAAGCATCGGAATCTTAAACTGGACTCAGAGGAGTGGTTCAAATCATAGAAAGTTAGAGTGTCAGTCCTCTTGTACCTAAGTCGGCATTGTGCCTTTTGTATTAAATTCGGATGCAATTTCTGTGTTTCATCGTCAATAAGAAGTTCCAAGGTATACAGTAAACCTGAAGTGAAGCATCGGAATCTAAAACTGGACTCACAGGAGAGGTTCAAATCATAGAAAGTTAGAGTGTCAGTCCTCTTGTACTTAAGTCGGCATTGTGCCTTTGGGATTTAATTCCAATGCAATTTCTGTGTTTCATTGTCAATAAGAAGGTCCAAGGGATACAGAAAACCTGAAGTAAAGCATCGGAATCTATAACTAAACTCACAGGAGAGGTTCATATCATAGAGAGTTAGAGTGTCAGTCCTCTTGTACTTATGTCGGCATTGTGCCTTTTGTATTAAAATTGGATGCAATTTCTATGTTTCATCGTCAATAAGAAGGTCCAAGGGATACAGTAAACCTGAAGTGAAGCATCGGAATCTAAGACTTGACTCACAGGAGAGGTTCAAATCATAGAATGTTAGAGTTTCAGTCCTCTTGTACATAAGTCGGCATTGTCCCTATTGTATTAAATTCGGATGCAATTTCTGTGTTTCATCGTCAGTAAGTAGGTCCAAGGTATACAGTAAACCTGATGTTAAGCTTCGGAATCTAAAACTGAACTCACAGGAGAGGTTCAAATCTTAGAAAGTTAGAGTGTCAGTCCCCTTTTACTTAAAACGGCATTGTGCCTTTTGAATTTAATTCCGATGCAATTTCTGTGTTTCATCGTCAATAAGAGGGTAGAAGGTATACAATAAACCTGAAGTGAAGCATCGGAATCTAAAACTGGAGTCACAGGAGAGGTTCAAATCATAGAAAGTGCGAGTCTCAGTCCTCTTTTACTTAAGTCGGCAATGTGCCTTTTGTATTAAATTCGGATGCAAACTCTGTGTTTCATCGTCAATAAGAAGGTCCAAGGGATACAGTAAACCTGAAGTGAAGTATCGGAATCTAAAACTGGACTCACAGGAGAGGTTCAAATCATGGAATATGAGAGTGTCAGTCCTCTTTTATGTAAGTCGGCATTGATCCTTTTGTATTTAATTCCGATGCAATTTCTGTGTTTCATCCTCAATAAGAAGGTGCAAGGTATACAGTAAACCAGAAGTGAAGCATCGGAATCTAAAACTGGACTTACTGGAGAGGTACAAATCATAGAAAGTTAGAGTGTCAGTCCTCTTTTACTTATGTCGGCATTGTGCCTTTTGTATTAAATTCGGATGCAATTTCTGTGTTTCATCGTCAATAAGAATGTGCAAGGTGTTCAGTAAACCTGAAGTGAAGCATCGGAATCTAAAACTGGACTCATAGGTGAGGTTCAAATCATAGAGAGTTAGAGTGTCAGTACTCTTGTACTTATGTCGGCATTGTGCCTTTCCGATGCCATTTCTGTGTTTCATCGTCAATAGGAAGGTGCAAATTATACAGTAAACCTGTAGTGAAGCATCGGAATCTAAAACTGACTCACAGGAGAGGTTCAAATCATAGAAAGTTAGTGTGCCAGTCCTCTTGTACTTAAGTCGGCATTGTTCCTTTTGAATTTAATTCCAATGCAATTTCTGTGTTTCATCGTCAATAAGAAGGTCCAAAGTATACAGTAAACCTGAAGTGAAGCATCGGAATCTATAACTGGACTCACAGGAGAGGTTCAAATCATAGAGAGTTAGAGTGTCTGTCCTCTTGTACTTAAGTCGGCATTGTGCCTTTTGAATTTAATTCCGATGCAATTTCTGTCTTTCATCGTCAATAAGAAGGTCCAAGGGATACAGTAAACCTGAAGTGAAGCATCGGAATCTAAAACTGGACTCACAGGAGAGGTACAAATCTTAGAAAGTTAGAGTGTCAGTCCTCATGTACTTAAGTCGGCATTGTGCCTTTTGAATTTAATTCCGATGTAATTTCTGTGTTTCATTGTCAATAAGAAGGTCCAAGGGATACAGTACACCTGAAGTGAAGCATCGGAATCTTAAACTGGACTCAGAGGAGTGGTTCAAATCATAGAAAGTTAGAGTGTCAGTCTTCTTGTACCTAAGTCGGCATTGTGCCTTTTGTATTAAATTCGGATGCAATTTCTGTGTTTCATCGTCAATAAGAAGGTCCAAGGTATACAGTAAACCTGAAGTGAAGCATCGGAATCTAAAACTGGACTCACAGGAGAGGTTCAAATCATAGAAAGTTAGAGTGTCAGTCCTCTTGTACTTAAGTCGGCATTGTGCCTTTGGGATTTAATTCCAATGCAATTTCTGTGTTTCATTGTCAATAAGAAGGTCCAAGGGATACAGAAAACCTGAAGTAAAGCATCGGAATCTATAACTAAACTCACAGGAGAGGTTCATATCATAGAGAGTTAGAGTGTCAGTCCTCTTGTACTTATGTCGGCATTGTGCCTTTTGTATTAAAATTGGATGCAATTTCTATGTTTCATCGTCAATAAGAAGGTCCAAGGGATACAGTAAACCTGAAGTGAAGCATCGGAATCTAAGACTTGACTCACAGGAGAGGTTCAAATCATAGAATGTTAGAGTTTCAGTCCTCTTGTACATAAGTCGGCATTGTCCCTATTGTATTAAATTCGGATGCAATTTCTGTGTTTCATCGTCAGTAAGTAGGTCCAAGGTATACAGTAAACCTGATGTTAAGCTTCGGAATCTAAAACTGAACTCACAGGAGAGGTTCAAATCTTAGCAAGTTAGAGTGTCAGTCCCATTTTACTTAAAACGGCATTGTGCCTTTTTGAATTTAATTCCGATGCAATTTCTGTGTTTCATCGTCAATAAGAGGGTAGAAGGTATACAATAAACCTGAAGTGAAGCATCGGAATCTAAAACTGGAGTCACAGGAGAGGTTCAAATCATAGAAAGTGAGAGTCTCAGTCCTCTTTTACTTAAGTCGGCAATGTGCCTTTTGTATTAAATTCGGATGCAAACTCTGTGTTTCGTCGTCAATAAGAAGGTCCAAGGGATACAGTAAACCTGAAGCGAAGTATCGGAATCTAAAACTGGACTCACAGGAGAGGTTCAAATCATGGAATATGAGAGTGTCAGTCCTCTTTTATGTAAGTCGGCATTGATCCTTTTGTATTTAATTCCGATGCAATTTCTGTGTTTCATCGTCAATAAGAAGGTGCAAGGTATACAGTAAACCAGAAGTGAAGCATCGGAATCTAAAACTGGACTCACTGGAGAGGTACAAATCATAGAAAGTTAGAGTGTCAGTCCTCTTTTACTTATGTCGGCATTGTGCCTTTTGTATTAAATTCGGATGCAATTTCTGTGTTTCATCGTCAATAAGAATGTGCAAGGTGTTCAGTAAACCTGAAGTGAAGCATCGGAATCTAAAACTGGACTCATAGGTGAGGTTCAAATCATAGAGAGTTAGAGTGTCAGTACTCTTGTACTTATGTCGGCATTGTGCCTTTCCGATGCCATTTCTGTGTTTCATCGTCAATAGGAAGGTGCAAATTATACAGTAAACCTGTAGTGAAGCATCGGAATCTAAAACTGACTCACAGGAGAGGTTCAAATCATAGAAAGTTAGTGTGCCAGTCCTCTTGTACTTAAGTCGGCATTGTTCCTTTTGAATTTAATTCCAATGCAATTTCTGTGTTTCATCGTCAATAAGAAGGTCCAAAGTATACAGTAAACCTGAAGTGAAGCATCGGAATCTATAACAGGACTCACAGGAGAGGTTCAAATCATAGAGACTTAGAGTGTCTGTCCTCTTGTACTTAAGTCGGCATTGTGCCTTTTGAATTTAATTCCGATGTAATTTCTGTGTTTCATCGTCAATAAGAAGGTCCAAGGGATACAGTACACCTGAAGTGAAGCATCGGAATCTTAAACTGGACTCAGAGGAGTGGTTCAAATCATAGAAAGTTAGAGTGTCAGTCTTCTTGTACCTAAGTCGGCATTGTGCCTTTTGTATTAAATTCGGATGCAATTTCTGTGTTTCATCGTCAATAAGAAGGTCCAAGGTATACAGTAAACCTGAAGTGAAGCATCGGAATCTAAAACTGGACTCACAGGAGAGGTTCAAATCATAGAAAGTTAGAGTGTCAGTCCTCTTGTACTTAAGTCGGCATTGTGCCTTTGGGATTTAATTCCAATGCAATTTCTGTGTTTCATTGTCAATAAGAAGGTCCAAGGGATACAGAAAACCTGAAGTAAAGCATCGGAATCTATAACTAAACTCACAGGAGAGGTTCATATCATAGAGAGTTAGAGTGTCAGTCCTCTTGTACTTATGTCGGCATTGTGCCTTTTGTATTAAAATTGGATGCAATTTCTATGTTTCATCGTCAATAAGAAGGTCCAAGGGATACAGTAAACCTGAAGTGAAGCATCGGAATCTAAGACTTGACTCACAGGAGAGGTTCAAATCATAGAATGTTAGAGTTTCAGTCCTCTTGTACATAAGTCGGCATTGTCCCTATTGTATTAAATTCGGATGCAATTTCTGTGTTTCATCGTCAGTAAGTAGGTCCAAGGTATACAGTAAACCTGATGTTAAGCTTCGGAATCTAAAACTGAACTCATAGGAGAGGTTCAAATCTTAGCAAGTTAGAGTGTCAGTCCCATTTTACTTAAAACGGCATTGTGCCTTTTGAATTTAATTCCGATGCAATTTCTGTGTTTCATCGTCAATAAGAGGGTAGAAGGTATACAATAAACCTGAAGTGAAGCATCGGAATCTAAAACTGGAGTCACAGGAGAGGTTCAAATCATAGAAAGTGAGAGTCTCAGTCCTCTTTTACTTAAGTCGGCAATGTGCCTTTTGTATTAAATTCGGATGCAAACTCTGTGTTTCGTCGTCAATAAGAAGGTCCAAGGGATACAGTAAACCTGAAGTGAAGTATCGGAATCTAAAACTGGACTCACAGGAGAGGTTCAAATCATGGAATATGAGAGTGTCAGTCCTCTTTTATGTAAGTCGGCATTGATCCTTTTGTATTTAATTCCGATGCAATTTCTGTGTTTCATCGTCAATAAGAAGGTGCAAGGTATACAGTAAACCAGAAGTGAAGCATCGGAATCTAAAACTGGACTCACTGGAGAGGTACAAATCATAGAAAGTTAGAGTGTCAGTCCTCTTTTACTTATGTCGGCATTGTGCCTTTTGTATTAAATTCGGATGCAATTTCTGTGTTTCATCGTCAATAAGAATGTGCAAGGTGTTCAGTAAACCTGAAGTGAAGCATCGGAATCTAAAACTGGACTCATAGGTGAGGTTCAAATCATAGAGAGTTAGAGTGTCAGTACTCTTGTACTTATGTCGGCATTGTGCCTTTCCGATGCCATTTCTGTGTTTCATCGTCAATAGGAAGGTGCAAATTATACAGTAAACCTGTAGTGAAGCATCGGAATCTAAAACTGACTCACAGGAGAGGTTCAAATCATAGAAAGTTAGTGTGCCAGTCCTCTTGTACTTAAGTCGGCATTGTTCCTTTTGAATTTAATTCCAATGCAATTTCTGTGTTTCATCGTCAATAAGAAGGTCCAAAGTATACAGTAAACCTGAAGTGAAGCATCGGAATCTATAACTGGACTCACAGGAGAGGTTCAAATCATAGAGACTTAGAGTGTCTGTCCTCTTGTACTTAAGTCGGCATTGTGCCTTTTGAATTTAATTCCGATGCATTTTCTGTGTTTCATCGTCAATAAGAAGGTCCAAGGGATACAGTAAACCTGAAGTGAAGCATCGGAATCTAAATCTGGACTTACAGGAGAGGTTCAAATCTTAGAAAGTTAGAGTGTCAGTCCTCATGTACTTAAGTCGGCATTGTGCCTTTTGAATTTAATTCCGATGTAATTTCTGTGTTTCATCGTCAATAAGAAGGTCCAAGGGATACAGTAAACCTGAAGTGAAGCATCGGAATCTTAAACTGGACTCAGAGGAGTGGTTCAAATCATAGAAAGTTAGAGTGTCAGTCCTCTTGTACCTAAGTCGGCATTGTTCCTTTTGTATTACATTCGGATGCAATTTCTGTGTTTCATCGTCAATAAGAAGGTCCAAGGTATACAGTAAACCTGAAGTGAAGCATCGGAATCTAAAACTGGACTCACAGGAGAGGTTCGAATCACAGAAAGTTAGAGTGTCAGTCCTCTTGTACTTAAGTCGGCATTGTGCCTTTGGGATTTAATTCCAATGCAATTTCTGTGTTCCATTGTCAATAAGAAGGTCCAAGGGATACAGAAAACCTGAAGTGAAGCATCGGAATCTATAACTGGACTCACAGGAGAGATTCATATCATAGAGAGTTAGAGTGTCAGTCCTCTTTTACTTATGTCGGCATTGTGCCTTTTGTATTAAATTCGGATGCAATTTCTGTGTTTCATCGTCAATAAGAATGTGCAAGGTGTTCAGTAAACCTGAAGTGAAGCATCGGAATCTAAAACTGGACTCATAGGTGAGGTTCAAATCATAGAGAGTTAGAGTGTCAGTACTCTTAAACTTATGTCGGCATTGTGTCTTTCCGATGCAATTTCTGTGTTTCATCGTCAATAGGAAGGAGCAAATTATACAGTAAACCTGTAGTGAAGCATCGGAATCTAAAACTGGCTCACAGGAGAGGTTCAAATCATAGAAAGTTAGTGTGCCAGTCCTCTTGTACTTAAGTCGGCATTGTGCCTTTTGAGTTCATTTCCGATGTAATTTCAGTGTTTCATCGTCAATAAAAAGGTCCAAGGGATACAGTAAACCTGAAGTGAAGGATCGGAATCTTAAACTGGACTCAGAGGAGTGGTTCAAATCATAGAAAGTTAGAGTGTCAGTCCTCTTGTACCTAAGTCGGCACTGTGCCTTTTGTATTAAATTCGGATGCAATTTCTGTGTTTCATCGTCAATAAGAAGGTCCAAGGTATACAGTAAACCTGAAGTGAAGCATCGGAATCTAAAACTGGACTCACAGGAGAGGTTCAAATCATAGAAAGTTAGAGTGTCAGTCCTCTTGTACTTAAGTCGGCATTGTGCCTTTGGGATTTAATTCCAATGCAATTTCTGTGTTTCATTGTCAATAAGAAGGTCCAAGGGATACAGAAAACCTGAAGTAAAGCATCGGAATCTATAACTAAACTCACAGGAGAGGTTCATATCATAGAGAGTTAGAGTGTCAGTCCTCTTGTACTTATGTCGGCATTGTGCCTTTTGTATTAAAATTGGATGCAATTTCTATGTTTCATCGTCAATAAGAAGGTCCAAGGGATACAGTAAACCTGAAGTGAAGCATCGGAATCTAAGACTTGACTCACAGGAGAGGTTCAAATCATAGAATGTTAGAGTTTCAGTCCTCTTGTACATAAGTCGGCATTGTCCCTATTGTATTAAATTCGGATGCAATTTCTGTGTTTCATCGTCAGTAAGTAGGTCCAAGGTATACAGTAAACCTGATGTTAAGCTTCGGAATCTAAAACTGAACTCACAGGAGAGGTTCAAATCTTAGAAAGTTAGAGTGTCAGTCCCCATTTACTTAAAACGGCATTGTGTTTTTTGAATTTAATTCCGATGCAATTTCTGTGTTTCATCGTCAATAAGAGGGTAGAAGGTATACAATAAACCTGAAGTGAAGCATCGGAATCTAAAACTGGAGTCACAGGAGAGGTTCAAATCATAGAAAGTGAGAGTCTCAGTCCTCTTTTACTTAAGTCGGCAATGTGCCTTTTGTATTAAATTCGGATGCAAACTCTGTGTTTCATCGTCAATAAGAAGGTCCAAGGGATACAGTAAACCTGAAGTGAAGTATCGGAATCTAAAACTGGACTCACAGGAGAGGTTCAAATCATGGAATATGAGAGTGTCAGTCCTCTTTTATGTAAGTCGGCATTGATCCTTTTGTATTTAATTCCGATGCAATTTCTGTGTTTCATCGTCAATAAGAAGGTGCAAGGTATACAGTAAACCAGAAGTGAAGCATCGGAATCTAAAACTGGACTCACTGGAGAGGTACAAATCATAGAAAGTTAGAGTGTCAGTCCTCTTTTACTTATGTCGGCATTGTGCCTTTTGTATTAAATTCGGATGCAATTTCTGTGTTTCATCGTCAATAAGAATGTGCAAGGTGTTCAGTAAACCTGAAGTGAAGCATCGGAATCTAAAGCTGGACTCATAGGTGAGGTTCAAATCATAGAGAGTTAGAGTGTCAGTACTCTTGTACTTATGTCGGCATTGTGCCTTTCCGATGCCATTTCTGTGTTTCATCGTCAATAGGAAGGTGCAAATTATACAGTAAACCTGTAGTGAAGCATCGGAATCTAAAACTGACTCACAGGAGAGGTTCAAATCATAGAAAGTTAGTGTGCCAGTCCTCTTGTACTTAAGTCGGCATTGTTCCTTTTGAATTTAATTCCAATGCAATTTCTGTGTTTCATCGTCAATAAGAAGGTCCAAAGTATACAGTAAACCTGAAGTGAAGCATCGGAATCTATAACTGGACTCACAGGAGAGGTTCAAATCATAGAGACTTAGAGTGTCTGTCCTCTTGTTCTTAAGTCGGCATTGTGCCTTTTGAATTTAATTCCGATGCATTTTCTGTGTTTCATCGTCAATAAGAAGGTCCAAGGGATACAGTAAACCTGAAGTGAAGCATCGGAATCTAAAACTGGACTCACAGGAGAGGTTCAAATCTTAGAAAGTTAGAGTGTCAGTCCTCATGTACTTAAGTCGGCATTGTGCCTTTTGAATTTAATTCCGATGTAATTTCTGTGTTTCATCGTCAATAAGAAGGTCCAAGGGATACAGTAAACCTGAAGTGAAGCATCGGAATCTTAAACTGGACTCAGAGGAGTGGTTCAAATCATAGAAAGTTAGAGTGTCAGTCCTCTTGTACCTAAGTCGGCACTGTGCCTTTTGTATTAAATTCGGATGCAATTTCTGTGTTTCATCGTCAATAAGAAGGTCCAAGGTATACAGTTAACCTGAAGTGAAGCATCGGAATCTAAAACTGGACTCACAGGAGAGGTTCAAATCATAGAAAGTTAGAGTGTCAGTCCTCTTGTACTTAAGTCGGCATTGTGCCTTTGGGATTTAATTCCAATGCAATTTCTGTGTTTCATTGTCAATAAGAAGGTCCAAGGGATACAGAAAACCTGAAGTGAAGCATCGGAATCTATAACTGGACTCACAGGAGAGATTCATATCATAGAGAGTTAGAGTGTCAGTCCTCTTGTACTTAAGTCGGCATTGTGCCTTTTGAATTTAATTCCTATGGAATTTCTGTGTTTCATCGTCAATAAGAAGGTCCAAGGGATACAGTAAACCTGAAGTGAAGCATCGGAGCCTAAAACTGACTCACAGGAGAGGTTCAAAGCATCGAAAGTGAGAGTGTCAGTCCTCTTTTACTTAATTCGGCATTGTGCCTTTTGTATTAAATTCCGATGCAATTTCTGTGTTTCATCGTCAATAAGAATGTGCAGGGTATACAGTAAACCAGAAGTGAAGCATCGGAATCTAAAACTGGACTCACAGGAGAGGTTCAAATCATAGAAATTTAGAGTGTCAGTCCTCTTGTACTTAAGTCGGCATTGTGCCTTTTGTATTAAATTCCAATGCAATTTCTGTGTTTCATCGTCAATAAGAAGGTCTAAGGTATACAGTAAACCTAAAGTGAAGCATCGGAATCTAAAACTGGACTCACAGGAGAGGTTAAAATCATAGAAAGTGAGAGTGTCAGTCCTCTTGTACTTGAGGCGGCATAGTGCCTTTTGTATTAAATTCCGATGCAATTTCTGTGTTTCATTGTCAATAAGAAGGTCCAAGGGATACAGAAAACCTGAAGTGAAGCATCGGAATCTATAACTGGACTCACAGGAGAGATTCATATCATAGAGAGTTAGAGTGTCAGTCCTCTTGTACTTAAGTCGACATTGTGCCTTTTGTATTAAATTCGGATGCAATCTCTGTGTTTAATCGTCTATACGAAGGTCCAAGGGATGCAGTAAACCTGAAGTGATGCATCGGAATGTAAAACTGGACTCACAGGAGAGATTCAAATCATAGAATGTTAGAGTGTCAGTCATCTTGTACTTAAGTGGGCATGGTGCCTTTTGAGTTCAATTCCGAAGCAATTTCTGTGCTTCAACGTTAATAAGAAGGTCCAAGGTATACCATAAAACTGAAGTGAAGCATCGGATTCTAAAACTTGACTCACAGGAGAGGTTCAAATCATAGAAAGTGAGAGTGTCAGTCCCCTTGTACTTAAGTCGGCATTGTGCCTTTTGTATTATATTCCGATGCAATTTCTGTGTATCATCGTCAATAAGAGGGTCCAAGGGATACAGTAAACCTGAAGTGAAACATCGGAATCTTAAACTGGACTCAGAGGAGAGGTTCAAATCGTAGAAAGTTAGAGTGTCAGTCCTCTTGTACTTAAGTCGGCATTGTGCCTTTTGAATTTAATTCCGATGGAATTTCTGTGTTTCATCGTCAATAAGAAGGTCCAAGGGATACAGAAAACCTGAAGTGAAGCATCGGAATCTAAAACTGGACTCACAGGAGAGGTTCAAATCATAGAAAGTGAGAGTGTCAGTCCTCTTGTACATAGGTCGGCATTGTGCCTTTTGTATTAAATTCAGATGCAATCTCTGTGTTTCATCGTCAATACGAAGGTCCAAGGGAAACAGAAAACCTGAAGTGAAGCATCGGAATCTAAAACTGGACTCACAGGAGAGGTTCAAATCATAGAAAGTGAGAGTGTCAGTCCTCTTGTACTTAAGACGACATTGTGCCTTTTGTATTAAATTCGGATGCAATCTCTGTGTTTAATCGTCTATACGAAGGTCCAAGGGATGCAGTAAACCTGAAGTGATGCATCGATATGTAAAAGTGGACTCACAGGAGAGATTCAAATCATAGAATGTTAGAGTGTCAGTCCTCTTGTACTTAAGTGGGCGTGGTGCCTTTTTAAATTCAATTATGAAGCAATTTCTGTGCTTCAACGTTAATAAAAAGGTCCAAGGTATACAATAAAACTGAAGTGAAACATCGGATTCTAAAACTTGACTCACAGGAGAGGTTCAAATCATAGAAAGTGAGAGTGTCAGTCCCCTTGTACTTAAGTCGGCATTGTGCCTTTTTAATTTAATTCCGATGGAATATCTGTGTTTCATCGTCAATAAGAATGTCCAAGGGATACAGTAAACCTGAAGTGAAGCATCGGAATCTAAACTGACACACAGGAGTGGTTCAAATCGTAGAAAGTTACAGTGTCAGTCCTCTTGTAATTAAGTCGGCATTGTGCCTTTTGTATTAAATTCGGATGCAAACTCTGTGTTTCATCGTCAATAAGAAGGTCCAAGGGATACAGTAAACCTGAAGTGAAGCATCGGAATCTAAAACTGGACTCACAGGAGAGGTTCAAAACATAGAAAGTGAGAGTGTCAGGCCTCTTTTACTTATGTCGGCATTGTGCCTTTTGTTTTAAATTCGGATGCATTTCCTGTGTTTCATCGTCAATAAGGATGTGCAAGGCATTCAGTAAACCTGAAGTGAAGCATCGGAATCTAAAACTGGACTCACAGGTGAGGTTCTAATCATAAGGAGTTAGAGTGTCAGTCCTCTTGTACTTAAGTCGGCATTGTGCCTTTTGAAATTAATTCCGATGCAATTTCTGTGTTTCATCGTCAATAAGAAGGTGCAAGTTATACAGTAAACCTGAAGTGAAGCATCGGAATCTAAAACTGGACTCACAGAAGAGGTTCAAATCATAGAAGAGGAGAGTGTCAGTCCTCCTTCACTTAAGTCGGCATTGTGCCTTTTGAATTAAATTCAGATACAATTTCTGTGTTTCATCGTCAATAAGAAGGTCCAAGGGATACAGTAAACCTGAAGTGAAGCATCGGAATCTAAAACTGGACTCACAGGAGAGGTTCAAACCCTAGAAAGTTTGAGTGTCAGTTCTCTTGTACATAAGTCGGCATTGTGCCTTTTGAATTTAATTCCGATGCAATTTCTGTGTTTCATCGTCAATAAGAGGGTCCAAGGGATACAGTAAACCTGAAGTGAAACATCGGAATCTTAAACTGGACTCAGAGGAGAGGTTCAAATCGTAGAAAGTTAGAGTGTCAGTCCTCTTGTACTTAAGTCGGCATTGTGCCTTTTGAATTTAATTCCGATGGAATTTCTGTGTTTCATCGTCAATAAGGAGGTCCAAGGGATACAGAAAACCTGAAGTGAAGCATCGGAATCTAAAACTGGACTCACAGGAGAGGTTCAAATCATAGAAAGTGAGAGTGTCAGTCCTCTTGTACATAGGTCGGCATTGTGCCTTTTGTATTAAATTCAGATGCAATCTCTGTGTTTCATCGTCAATACGAAGGTCCAAGGGAAACAGAAAACCTGAAGTGATGAATCGGAATCTAAAACTGGACTCACAGGAGAGATTCAAATCATAGAAAGTGAGAGTGTCAGTCCTCTTGTACTTAAGTCGACATTGTGCCTTTTGTATTAAATTCGGATGCAATCTCTGTGTTTAATCGTCTATACGAAGGTCCAAGGGATGCAGTAAACCTGAAGTGATGCATCGATATGTAAAAGTGGACTCACAGGAGAGATTCAAATCATAGAATGTTAGAGTGTCAGTCCTCTTGTACTTAAGTGGGCGTGGTGCCTTTTTAAATTCAATTACGAAGCAATTTCTGTGCTTCAACGTTAATAAAAAGGTCCAAGGTATACAATAAAACTGAAGTGAAACATCGGATTCTAAAACTTGACTCACAGGAGAGGTTCAAATCATAGAAAGTGAGAGTGTCAGTCCCCTTGTACTTAAGTCGGCATTGTGCCTTTTGAATTTAATTCCGATGGAATATCTGTGTTTCATCGTCAATAAGAATGTCCAAGGGATACAGTAAACCTGAAGTGAAGCATCGGAATCTAAACTGACACACAGGAGTGGTTCAAATCGTAGAAAGTTAGAGTGTCAGTCCTCTTGTAATTAAGTCGGCATTGTGCCTTTTGTATTAAATTCGGATGCAAACTCTGTGTTTCATCGTCAATAATAAGGTCCAAGGGATACAGTAAACCTGAAGTGAAGCATCGGAATCTAAAACTGGACTCACAGGAGAGGTTCAAAACATAGAAAGTGAGAGTGTCAATCCTCTTTTACTTAAGTCGGCATTGTGCCTTTTGTATTAAATTCCGATGCAATTTCTGTGTTTCATCGTCAACAAAAACGTGCAAGGTATACAGTAAACCAGAAGTGAAGCATCGGAATCTAAAACTGGACTCACAGGAGAGGTTCAAATCATAGGAAGCTAGAGTGTCAGTCCTCTTTTACTTATGTCGGCATTGTGCCTTTTGTATTAAATTCGGATGCTATTTCTGTGTTTCATCGTCAATAAGAATGTGCAAGGTATTCAGTAAACCTGAAGTGAAGCATCAGAATCTAAAACTGGACTCACAGGTGAGGTTCTAATCATAGAGAGTAAGAGTGTCAGTCCTCTTGTACTTAAGTCAGCATTGTGCCTTTTGAATTTAATTCCGATGCAATTTCTGTGTTTCATCGTCAATAAGAAGGTGCAAGTTATGCAGTAAACCTGAAGTGAAGCATCGGAATCTAAAACTGGACTCACAGGAGAGGTTCAAATCATAGAAAGAGGGAGTTTAAGTCCTCTTTTACTTATGTCGGCATTGTGCCTCTTGTTTAAATTCGGATGCAATTTCTGTGCTTCATCGTCAATGAGAAGGTCCAAGGTATACAATAAAACTGAAATCAAGCGTCGGAATCTAAAACTGGACTCACAGAAGAGATTCAAATCATAGAAAGTGAGAGTGTCAGTCCTCCTGTACTTAAGTGGGCATGGTGCCTTTTGAGTTCCTTTCCGATGCAATTTCTGTGCTTCATCGTCAATAAGAAGGTCCAAGGTATACAATAAAACTGAAGTGAAGCATCGGAATCTAAATCTGGACTCACTGAAGAGGTTCAAATCATAGAAAGTGAGAGTGTCAGTCCTCTTTTACTTAAGTCGGCATTGTGCCTTATTATTAAATTCCGATGCAATTTCTGTGTTTCATCGTCAATACGAAGGTGCAAGGTATACAGTAAACCTGAAGTGAAGCATCGGAATCTAAAACTGGACTCACAGGAGAGGTTCAAATCATAGAAAGTTAGAGTGTCGGTCCTCTTGTACTTAAGTCGGCATTGTGCCTTTGTATTAAATTCGGATGCCATTTCTGTGTTTCATCGTCAATAAGAAAGTCCAAGGGATACAGTAAACCTGAAGTGAAGCATCCGAATCTAAAACTGCACTCACAGGAGAGGTTCAAATCATAGAAAGTTAGAGTGTCAGTCATCTTGTGCTTAAGTTGGCATTGTGCCTTTTGTATTAAATTCGGATGCAATTTCTGTGTTTCATCGACAATAAGAAGGTCCAAGGGAAACAGTAAACCTGAAGTGAAGCATCGGAATCTATAACTGGACTCACAGGAAAGGTTCAAAGCATCGAAAGTGAGAGTGTCAGTCCTCTTTTACTTAATTCGGCATTGTGCCTTTTGTATTAAATTCCGATGCAATTTCTGTGTTTCATCGTCAATAAGAAAGTGCAGGGTATACAGTAAACCAGAAGTGAAACATCGGAATATAAAACTGGACTCACAGGAGAGGTTCAAATCATAGAAAGTTAGAGTGTCAGTCCTCTTTTACTTATGTCGGCATTGTGCCTTTTGTATTAAATTCGGATGCAATTCCTGTGTTTCATCGTCAATAAGGATGTGCAAGGTATTCAGTAAACCTGAAGTGAAGCATCGGAATCTAAAACTGGACTCACAGGTGAGGTTCTAATCATAAGGAGTTAGAGTGTCAGTCCTCTTGTACTTAAGTCGGCATTGTGCCTTTTGAGATTAATTCCGATGCAATTTCTGTGTTTCATCGTCAAGAAGAAGGTGCAAGTTATACAGTAAACCTGAAGTGAAGCATCGGAATCTAAAACTGGACTCACAGAAGAGGTTCAAATCATATAAAGTGAGAGTGTCGTTCCACCTTTACTTAAGTCGGCATAGTGCCTTTTGAATTACATTCAGATACAATTTCTGTGTTTCATCGTCAATAAGAAGGTCCAAGGGATACAGTAAACCTGAAGTGAAGCATCGGAATCTAAAACTGGACTCACAGGAGAGGTTCAAACCCTAGAAAGTTAGAGTGTCGGTCCTCTTGTACATAAGTCGGCATTGTGCCTTTTGAATTTAATTCCGATGCAATTTGTGTGTTTCATCGTCAATAAGAGGGTCCAAGGGATACAGTAAGCCTGAAGTGAAACATCGGAATCTTAAACTGGACTCAGAGGAGAGGTTCAAATCGTAGAAAGTGAGAGTGTCAGTCCTCTTGTACTTAAGTCGGCATTGTGCCTTTTGAATTTAATTCCGATGCAATTTCTGTGGTTTATCGTCAATAAGAAGGTCCAAGGGATACATCAAACCTGAAGTGAATCATCAGAATCTACAACAGGACTCACAGGAGAGGTTCAAATCATAGAAAGTATGAGTGTCAGTCCTCTTTTACTTGAGGCGGCATTGTGCCTTTTGTATTAAATTCGGATGCAATATCTGTGTTTCATCGTCAATAAGAAGGTCCAAGGGATACAGTAAACCTGAAGTGAAGCATTGGAATCTAAAACAGGACCCACAGGAGAGGTTCAAATCATAGATAGTGAGAGTGTCAGTCCGCTTGTACTTAAGTAGGCAAAGTGCCTTTTGTATTAAATTCGGATGCAATCTCTGCGTTTCATCGTCAATACGAAGGTCCAAGGGATACAGTAAACCTGAAGTGATGCGTCGGAATCTAAAACTGGTCTCATCGGAGAGATTCAAATCATAGAAAGTTAGAGTGTCAGTCCGCTTGTACGTAAGTCGGCATTGTGCCTTTTGAATTTAATTCCGATGCAATTTCTGTGTTTCATCGTCAATAAGAGGGTCCAAGGTATACAATAAACCTGAAGAGAAGCATCGGAATCTAAAACTGGACTCACAGGAGAGGTTCAAATCATAGAAAGTGAGAGTGTCAGTCCTCTTTTACTTAAGTCGGCATTGTGCCTTTTGAATTAAATTCGGATGCAGTTTCTGTGTTTCATCGTCAATACGAAGGTCCTAGGTATACAGTAAACCTGAAGTGAAGCATCGGAATCTAAAACTGTATTCACAGGAGAGGTTCACATCATAGAAATTTGGAGTGTCAGTCCTCTTGTACTTAAGTCGGCATTGTGCCTTTTGGATTTAACTTCGATGCAATTTCTGTGTTTCGTCGTCAATAATAATTTCCAAGGGATACAGTAAACCTGAAGTGAAGCATCGGAATCTAAAACTGACTCACCGGAGAGGTTCAAATCATAGAAAGTTAGAGTGTCAGGCCTCTTGTTCTTAAGTCGGCATTGTGCCTTTTGAATTTAATTCCAATGCAATTTCTGTGTATCATCGTCAAAAAGAAGGTGCAAAGTATACAGTAAACCTGAAGTGAAGCATCGGAATCTAAAACTGGACTCACAGGAGAGGTTCAAATGTTAGAAAGTTAGAGTGTCAGTCCTCTTGTACTTATGTCGGCATTGTGCCTCTTGTATTAAAATTGCATGCAATTTCTGTGTTTCATCGTCAATAAGACGGTCCAAGGGATACAGTAAACCTGAAGTGAAGCATCGGAATCTAAAACTGGACTCACAGGAGAGGTTCAAATAATAGAAAGTTAGTGTGTCAGTCCTCTTTTACCTAAGTCGGCATTGTGCCTTTTGAATTAAATTCGGATGCAATTTCTGTGTTTCATCGTCCATACGAAGGTCCTAGGGATACAGTAAACCTGATGTGAAGCATCGGAATCTAAAACAGGACTCACAGGAGAGGTTCAAATCATAGATAGTTATAGTGTCTGTCCTCTTGTACTTAAGTCGGCATTGTGCCTTTTGAATTGAATTCCGATAGAATTTCTGTGCTTCATCGTCAATAAGAAGGTCCAAGGGATACAGTAAATCTCAAGTAAAGCATCGGAATCTAAAACTGACTCACAGGAGATGTTCAAATCATAGAAAGTTATATTGTCTGTCCTCTTGTACTTAAGTCGGCACTGTGCCTTTTGAATTGAATTCCGATGGAATTTCTGTGTTTCATCGTCAATAAGAAGGTCCAGGGAATAGAGTAAACATGAAGTGAAGCATCGGAATCTAAAACTGGACTCACAGGAGAGGTTGAATTCATAGAAAGTGAGAGTGTCAGTCCTCTTTTACTTAAGTCGGCATTGTGCCTTATTATTAAATTCCGATGCAATTTCTGTGTTTCATCGTCAATACGAAGGTGCAAGGTATACAGTAAACCAGAAGTGAAGCATCGGAATCTAAAACTGGACTCACAGGAGAGGTTCAAATCATAGAAAGTTATAGTGTCAGTCCTCATGTACTTAAGTCGGCATTGTGCCTTTTGTATTAAATTCCGATCCAATTTCTGTGCTTCATCGTCAATACGAAGGTGCAAGGGATACAGTAAACCTGAAGTGAAGCATCGGAATCTAAAACTGGACTCACAGGAGAGGTTCAAATGTTAGAAAGTTAGAGTGTCAGTCCTCTTGTACTTAAGTGGGCATTGTGCCTTTTGAGTTCAATTGCGATGCAATTTCTATGTTTCATCGTCAATAAGAGGGTCCAAGGTATACAATAAAACTGAAGTAAAGCATGGGAATCTAAATCTGGACTCACTGAAGAGGTTCAAATCATAGAAAGTGAGAGTGTCAGTCCTCTTTTACTTAAGTCGGCATTGTGCCTTATTATTAAATTCCGATGCAATTTCTGTGTTTCATCGTCAATACGAAGGTGCAAGGTATACAGTAAACCTGAAGTGAAGCATCGGAATCTAAAACTGGACTCACAGGAGAGGTTCAAATCATAGAAAGTTAGAGTGTCGGTCCTCTTGTACTTAAGTCGGCATTGTGCCTTTGTATTAAATTCGGATGCCATTTCTGTGTTTCATCGTCAATAAGAAAGTCCAAGGGATACAGTAAACCTGAAGTGAAGCATCCGAATCTAAAACTGCACTCACAGGAGAGGTTCAAATCATAGAAAGTTAGAGTGTCAGTCATCTTGTGCTTAAGTTGGCATTGTGCCTTTTGTATTAAATTCGGATGCAATTTCTGTGTTTCATCGTCAATAAGAAGGTCCAAAGGATACAGTAAACCTGAAGTGAAGCATCGGAATCTGAAACTGGACTCACAGAAGAGGTTCAAATCGTAGAAAGTTAGAGTGTCAGTCCTCTTGTACTTAAGTGGGCATTGTGCCTTTTGAGTTCAATTGCAATGCAATTTCTGTGTTTCATCGTCAATAAGAGAGTCCTAGGTATACAATAAAACTGAAGTAAAGCATGAGAATCTCAAACTAGAATAACTGAAGGGGTTCAAATCATAGAAAGTGAGAGTGTCAGTCCTCTTTTACTTAAGTCGGCATTGTGCCTTTTGGATTGAATTCGGATGCAATTTCTGTGTTTCATCGTCAATAAGAAGGTCCAAGGGATACAGTAAACCTGAAGTGAAGCATCGGAATCTAAAACTGGACTCACAGGAGAGGTTCAAATCATAGAAAGTTAGAGTGTCGGTCCTCTTGTACTTAAGTCGGCATTGTGCCTTTTGTATTAAATTCGGATGCAATTTCTGTGTTTCATCGTCAATAACAAAGTCCAAGGTATACAGTAAACCTGAAGTGAAGCATCCGAATCTAAAACTTCACTCACAGGAGAGGTTCAAATCATAGAAAGTTAGAGTGTCAGTCATCTTGTGCTTAAGTCGGCATTGTGCCTTTTGTATTAAATTCAAATGCAATTTCTGTGTTTCATCGTCAATAAGAAGGTCCAAGGGATACAGTAAACCTGAAGTGATGCATCGGAATCTAAAACTGGATTCTCATAGGAGGTTCAAATCATAGAAAGTTAGAGTGTCAGTCCACTTGTAATCAAGTCTTCATTGTGCCTTTTGTATTAAATTCGGATGAAAACTCTGTGTTTCATCGTCAATAAGAAGGTCCAAGGGATACAGTAAACCAGAAGTGAAGCATCGGAATCTAAAACAGGACTCACAGGACAGGTTCAAATCATAGAAAGTGAGAGTGTCAGTTCTCTATTACTTGAGGCGCCATGGTGCCTTTTGTATTAAATTCCGATGCAATATCTGTGTTTCTTTGTCAATAAGAAGGTCCAAAGGATGCAGTAAACCTGAAGTGAAGCATCGGAATCTAAAACTGGACTCACAGGAGAGGTTCAAATCAAAGAAAGTGAGAGTGTTAGTCCTCTTGTACTTAAGACGGCATTGTGTCTTTTGAATTTAATTCCAATGCAATTTCTGTTTTTCATCGTCTAGAAGAAGGTGCAAAGTATACCGTAAACCTGAAGTGAAGCATCGGAATCCATAACTGGACTCACAGGAAAGGTTCAAATCATAGAGAGTTAGAGTGTCAGTCCTCTTGTACTTATGTCGGCATTGTGCCTTTTGTATTAAAATTGGATGCAATTTCTGTGTTTCATCGTCACTAAGAAGGTCCAAGGGATACAGTAAACCTGAAGTGAAGCATCGGTATCTAAAACTGAACTCACAGGAGAGGTTCAAATCATAGAATGTTAGAGTGTCTGTCCACTTGTACTTAGGTCGGCATTGTCCCAATTGTATTAAATTCAGATGCAATTTCTGTGTTTCATCGTCAGTAAGAAGGTCCAAGGTATACAGTAAACCTGAAGTGAAGCATCGGAGTGTAAATCTGGACTCACAGGAGAGGTTGAAATCTTAGAAAGTTAGAGTGTCAGTCCTCTTTTACTTAAATCGGCATTGTGCCTTTTGAATTTAATTCCGATGCAGTTTCTGTGTTTCATCGTGAATAAGAGGGTCCAAGGTATACAATAAACCTGAAGTGAAGCATCGGAATCTAAAACTGGACACACAGTAGAGGTTCAAATCATAGAAAGTGAGAGTGTCAGTCCTTTTTTACTTATGTCGGCATTGTGCCTTTTGAATTAAATTCGGATGCAATTTCTGTGTTTCATCGTCAATAGGGAGGTCCTAGGGATACAGTAAACCTGAAGTGAAGCATCGGAATCTAAAACTGGACTCACAGGAGGGGTTCAAATCATAGAAAGTGAGAGTGTCAGTCCTCGTTTACTTAAGTCGGCATTGTGCCTTTTGTATTAGATTCCGATGGAATTTCTGTGTTTCATCGTCAATAAGAAGGTCCAAGAGATACAGTAAACCGGAAGTAAAGCATCGGAATCTAAAACTGACTCACAGGAGAGGTTAAAATCATAGGAAGTTAGAGGGTAAGTTCTCTTGTTCTTAAGTCGGCATTGTGCCTTTTGTATTACATTCGGATGCAAACTCTGTGTTTCATCGTCAATAAGAAGGTCCAGGGGATACAGTAAACAAGAAGTGAAGCATCGGAATCTAAAACTGGACTCACAGGAGAGGTTGAATTCATAGAAAGTGAGAGTGTCAGTCCTCTTTTACTTAAGTCGGCATTGTGCCTTTTGTATTAAATTCCGATGCAATATCTGTGCTTCATCGTCAATACGAAGGTTCAAGGTATACAGTAAACCAGAAGTGAAGCATCGGAATCTAAAACTGGACTCACAGGAGAGGTTCAAATCACAGAAAGTTAGAGTGTCAGTCCTCTTGTACTTAAGTCGGCATTGTGCCTTTTGTATTAAATTCCGATGGAATTTCTGTGCTTCATCGTCAATACGAAGGTTCAAGGTATACAGTAAACCTGAAGTGAAGCATCGGAATCTAAAACTGGACTCACAGGAGAGGTTCAAATCTTATAAAGTTAGAGTGTCAGTCCTCTTGTACTTAAGTGGGCATTGTGCCTTTTGAGTTCAATTGCGATGCAATTTCTGTGTTTCATCGTCAATAAGAGGGTCCAAGGTACACAACAAAACTGAAGTAAAGCATGGGAATCTAAAACTGGCCTCACTGAATAGGTTCAAATCATAGAAAGTGAGAGTGTCAGTCCTCTTTTACTTAAGTCGGCATTGTGCCTTTTGAATTGAATTCGGATGCAATTTCTGTGTTTCATCGTCAGTAAGAAGGTCCAAGGGATACAGTAAACCTGAAGTGAAGCATCCGAATCTAAAACTGCACTCACAGGAGAGGTTCAAATCATAGAAAGTTAGAGTGTCAGTCCACTTGTACTCAAGTCTTCATTGTGCCTTTTGTATTAAATTCGGATGAAAACTCTGTGTTTCATCGTCAATAAGAAGGTCCAATGGATACAGTAAACCAGAAGTGAAGCATCGGAATCTAAAACAGGACTCACAGGACAGGTTCAAATCATAGAAAGTGAGAGTGTTAGTTCTCTTTTACTTGAGGCGCAATTGTGCCTTTTGTATTAAATTCCGATGCAATTTCTGTGTTTCATCGTCAATAAGAAGGTCCAAAGGATACAGTAAACCTGAAGTGAAGCATCGGAATCTAAAACTGGACTCACAGGAGAGGTTCAAATCATAGAAAGTGAGAGTGTCAGTCCTCTTGTACTTAAGTCGGCATTGTGCCTTTTGTATTAAATTCGGATGCAATCTCTGTGTCTCATCGTCAATACGAAGGTGCAAGGTATACAGTAAACCTGAAGTGAAGCATCGGAATCTAAAAGTGGACTCACAGGAGAGTTTCAAATCTTAGAAAGTTAGAGTGTCAGTCCTCTTGTACTTAAGTGGACATTGTGCCTTTTGAGTTCAATTGCGATGCAATTTCTGTGTTTCATCGTCAATAAGAGAGTCCAAACTATACATTAAAACTGAAGTAAAGCATGAGAATCTAAAACTGGACTAACTGAAGAGGTTCAAATCATAGAATGTGAGAGTGTCAGTCCTCTTTTACTTAACTCGGCATTGTGCCTTTTCAATTTAGTTCCGATGCAATTTCTGTGTTTCATCGTCAATACGAAGGTCCTAGGGATACAGTAAACCTGAACTGAAGCATCGGAATCTAAAACTGGACTCACAGGAGAGATTCAAATCTTAGAAAGTTAGAGTGTCAGTCCTCTTGTACTTAAGTCGGCATTGTGCCTTTTGATTTTAATTCCGATGGAATTTCTGTGTTTCATCGTCAATAAGAAGGTCCAAGGGATACAGTAAACCTGAAGTGAAGCATCGGAATCTAAAACTGGACTCACAGGAGAGGTTCAAATCATAGAACGTTAGAGTGTCGGTCCTCTTGTACTTAAGTCGGCATTGTGCCTTTTGTATTAAATTCGGATGCAATTTCTGTGTTTCATCGTCAATAACAAAGTCCAAGGTATACAGTAAACCTGAAGTGAAGCATCCGAAACTAAAACTTCACTCACAGGAGAGGTTCAAATCATAGAAAGTTAGAGTGTCAGTCATCTTGTGCTTAAGTCGGCATTGTGCCTTTTGTATTAAATTCAAATGCAATTTCTGTGTTTCATCGTCAATAAGAAGGTCCAAGGGATACAGTAAACCTGAAGTGATGCATCGGAATCTAAAACTGGACTCACATAGGAGGTTCAAATCTTAGAAAGTTAGAGTGTCAGTCCACTTGTAATCAAGTCTTCATTGTGCCTTTTGTATTAAATTCGGATGAAAACTCTGTGTTTCATCGTCAATAAGAAGGTCCAAGGGATACAGTAAACCAGAAGTGAAGCATCGGAATCTAAAACAGGACTCACAGGACAGGTTCAAATCATAGAAAGTGAGAGTGTCAGTTCTCTATTACTTGAGGCGCCATGGTGCCTTTTGTATTAAATTCCGGTGCAATTTCTGTGTTTCATCGTCAATAAGAAGGTCCAAAGGATACAGTAAACCTGAAGTGAAGCATCGGAATCTAAAACTGGACTCACAGGAGAGGTTCAAATCATAGAAAGTTAGAGTGTTAGTCCTCTTGTACTTAAGACGGCATTGTGTCTTTTGAATTTAATTCCAATGCAATTTCTGTGTTTCATCGTCAAGAAGAAGGTGCAAAGTATACAGTAAACCTGAAGTGAAGCATCGGAATCTATAACTGGACTCACAGGAAAGGTTCAAATCATAGAGAGTTAGAGTGTCAGTCCTCTTGTACTTATGTCGGCATTGTGCCTTTTGTATTAAAATTGGATGCAATTTCTGTGTTTTATCGTCAATAAGAAGGTCCAAGGGATACAGTAAACCTGAAGTGAAGCATCGGTATCTAAAACTGGACTCACAGGAGAGGTTCAAATCATAGAATGTTAGAGTGTCTGTCCACTTGTACTTAGGTCGGCATTGTCCCAATTGTATTAAATTCGGATGCAATTTCTGTGTTTCATAGTCAGTAAGAAGGTCCAAGGTATACAGTAAACCTGAAGTGAAGCTTCGGAGTCTAAATCTGGACTCACAGTAGAGGTTCAAATCATAGAAAGTGAGAGTGTCAGTCCTCTTTTACTTAAGTCGGCATTGTGCCTTTTGAATTAAATTCGGATGCAATTTCTGTGTGTCATCGTCAATACGAAGGTCCTAGGGATACAGTAAACCTGAAGTGAAGCATCGGAATCTAAAACTGGACTCACAGGAGAGATTCAAATCTTAGAAAGTTAGAGTGTCAGTCTTCTTGTACTTAAGTCGGCATTGTGCCTTTTGTATTAAATTCCGATGCAATTTCTGTGTTTCATCGTCAATAAGAAGGTGCAAGGTATACAGTAAACCAGAAGTGAAGCATCGGAATCTGTAACTGGTCTCACAGGAAAGGTTCAAATCATAGAAAGTTAGAGTGTCAGTCCTCTTGTACTTAAGTCGGCATTGTGGCTTTTGTATTAAATTCCGATGCAATTTCTGTGTTTCATCGTCAAAAAGAAGGTGCAAAGTATACAGTAAACCTGAAGTGAAGCATCGGAATCTATAACTGGACTTACTGGTGATGTTCAAATCATAGAGAATTAGAGTGTCAGTCCTCTTGTACTTATGTCGGCATTGTGCCTTTTGTATTAATATTGGATGCAATTTCTGTGTTTCATCGTCAATAAGAAGGTCCAAGGGATACAGTAAACCTGAAATGAAGCTCGGAATCTAAAACTGGACTCACAGGAGAGGCTCAAATCATAGAAAGTGAGAGTGTCAGTCCTCTTTTACTGAAGTCGGCATTGTGCCTTTTGAATTAAATTCGGATGCAATTTCTGTGTTTCATCGTCCATACGAAGGTCCTAGGGATACAGTAAACCAGAAGTGAAGCATCGGAATCTAAAACTGGACTCACAGGAGAGGTTCAAATCATAGAAAGTTATAGTGTCTGTCTTCCTGTACTTAAGTCGGCATTGTGCCTTTTGAATTTAATTCCGATGGAATTTCTGTGTTTCATCGTCAATAAGAAGGTCCAAGGGATACAGTAAACCTGAAGTAAAGCATCGGAATCTAAAACTGACTCACAGGAGAAGTTAAAATCATAGAAAGTTAGAGGGTAAGTTCTCTTGTTCTTAAGTCGGCAGTGTGCCTTTTGTATTAAATTCGGATGCAAACTCTGTGTTTCATCGTCAATAAGAGGGTCCAGGGGATACAGTAAACATGAAGTGAAGCATCGGAATCTAAAACTGGACTCACAGGAGAGGTTGAATTCATAGAAAGTGAGAGTGTCAGTCCTCTTTTACTTAAGTCGGCATTGTGCCTTTTGTGTTAAATTCCGATGCAATTTCTGTGTTTCATCGTCAATAAGAGAGTCCAAGGTATACATTAAAACTGAAGTAAAGCATGAGAATCTAAAACTGGACTAACTGAAGAGGTTCAAATCATAGAATGTGAGAGTGTCAGTCCTCTTTTACTTAAGACGGCATTGTGCCTTTTCAATTTAGTTCCGATGCAATTTCTGTGTTTCATCGTCAATACGAAGGTCCTAGGGATACGGTAAACCTGAACTGAAGCATCGGAATCTAAAACTGGACTCACAGGAGAGATTCAAATCTTAGAAAGTTAGAGTGTCAGTCCTCTTGTACTTAAGTCGGCATTGTGCCTTTTGATTTTAATTCCGATGGAATTTCTGTGTTTCATCGTCAATACGAAGGTCCAAGGGATACAGTAAACCTGAAGTGAGGCATCGGAATCTAAAACTGGACTCACAGGAGTGGTTCAAATTATAGAACGTTAGAGTGTCGGTCCTCTTGTACTTACGTCGGCATTGTGCCTTTTGTATTAAATTCGGATGCAATTTCTGTGTTTCATCGTCAATAACAAAGTCCAAGGCATACATTAAACCAGAAGTGAAGCATCCGAATCTAAAACTTCACACACAGGAGAGATTCAAATCATAGAAAGTTAGAGTGTCAGTCATCTTGTGCTTAAGTCGGCATTGTGCCTTTTGTATTAAATTCGGATGCAATTTCTGTGTTTCATCGTCAATAAGAATGTCCAAGGGATACAGTAAACCTGAAGTGATGCATCGGAATCTAAAACTGGACTCACATAGGAGGATCAAATCATAGAAAGTTAGAGTGTCAGTCCACTTGTAATCAAGTCTTCATTGTGCCTTTTGTATTTAATTCGGATGAAAACTCTGTGTTTCATCGTCAATAAGAAGGTCCAAGGGATACAGTAAACCAGAAGTGAAGCATCGGAATCTAAAACAGGACTCACAGGACAGGTTCAAATCATAGAAAGTGAGAGTGTCAGTTCTCTATTACTTGAGGCGCCATGGTGCCTTTTGTATTAAATTCCGATGCAATTTCTGTGTTTCATCGTCAATAACAAGGTCCAAAGGATACAGTAAACCTGAAGTGAAGCATCGGAATCTAAAACTGGACTCACAGGAGAGGTTCAAATCATAGAAAGTTAGAGTGTTAGTCCTCTTGTACTTAAGACGGCATTGTGTCTTTTGAATTTAATTCTAATGCAATTTCTGTGTTTCATCGTCAAGAAGAAGGTGCAAAGTATACAGTAAACCTGAAGTGAAGCATCGGAATCTATAACTGGACTCACAGGAAAGGTTCAAATCATAGAGAGTTAGAGTGTCAGTCCTCTTGTACTTATGTCGGCATTGTGCCTTTTGTATTAAAATTGGATGCTATTTCTGTGTTTTATCGTCAATAAGAAGGTCCAAGGGATACAGTAAACCTGAAGTGAAGCATCGGTATCTAAAACTGGACTCACAGGAGAGGTTCAAATCATAGATTGTTAGAGTGTCTGTCCACTTGTACTTAGGTCGGCATTGTCCCAAATGTATTAAATTCGGATGCAATTTCTGTGTATCATAGTCAGTAAGAAGGTCCAAGGTATACAGTAAACCTGAAGTGAAGCTTCGGAGTCTAAATCTGGACTCACAGGAGAGGTTCAAATCTTAGAAAGTTAGAGTGTCAGTCCTCTTTTACTTAGGTCGGCATTGTGCCTTTTGAATTTAATTCCGATGCAGTTTCTGTGTTTCATCGTCAATATTAGGGTCCAAGGTATACAATAAACCTGAAGTGAAGCATCGGAAGCTAAAACTGGACTCACAGTAGAGGTTCAAATCATAGAAAGTGAGAGTGTCAGTCCTCTTTTACTTAAGTCGGCATTGTACCTTTTGAATTAAATTCGGATGCAATTTCTGTGTGTCATCGTCAATACGAAGGTCCTAGGGATACAGTAAACCTGAAGTGAAGCATCGGAATCTAAAACTGGACTCACAGGAGAGATTCAAATCTTAGAAAGTTAGAGTGTCAGTCTTCTTGTACTTAAGTCGGCATTGTGCCTTTTGTATTAAATTCCGATGCAATTTCTGTGTTTCATCGTCAATAAGAAGGTGCAAGGTATACAGTAAACCAGAAGTGAAGCATCGGAATCTGTAACTGGTCTCACAGGAAAGGTTCAAATCATAGAAAGTTAGAGTGTCAGTCCTCTTGTACTTAAGTCGGCATTGTGCCTTTTGTATTAAAATTGGATGCAATTTCTGTGTTTCATCGTCAATAAGAAGGTCCAAGGGATACAGTAAACCTGAAATGAAGCATCGGAATCTAAAACTGGACTCACAGGAGAGGCTCAAATCATAGAAAGTGAGAGTGTCAGTCCTCTTTTACTGAAGTCGGCATTGTGCCTTTTGAATTAAATTCGGATGCAATTCCTGTGTTTCATCGTCCATACGAAGGTCCTAGGGATACAGTAAACCTGAAGTGAAGCATCGGAATCTAAAACTGGACTCACAGGAGAGGTTCAAATCATAGAAAGTTATAGTGTCTGTCCTCCTGTACTTAAGTCGGCATTGTGCTCTTTGAATTTAATTCCGATGGAATTTCTGTGTTTCATCGGCAATAAGAAGGTCCAAGGGATACAGTAAACCTGAAGTAAAGCATCGGAATCTAAAACTGACTCACAGGAGAGGTTAAAATCATAGAAAGTTAGAGGGTAAGTTCTCTTGTTCTTAAGCCGGCATTGTGCCTTTTGAATTAAATTCGGATGCAAACTCTGTGTTTCATCGTCAATAAGAAGGTCCAGGGGATACAGTAAACATAAAGTGAAGCATCGGAATCTAAAACTGGACTCACAGGAGAGGTTGAATTCATAGAAAGTGAGAGTGTCAGTCCTCTTTTACTTAAGTCGGCATTGTGCCTTTTGTATTACATTCCGATGCAATTTCTGTGTTTCATCGTCAATACGAAGGTGCAAGGTATACAGTAAACCAGAAGTGAAGCATCGGAATCTAAACTGGACTCACAGGAGAGGTTCAAATCATAGAAAGTTAGAGTGTCAGTCCTCTTGTACTTAAATCGGCATTGTGCCTTTTGTATTAAATTCCGTTGCAATTTCTGTGCTTCATCGACAATACGAAGGTGCAAGGTATACAGTAAACCTGAAGCGAAGCATCGGAATCTAAAACTGGACTCACAGGAGAGGTTCAAATCTTATAAAGTTAGAGTGTCAGTCCTCTTGTACTTAAGTGTTCATTGTGCCTTTTGAGTTCAATTGCGATGCAATTTCTGTGTTTCATCGTCAATAAGAGGGTCCAAGGTACACAATAAAACTGAAGTAAAGCATGGGAATCTAAAACTGGACTCACTGAAGAGGTTCAAATCATAGAAAGTGAGAGTGTCAGTCCTCTTTTACTTAAGTCGGCATTGTGCCTTTTGAATTGAATTCGGATGCAATTTCTGTATTTCATCGTCAGTAAGAAGGTCCAAGGGATACAGAAAACCTGAAGTGAAGCATCCGAATCTAAAACTGCACTCACAGGAGAGGTTCAAATCATAGAAAGTTAGAGTGTCAGTCCACTTGTACTCAAGTCTTCATTGTGCCTTTTGTATTAAATTCGGATGAAAACTCTGTGTTTCATCGTCAATAAGAAGGTCCAAGGGATACAGTAAACCAGAAGTGAAGCATCGGAATCTAAAACAGGACTCACAGGACAGGTTCAAATCATAGAAAGTGAGAGTGTTAGTTCTCTTTTACTTGAGGTGCAATTGTGCCTTTTGTATTAAATTCGGATGCAATCTCTGTGTCTCATCGTCAATACGAAGGTCCAAGGGATACAGTAAACCTGAAGTGAAGCATCGGAATCTAAAACTGGACTCACAGGAGAGGTGCAAATCATAGAAAGTTAGAGTGTCAGTCCTCTTGTACTTAAGTCGGCATTGTGCCTTATGTATTAAATTCCGATGCAATTTCTGTGCTTCATCGTCAATACGAAGGTGCATGGTATACAGTAAACCTGAAGTGAAGCATCGGAATCTAAAAGTGGACTCACAGGAGAGTTTCAAATCTTAGAAAGTTAAAGTGTCAGTCCTCTTGTACTTAAGTGGACATTGTGCCTTTTGAGTTCAATTGCGATGCAATTTCTGTATTTCATCGTCAATAAGAGAGTCCAAGGTATACATTAAAACTGAAGTAAAGCATGAGAATCTAAAACTGGACTAACTGAAGAGGTTCAAGTCACAGAAAGTGAGAGTGTCAGTCCTCTTTTACTTAAGTCGGCATTGTGCCTTTTCAATTTAGTTCCGATGCAATTTCTGTGTTTCATCGTCAATACGAAGGTCCTAGGGATACAGTAAACCTGAACTGAAGCATCGGAATCTAAAACTGGACTCACAGGAGAGATTCAAATCTTAGAAAGCTAGAGTGTCAGTCCTCTTGTACTTAAGTCGGCATTGTGCCTTTTGATTTTAATTCCGATGGAATTTCTGTGTTTCATCGTCAATAAGAAGGTCCAAGGGATACAGTAAACCTGAAGTGAAGCATCGGAATCTAAAACTGGACTCACAGGAGAGGTTCAAATCATATAACGTTAGAGTGTCGGTCCTCTTGTACTTAAGTCGGCATTGTGCCTTTTGTATTAAATTCGGATGCAATTTCTGTGTTTCATCGTCAATAACAAAGTCCAAGGTATACAGTAAACCTGAAGTGAAGCATCCGAATCTAAAACTTCACTCACAGGAGAGGTTCAAATCATAGAAAGTTAGAGTGTCGGTCATCTTGTGCTTAAGTCGGCATTGTGCCTTTTGTATTAAATTCAAATGCAATTTCTGTGTTTCATCGTCAATAAGAAGGTCCAAGGGATACAGTAAACCTGAAGTGATGCATCGGAATCTAAAACTGGACTCACATAGGAGGTTCAAATCATAGAAAGTTAGAGTGTCAGTCCACTTGTAATCAAGTCTTCATTGTGCCTTTTGTATTAAATTCGGATGAAAACTCTGTGTTTCATCGTCAATAAGAAGGTCCAAGGGATACAGTAAACCAGAAGTGAAGCATCGGAATCTAAAACAGGACTCACAGGACAGGTTCAAATCATAGAAAGTGAGAGTGTCAGTTATCTATTACTTGAGGCGCCATGGTGCCTTTTGTATTAAATTCCGATGCAATTTCTGTGTTTCATCGTCAATAAGAAGGTCCAAAGGATACAGTAAACCTGAAGTGAAGCATCGGAATCTAAAACTGGACTCACAGGAGAGGTTCAAATCATAGAAAGTTAGAGTGTTAGTCCTCTTGTACTTAAGACGGCATTGTGTCTTTTGAATTTAATTCCAATGCAATTTCTGTGTTTCATCGTCAAGAAGAAGGTGCAAAGTATACAGTAAACCTGAAGTGAAGCATCGGAATCTATAACTGGACTCACAGGAAAGGTTCAAATCATAGAGAGTTAGAGTGTCAGTCCTCTTGTACTTATGTCGGCATTGTGCCTTTTGTATTAAAATTGGATGCAATTTCTGTGTTTTATCGTCAATAAGAAGGTCCAAGGGATACAGTAAACCTGAAGTGAAGCATCGGTATCTAAAACTGGACTCACAGGAGAGGTTCAAATCATAGAATGTTAGAGTGTCTGACCACTTGTACTTAGGTCGGCATTGTCCCAATTGTATTAAATTCGGATGCAATTTCTGTGTTTCATAGTCAGTAAGAAGGTCCAAGGTGTACAGTAAACCTGAAGTGAAGCTTCGGAGTCTAAATCTGGACTCACAGGAGAGGTTCAAATCTTAGAAAGTTAGAGTGTCAGCCCTCTTTTACTTAGGTCGGCATTGTGCCTTTTGAATTTAATTCCGATGCAGTTTCTGTGTTTCATCGTCATTATGAGGGTCCAAGGTATACAATAAACCTGAAGTGAAGCATCGGAATCTAAAACTGGACTCACAGTAGAGGTTCAAATCATAGAAAGTTAGAGTGTCAGTCCTCTTTTACTTAAGTCGGCATTGTGCCTTTTGAATTAAATTCGGATGCAATTTCTGTGTGTCATCGTCAATACGAAGGTCCTAGGGATACAGTAAACCTGAAGTGAAGCATCGGAATCTAAAACTGGACTCACAGGAGAGATTCAAATCTTAGAAAGTTAGAGTGTCAGTCTTCTTGTACTTAAGTCTGCATTGTGCCTTTTGTATTAAATTCCGATGAAATTTCTGTGTTTCATCGTCAATAAGAAGGTGCAAGGTATACAGTAAACCAGAAGTGAAGCATCGGAATCTGTAACTGGTCTCACAGGAAAGGTTCAAATCATAGAAAGTTAGAGTGTCAGTCCTCTTGTACTTAAGTCGGCATTGTGCCTTTTGTATTAAATTCCGATGCAATTTCTGTGTTTCATCGTCAAAAAGAAGGTGCAAAGTATACAGTAAACCTGAAGTGAAGCATCGGAATCAATAACTGGACTTACAGGAGATGTTCAAATCATAGAGAGTTAGAGTGTCAGTCCTCTTGTACTTATGTCGGCATTGTGCCTTTTGTATTAAAATTGGATGCAATTTCTGTGTGTCATCGTCAATAAGAAGGTCCAAGGGATACAGTAAACCTGAAATGAAGCATCGGAATCTAAAACTGGACTCACAGGAGAGGTTCAAATCATAGAAAGTGAGAGTGTCAGTCCTCTTTTACTGAAGTCGGCATTGTGCCTTTTGAATTAAATTCGGATGCAATTTCTGTGTTTCATCGTCCATAAGAAGGTCCTAGGGATACAGTAAACCTGAAGTGAAGCATCGGAATCTAAAAGTGGACTCACAGGAGAGGTTCAAATCATAGAAAGTTATAGTGTCTGTCCTCCTGTACTTAAGTCGGCATTGTGCCTTTTGAATTTAATTTCGATGGAATTTCTGTGTTTCATCGTCAATAAGAAGGTCCAAGGGATACAGTAAACCTGAAGTAAAGCATCGGAATCTAAAACTGACTCACAGGAGGGGTTAAAATCATAGAAAGGTAGAGAGTAAGTTCTCTTGTTCTTAAGTCGGCATTGTGAATTTTGTATTAAATTCGGATGCAAACTCTGTGTTTCATCGTCAATAAGAAGGTCCAGGGGATACAGTAAACATGAAGTGAAGCATCGGAATCTAAAACTGGACTCACAGGAGAGGTTGAATTCATAGAAAGTGAGAGTGTCAGTCCTCTTTCACTTAAGTCGGCATTGTGCCTTTTGTATTAAATTCCGATGCAATTTCTGTGTTTCATCGTCAATACGAAGGTGCAAGGTATACAGTAAACCAGAAGTGAAGCATCGGAATCTAAAACTGGACTCACAGGAGAGGTTCAAATCATAGAAAGTTAGAGTGTCAGTCCTCTTGTACTTAAGTCGGCATTGTGCCTTTTGTATTAAATTCCGATGCAATTTCTGTGCTTCATCGTCAATACGAAGGTGCAAGGTATACAGTAAACCTGAAGGGAAGCATCGGAATCTAAAACTGGACTCACAGGAGAGGTTCAAATCTTATAAAGTTAGAGTGTCAGTCCTCTTGTACTTAAGTGGGCACTGTGCCTTTTGAGTTCAATTGCGATGCAATTTCTGTGTTTCATCGACAATAAGAGGGTCCAAGGTACACAATAAAACTGAAGTAAAGCATGGGAATCTAAAACTGGACTCACTGAAGAGGTTCAAATCATAGAAAGTGAGAGTGTCAGTCCTCTTTTACTTAAGTCGGCATTGTGCCTTTTGAATTGAATTCGGATGCAATTTCTGTGTTTCTTCGTCAGTAAGAAGGTCCAAGGGATACTGTAAACCTGAAGTGAAGCATCCGAATCTAAAACTGCACTCACAGGAGAGGTTCAAATCATAGAAAGTTAGAGTGTCAGTCCACTTGTACTCAAGTCTTCATTGTGCCTTTTGTATTAAATTCGGATGAAAACTCTGTGTTTCATCGTCAATAAGAAGGTCCAAGGGATACAGTAAACCAGAAGTGAAGCATCGGAATCTAAAACAGGACTCACCGGACAGGTTCAAATCATAGAAAGTGAGAGTGTTAGTTCTCTTTTACTTGAGGCGCAATTGTGCCTTTTGTATTAAATTCCGATGCAATTTCTGTGTTTCATCGTCAATAAGAAGGTCCAAAGGATACAGTAAACCTGAAGTGAAGCAACGGAATCTAAAACTGGACTCACAGGAGAGGTTCAAATCATAGAAAGTGAGAGTGTCAGTCCTCTTGTACTAAAGTCGGCATTGTGCCTTTTGTATTAAATTCGGATGCAATCTCTGTGTCTCATCGTCAATACGAAGGTCCAAGGGATACAGTAAACCTGAAGTGAAGCATCGGAATCTAAAACTGGACTCACAGGAGAGGTGCAAATCATAGAAAGTTAGAGTGTCAGTCCTCTTGTACTTAAGTCGGCATTGTGCCTTTTGTATTAAAATTGGATGCAATTTCTGTGTTTCATCGTCAGTAAGAAGGTCCAAGGGATACAGTAAACCTGAAATGAAGCATCGGAATGAAAACTGGACTCACAGGAGAGGCTCAAATCATAGAAAGTGAGAGTGTCAGTCCTCTTTTACTGAAGTCGGCATTGTGAATTTTGAATTAAATTCGGATGCAATTCCTGTGTTTCATCGTCCATACGAAGGTCCTAGGAATACAGTAAACCTGAAGTGAAGCATCGGAATCTAAAACTGGACTCACAGGAGAGGTTCAAATCATAGAAAGTTATAGTGTCTGTCCTCCTGTACTTAAGTCGGCATTGTGCCTTTTGAATTTAATTCCGATGGAATTTCTGTGTTTCATCGTCAATAAGAAGGTCCAAGGGATACAGTAAACCTGAAGTAAAGCATCGGAATCTAAAACTAACTCACAGGAGAGGTTACAATCATAGAAAGTTAGAGGGTAAGTTCTCTTGTTCTTAAGTCGGCATTGTGCCTTTTGTATTAAATTCGGATGCAAACTCTGTGTTTCATCGTCAATAAGAAGGTCCAGGGGATACAGTAAACATGAAGTGAAGCATCGGAATCTAAAACTGGACTCACAGGAGAGGTTGAATTCATAGAAAGTGAGAGTGTCAGTCCTCTTTTACTTAAGTCGGCATTGTGCCTTTTGTATTAAATTCCGATGCAATTACTGTGTTTCATCGTCAATACGAAGGTGCAAGGTATACAGTAAACCAGAAGTGAAGCATCGGAATCTAAAACTGGACTCACAGGAGAGGTTCAAATCATAGAATGTTAGAGTGTCAGTCCTCTTGTACTTAAGTCGGCATTGTGCCTTTTCAATTTAGTTCCGATGCAATTTCTGTGTTTCATCGTCAATACGAAGGTCCTAGGGATACAGTAAACCTGAACTGAAGCATCGGTATCTAAAACTGGACTCACAGGAGAGATTCAAATCTTAGAAAGTTAGCGTGTCAGTCCTCTTGTACTTAAGACGGCATTGTGCCTTTTGATTTTAATTCCGATGGAATTTCTGTGTTTCATCGTCAATAAGAAGGTCCAAGGGATACAGTAAACCTGAAGTGAAGCATCGGAATCTAAAACTGGACTCACAGGAGAAGTTCAAATCATAGAACGTTAGAGTGTCGGTCCTCTTGTACTTAAGTCGCCATTGTGCCTTTTGTATTAAATTCGGATGCAATTTCTGTGTTTCATCGTCAATAACAAAGTCCAAGGTATACAGTAAACCTGAAGTGAAGCATCCGAATCTAAAACTTCACTCACAGGAGAGGTTCAAATCATAGAAAGTTAGAGTGTCAGTCATCTTGTGCTTAAGTCGGCATTGTGCCTTTTGTATTAAATTCAAATGCAATTTCTGTGTTTCATCGACAATAAGAAGGTCCAAGGGATACAGTAAACCTGAAAACATGCATCGGAATCTAAAACTGGACTCACATAGGAGGTTCAAATCATAGAAAGTTAGAGTGTCAGTCCACTTGTAATCAAGTCTTCATTGTGCCTTTTGTATTAAATTCGGATGAAAACTCTGTGTTTCATCGTCAATAAGAAGGTCCAAGGGATACAGTAAACCAGAAGTGAAGCATCGGAATCTAAAACAGGACTCACAGGACAGGTTCAAATCATAGAAAGTGAGAGTGTCAGTTCTCTATTACTTGAGGCGCCATGGTGCCTTTTGTATTAAATTCCGATGCAATTTCTGTGTTTCATCGTCAATAAGAAGGTCCAAAGGATACAGTAAACCTGAAGTGAAGCATCGGAATCTAAAACTGGACTCACAGGAGAGGTTCAAATCATAGAAAGTTAGAGTGTTAGTCCTCTTGTACTTAAGACGGCATTGTGTCTTTTGAATTTAATTCCAATGCAATTTCTGTGTTTCATCGTCAAGAAGAAGGTGCAAAGTATACAGTAAACCTGAAGTGAAGCATCGGAATCTATAACTGGACTCACAGGAAAGGTTCAAATCATAGAGAGTTAGAGTGTCAGTCCTCTTGTACTTATGTCGGCATTGTGCCTTTTGTATTAAAATTGGATGCAATTTCTGTGTTTTATCGTCAATAAGAATGTCCAAGGGATACAGTAAACCTGAAGTGAAGCATCGGTATCTAAAACTGGACTCACAGGAGAGGTTCAAATCATAGAATGTTAGAGTGTCTGACCACTTGTACTTAGGTCGGCATTGTCCCAATTGTATTAAATTCGGATGCAATTTCTGTGTTTCATAGTCAGTAAGAAGGTCCAAGGTATACAGTAAACCTGAAGTGAAGCTCCGGAGTCTAAATCTGGACTCACAGGAGAGGTTCAAATCTTAGAAAGTTAGAGTGTCAGTCCTCTTTTACTTAGGTCGGCATTGTGCCTTTTGAATTTAATTCCGATGCAGTTTCTGTGTTTCATCGTCAATATGAGGGTCCAAGGTATACAATAAACCTGAAGTGAAGCATCGGAATCTAAAAGTGGACTCACAGGAGAGGTTCAAATCATAGAAAGTTGTAGTGTCTGTCCTCCTGTACTTAAGTCGGCATTGTGCCTTTTGAATTTAATTTCGATGGAATTTCTGTGTTTCATCGTCAATAAGAAGGTCCAAGGGATACAGTAAACCTGAAGTAAAGCATCGGAATCTAAAACTGACTCACAGGAGGGGTTAAAATCATAGAAAGTTAGAGAGTAAGTTCTCTTGTTCTTAAGTCGGCATTGTGAATTTTGTATTAAATTCGGATGCAAACTCTGTGTTTCATCGTCAATAAGAAGGTCCAGGGGATACAGTAAACATGAAGTGAAGCATCGGAATCTTAAACTGGACTCACAGGAGAGGTTGAATTCATAGAAAGTGAGAGTGTCAGTCCTCTTTCACTTAAGTCGGCATTGTGCCTTTTGTATTAAATTCCGATGCAATTTCTGTGTTTCATCGTCAATACGAAGGTGCAAGGTATACAGTAAACCAGAAGTGAAGCATCGGAATCTAAAACTGGACTCACAGGAGAGGTTCAAATCATAGAAAGTTAGAGTGTCAGTCCTCTTGTACTTAAGTCGGCATTGTGCCTTTTGTATTAAAATTGGATGCAATTTCTGTGTTTCATCGTCAGTAAGAAGGTCCAAGGGATACAGTAAACCTGAAATGAAGCATCGGAATTAAAACTGGACTCACAGGAGAGGCTCAAATCATAGAAAGTGAGAGTGTCAGTCCTCTTTTACTGAAGTCGGCATTGTGCCTTTTAAATTAAATTCGGATGCAATTCCTGTGTTTCATCGTCCATACGAAGGTCCTAGGGATACAGTAAACCTGAAGTGAAGCATCGGAATCTAAAACTGGACTCACAGGAGAGGTTCAAATCATAGAAAGTTATAGTGTCTGTCCTCCTGTACTTAAGTCGGCATTGCGCCTTTTGAATTTAATTCCGATGGAATTTCTGTGTTTCATCGTCAATAAGAAGGTCCAAGGGATACAGTAAACCTGAAGTAAAGCATCGGAATCTAAAACTAACTCACAGGAGAGGTTACAATCATAGAAAGTTAGAGGGTAAGTTCTCTTGTTCTTAAGTCGGCATTGTGCCTTTTGTATTAAATTCGGATGCAAACTCTGTGTTTCATCGTCAATAAGAAGGTCCAGGGGATACAGTAAACATGAAGTGAAGCATCGGAATCTAAAACTGGACTCACAGGAGAGGTTGAATTCATAGAAAGTGAGAGTGTCAGTCCTCTTTTACTTAAGTCGGCATTGTGCCTTTTGTATTAAATTCCGATGCAATTTCTGTGTTTCATCGTCAATACGAAGGTGCAAGGTATACAGTAAACCAGAAGTGAAGCATCGGAATCTAAAACTGGACTCACAGGAGAGGTTCAAATCATAGAATGTTAGAGTGTCAGTCCTCTTGTACTTAAGTCGGCATTGTGCCTTTTCAATTTAGTTCCGATGCAATTTCTGTGTTTCATCGTCAATACGAAGGTCCTAGGGATACAGTAAACCTGAACTGAAGCATCCGAATCTAAAACTGGACTCACAGGAGAGATTCAAATCTTAGAAAGTTAGCGTGTCAGTCCTCTTGTACTTAAGACGGCATTGTGCCTTTTGATTTTAATTCCGATGGAATTTCTGTGTTTCATCGTCAATAAGAAGGTCCAAGGGATACAGTAAACCTGAAGTGAAGCATCGGAATCTAAAACTGGACTCACAGGAGAAGTTCAAATCATAGAACGTTAGAGTGTCGGTCCTCTTGTACTTAAGTCGGCATTGTGCCTTTTGTATTAAATTCGGATGCAATTTCTGTGTTTCATCGTCAATAACAAAGTCCAAGGTATACAGTAAACCTGAAGTGAAGCATCCGAATCTAAAACTTCACTCACAGGAGAGGTTCAAATCATAGAAAGTTAGAGTGTCAGTCATCTTGTGCTTAAGTCGGCATTGTGCCTTTTGTATTAAATTCAAATGCAATTTCTGTGTTTCATCGTCAATAAGAAGGTCCAAGGGATACAGTAAACCTGAAGTGATGCATCGGAATCTAAAACTGGACTCACATAGGAGGTTCAAATCATAGAAAGTTAGAGTGTCAGTCCACTTGTAATCAAGTCTTCATTGTGCCTTTTGTATTAAATTCGGATGAAAACTCTGTGTTTCATCGTCAATAAGAAGGTCCAAGGGATACAGTAAACCAGAAGTGAAGCATCGGAATCTAAAACAGGACTCACAGGACAGGTTCAAATCATAGAAAGTGAGAGTGTCAGTTCTCTATTACTTGAGGCGCCATGGTGCCTTTTGTATTAAATTCCGATGCAATTTCTGTGTTTCATCGTCAATAAGAAGGTCCAAAGGATACAGTAAACCTGAAGTGAAGCATCGGAATCTAAAACTGGACTCACAGGAGAGGTTCAAATCATAGAAAGTTAGAGTGTTAGTCCTCTTGTACTTAAGACGGCATTGTGTCTTTTGAATTTAATTCCAATGCAATTTCTGTGTTTCATCGTCAAGAAGAAGGTGCAAAGTATACAGTAAACCTGAAGTGAAGCATCGGAATCTATAACTGGACTCACAGGAAAGGTTCAAATCATAGAGAGTTAGAGTGTCAGTCCTCTTGTACTTATGTCGGCATTGTGCTTTTTGTATTAAAATTGGATGCAATTTCTGTGTTTTATCGTCAATAAGAATGTCCAAGGGATACAGTAAACCTGAAGTGAAGCATCGGTATCTAAAACTGGACTCACAGGAGAGGTTCAAATCATAGAATGTTAGAGTGTCTGACCACTTGTACTTAGGTCGGCATTGTCCCAATTGTATTAAATTCGGATGCAATTTCTGTGTTTCATAGTCAGTAAGAAGGTCCAAGGTATACAGTAAACCTGAAGTGAAGCTTCGGAGTCTAAATCTGGACTCACTGGAGAGGTTCAAATCTTAGAAAGTTAGAGTGTCAGTCCTCTTTTACTTAGGTCGGCATTGTGCCTTTTGAATTTAATTCCGATGCAGTTTCTGTGTTTCATCGTCAATATGAGGGTCCAAGGTATACAATAAACCTGAAGTGAAGCATCGGAATCTAAAAGTGGACTCACAGGAGAGGTTCAAATCATAGAAAGTTATAGTGTCTGTCCTCCTGTACTTAAGTCGGCATTGTGCCTTTTGAATTTAATTTCGATGGAATTTCTGCGTTTCATCGTCAATAAGAAGGTCCAAGGGATACAGTAAACCTGAAGTAAAGCATCGGAATCTAAAACTGACTCACAGGAGGGGTTAAAATCATAGAAAGTTAGAGAGTAAGTTCTCTTGTTCTTAAGTCGGCATTGTGAATTTTGTATTAAATTCGGATGCAAACTCTGTGTTTCATCGTCAATAAGAAGGTCCAGGGGATACAGTAAACATGAAGTGAAGCATCGGAATCTAAAACTGGACTCACAGGAGAGGTTCAAATCATAGAAAGTTAGAGTGTCAGTCCTCTTGTACTTAAGTCGGCATTGTGCCTTTTGTATTAAATTCCGATGCAATTTCTGTGCTTCATCGTCAATACGAAGGTGCAAGGTATACAGTAAACCTGAAGTGAAGCATCGGAATCTAAAACTGGACTCACAGGAGAGGTTCAAATCTTATAAAGTTAGAGTGTCAGTCCTCTTGTACTTAAGTGGGCACTGTGCCTTTTGAGTTCAATTGCGATGCAATTTCTGTGTTTCATCGACAATAAGAGGGTCCAAGGTACACAATAAAACTGAACTAAAGCATGGGAATCTAAAACTGGACTCACTGAAGAGGTTCAAATCATAGAAAGTGAGAGTGTCAGTAATCTTTTACTTAAGTCGGCATTGTGCCTTTTGAATTGAATTCGGATGCAATTTCTGTGTTTCATCGTCAGTAAGAAGGTCCAAGGGATACTGTAAACCTGAAGTGAAGCATCCGAATCTAAAACTGCACTCACAGGAGAGGTTCAAATCATAGAAAGTTAGAGTGTCAGTCCACTTGTACTCAAGTCTTCATTGTGCCTTTTGTATTAAATTCGGATGAAAACTCTGTGTTTCATCGTCAATAAGAAGGTCCAAGGGATACAGTAAACCAGAAGTGAAGCATCGGAATCTAAAACAGGACTCACAGGACAGGTTCAAATCATAGAAAGTGAGAGTGTTAGTTCTCTTTTACTTGAGGCGCAATTGTGCCTTTTGTATTAAATTCCGATGCAATTTCTGTGTTTCATCGTCAATAAGAAGGTCCAAAGGATACAGTAAACCTGAAGTGAAGCATCGGAATCTAAAACTGGACTCACAGGAGAGGTTCAAATCATAGAAAGTGAGAGTGTCAGTCCTCTTGTACTAAAGTCGGCATTGTGCCTTTTGTATTAAATTCGGATGCAATCTCTGTGTCTCATCGTCAATACGAAGGTCCAAGGGATACAGTAAACCTGAAGTGAAGCATCGGAATCTAAAACTGGACTCACAGGAGAGGTTCAAATCATAGAAAGTTATAGTGTCTGTCCTCCTGTACTTAAGTCGGCATTGTGCCTTTTGAATTTAATTCCGATGGAATTTCTGTGTTTCATCGTCAATAAGAAGGTCCAAGGGATACAGTAAACCTGAAGTAAAGCATCGGAATCTAAAACTAACTCACAGGAGAGGTTACAATCATAGAAAGTTAGAGGGTAAGTTCTCTTGTTCTTAAGTCGGCATTGTGCCTTTTGTATTAAATTCGGATGCAAACTCTGTGTTTCATCGTCAATAAGAAGGTCCAGGGGATACAGTAAACATGAAGTGAAGCATAGGAATCTAAAACTGGACTCACAGGAGAGGTTGAATTCATAGAAAGTGAGAGTGTCAGTCCTATTTTACTTAAGTCGGCATTGTGCCTTTTGTATTAAATTCCGATGCAATTTCTGTGTTTCATCGTCAATACGAAGGTGCAAGGTATACAGTAAACCAGAAGTGAAGCATCGGAATCTAAAACTGGACTCACAGGAGAGGTTCAAATCATAGAATGATAGAGTGTCAGTCCTCTTGTACTTAAGTCGGCATTGTGCCTTTTCAATTTAGTTCCGATGCAATTTCTGTGTTTCATCGTCAATACGAAGGTCCTAGGGATACAGTAAACCTGAACTGAAGCATCGGAATCTAAAACTGGACTCACAGGAGAGATTCAAATCTTAGAAAGTTAGCGTGTCAGTCCTCTTGTACTTAAGACGGCATTGTGCCTTTTGATTTTAATTCCGATGGAATTTCTGTGTTTCATCGTCAATAAGAAGGTCCAAGGGATACAGTAAACCTGAAGTGAAGCATCGGAATCTAAAACTGGACTCACAGGAGAAGTTCAAATCATAGAACGTTAGAGTGTCGGTCCTCTTGTACTTAAGTCGGCATTGTGCCTTTTGTATTAAATTCGGATGCAATTTCTGTGTTTCATCGTCAATAACAAAGTCCAAGGTATACAGTAAACCTGAAGTGAAGCATCCGAATCTAAAACTTCACTCACAGGAGAGGTTCAAATCATAGAAAGTTAGAGTGTCAGTCATCTTGTGCTTAAGTCGGCATTGTGCCTTTTGTATTAAATTCAAATGCAATTTCTGTGTTTCATCGTCAATAAGAAGGTCCAAGGGATACAGTAAACCTGAAGTGATGCATCGGAATCTAAAACTGGACTCACATAGGAGGTTCAAATCATAGAAAGTTAGAGTGTCAGTCCACTTGTAATCAAGTCTTCATTGTGCCTTTTGTATTAAATTCGGATGAAAACTCTGTGTTTCATCGTCAATAAGAAGGTCCAAGGGATACAGTAAACCAGAAGTGAAGCATCGGAATCTAAAACAGGACTCACAGGACAGGTTCAAATCATAGAAAGTGAGAGTGTCAGTTCTCTATTACTTGAGGCGCCATGGTGCCTTTTGTATTAAATTCCGATGCAATTTCTGTGTTTCATCGTCAATAAGAAGGTCCAAAGGATACAGTAAACCTGAAGTGAAGCATCGGAATCTAAAACTGGACTCACAGGAGAGGTTCAAATCATAGAAAGTTAGAGTGTTAGTCCTCTTGTACTTAAGACGGCATTGTGTCTTTTGAATTTAATTCCAATGCAATTTCTGTGCTTCATCGTCAAGAAGAAGGTGCAAAGTATACAGTAAACCTGAAGTGAAGCATCGGAATCTATAACTGGACTCACAGGAAAGGTTCAAATCATAGAGAGTTAGAGTGTCAGTCCTCTTGTACTTATGTCGGCATTGTGCCTTTTGTATTAAAATTGGATGCAATTTCTGTGTTTTATCGTCAATAAGAATGTCCAAGGGATACAGTAAACCTGAAGTGAAGCATCGGTATCTAAAACTGGACTCACAGGAGAGGTTCAAATCATAGAATGTTAGAGTGTCTGACCACTTGTACTTAGGTCGGCATTGTCCCAATTGTATTAAATTCGGATGCAATTTCTGTGTTTCATAGTCAGTAAGAAGGTCCAAGGTATACAGTAAACCTGAAGTGAAGCTTCGGAGTCTAAATCTGGACTCACAGGAGAGGTTCAAATCTTAGAAAGTTAGAGTGTCAGTCCTCTTTTACTTAGGTCGGCATTGTGCCTTTTGAATTTAATTCCGATGCAGTTTCTGTGTTTCATCGTCAATATGAGGGTCCAAGGTATACAATAAACCTGAAGTGAAGCATCGGAATCTAAAAGTGGACTCACAGGAGAGGTTCAAATCATAGAAAGTTGTAGTGTCTGTCCTCCTGTACTTAAGTCGGCATTGTGCCTTTTGAATATAATTTCGATGGAATTTCTGTGTTTCATCGTCAATAAGAAGGTCCAAGGGATACAGTAAACCTGAAGTAAAGCATCGGAATCTAAAACTGACTCACAGGAGGGGTTAAAATCATAGAAAGTTAGAGAGTAAGTTCTCTTGTTCTTAAGTCGGCATTGTGAATTTTGTATTAAATTCGGATGCAAACTCTGTGTTTCATCGTCAATAAGAAGGTCCAGGGGATACAGTAAACATGAAGTGAAGCATCGGAATCTAAAACTGGACTCACAGGAGAGGTTGAATTCATAGAAAGTGAGAGTGTCAGTCCTCTTTCACTTAAGTCGGCATTGTGCCTTTTGTATTAAATTCCGATGCAATTTCTGTGTTTCATCGTCAATACGAAGGTGCAAGGTATACAGTAAACCAGAAGTGAAGCATCGGAATCTAAAACTGGACTCACAGGAGAGGTTCAAATCATAGAAAGTTAGAGTGTCAGTCCTCTTGTACTTAAGTCGGCATTGTGCCTTTTGTATTAAAATTGGATGCAATTTCTGTGTTTCATCGTCAGTAAGAAGGTCCAAGGGATACAGTAAACCTGAAATGAAGCATCGGAATTAAAACTGGACTCACAGGAGAGGCTCAAATCATAGAAAGTGAGAGTGTCAGTCCTCTTTTACTGAAGTCGGCATTGTGCCTTTTAAATTAAATTCGGATGCAATTCCTGTGTTTCATCGTCCATACGAAGGTCCTAGGGATACAGTAAACCTGAAGTGAAGCATCGGAATCTAAAACTGGACTCACAGGAGAGGTTCAAATCATAGAAAGTTATAGTGTCTGTCCTCCTGTACTTAAGTCGGCATTGTGCCTTTTGAATTTAATTCCGATGGAATTTCTGTGTTTCATCGTCAATAAGAAGGTCCAAGGGATACAGTAAACCTGAAGTAAAGCATCGGAATCTAAAACTAACTCACAGGAGAGGTTACAATCATAGAAAGTTAGAGGGTAAGTTCTCTTGTTCTTAAGTCGGCATTGTGCCTTTTGTATTAAATTCGGATGCAAACTCTGTGTTTCATCGTCAATAAGAAGGTCCAGGGGATACAGTAAACATGAAGTGAAGCATCGGAATCTAAAACTGGACTCACAGGAGAGGTTGAATTCATAGAAAGTGAGAGTGTCAGTCCTCTTTTACTTAAGTCGGCATTGTGCCTTTTGTATTAAATTCCGATGCAATTTCTGTGTTTCATCGTCAATACGAAGGTGCAAGGTATACAGTAAACCAGAAGTGAAGCATCGGAATCTAAAACTGGACTCACAGGAGAGGTTCAAATCATAGAATGATAGAGTGTCAGTCCTCTTGTACTTAAGTCGGCATTGTGCCTTTTCAATTTAGTTCCGATGCAATTTCTGTGTTTCATCGTCAATACGAAGGTCCTAGGGATACAGTAAACCTGAACTGAAGCATCGGAATCTAAAACTGGACTCACAGGAGAGATTCAAATCTTAGAAAGTTAGCGTGTCAGTCCTCTTGTACTTAAGACGGCATTGTGCCTTTTGATTTTAATTCCGATGGAATTTCTGTGTTTCATCGTCAATAAGAAGGTCCAAGGGATACAGTAAACCTGAAGTGAAGCATCGGAATCTAAAACTGGACTCACAGGAGAAGTTCAAATCATAGAACGTTAGAGTGTCGGTCCTCTTGTACTTAAGTCGGCATTGTGCCTTTTGTATTAAATTCGGATGCAATTTCTGTGTTTCATCGTCAATAACAAAGTCCAAGGTATACAGTAAACCTGAAGTGAAGCATCCGAATCTAAAACTTCACTCACAGGAGAGGTTCAAATCATAGAAAGTTAGAGTGTCAGTCATCTTGTGCTTAAGTCGGCATTGTGCCTTTTGTATTAAATTCAAATGCAATTTCTGTGTTTCATCGTCAATAAGAAGGTCCAAGGGATACAGTAAACCTGAAGTGATGCATCGGAATCTAAAACTGGACTCACATAGGAGGTTCAAATCATAGAAAGTTAGAGTGTCAGTCCACTTGTAATCAAGTCTTCATTGTGCCTTTTGTATTAAATTCGGATGAAAACTCTGTGTTTCATCGTCAATAAGAAGGTCCAAGGGATACAGTAAACCAGAAGTGAAGCATCGGAATCTAAAACAGGACTCACAGGACAGGTTCAAATCATAGAAAGTGAGAGTGTCAGTTCTCTATTACTTGAGGCGCCATGGTGCCTTTTGTATTAAATTCCGATGCAATTTCTGTGTTTCATCGTCAATAAGAAGGTCCAAAGGATACAGTAAACCTGAAGTGAAGCATCGGAATCTAAAACTGGACTCACAGGAGAGGTTCAAATCATAGAAAGTTAGAGTGTTAGTCCTCTTGTACTTAAGACGGCATTGTGTCTTTTGAATTTAATTCCAATGCAATTTCTGTGTTTCATCGTCAAGAAGAAGGTGCAAAGTATACAGTAAACCTGAAGTGAAGCATCGGAATCTATAACTGGACTCACAGGAAAGGTTCAAATCATAGAGAGTTAGAGTGTCAATCCTCTTGTACTTATGTCGGCATTGTGCTTTTTGTATTAAAATTGGATGCAATTTCTGTGTTTTATCGTCAATAAGAATGTCCAAGGGATACAGTAAACCTGAAGTGAAGCATCGGTATCTAAAACTGGACTCACAGGAGAGGTTCAAATCATAGAATGTTAGAGTGTCTGACCACTTGTACTTAGGTCGGCATTGTCCCAATTGTATTAAATTCGGATGCAATTTCTGTGTTTCATAGTCAGTAAGAAGGTCCAAGGTATACAGTAAACCTGAAGTGAAGCTTCGGAGTCTAAATCTGGACTCACAGGAGAGGTTCAAATCTTAGAAAGTTAGAGTGTCAGCCCTCTTTTACTTAGGTCGGCATTGTGCCTTTTGAATTTAATTCCGATGCAGTTTCTGTGTTTCATCGTCAATATGAGGGTCCAAGGTATACAATAAACCTGAAGTGAAGCATCGGAATCTAAAAGTGGACTCACAGGAGAGGTTCAAATCATAGAAAGTTATAGTGTCTGTCCTCCTGTACTTAAGTCGGCATTGTGCCTTTTGAATTTAATTTCGATGGAATTTCTGTGTTTCATCGTCAATAAGAAGGTCCAAGGGATACAGTAAACCTGAAGTAAAGCATCGGAATCTAAAACTGACTCACAGGAGGGGTTAAAATCATAGAAAGTTAGAGAGTAAGTTCTCTTGTTCTTAAGTCGGCATTGTGAATTTTGTATTAAATTCGGATGCAAACTCTGTGTTTCATCGTCAATAAGAAGGTCCAAGGGATACTGTAAACCTGAAGTGAAGCATCCGAATCTAAAACTGCACTCACAGGAGAGGTTCAAATCATAGAAAGTTAGAGTGTCAGTCCACTTGTACTCAAGTCTTCATTGTGCCTTTTGCATTAAATTCGGATGAAAACTCTGTGTTTCATCATCAATAAGAAGGTCCAAGGGATACAGTAAACCAGAAGTGAAGCATCGGAATCTAAAACAGGACTCACAGGACAGGTTCAAATCATAGAAAGTGAGAGTGTTAGTTCTCTTTTACTTGAGGCGCAATTGTGCCTTTTGTATTAAATTCCGATGCAATTTCTGTGTTTCATCGTCAATAAGAAGGTCCAAAGGATACAGTAAACCTGAAGTGAAGCATCGGAATCTAAAACTGGACTCACAGGAGAGGTTCAAATCATAGAAAGTGAGAGTGTCAGTCCTCTTGTACTAAAGTCGGCATTGTGCCTTTTGTATTAAATTCGGATGCAATCTCTGTGTCTCATCGTCAATACGAAGGTCCAAGGGATACAGTAAACCTGAAGTGAAGCATCGGAATCTAAAACTGGACTCACAGGAGAGGTGCAAATCATAGAATGTTAGAGTGTCAGTCCTCTTGTACTTAAGTCGGCATTGTGCCTTTTGTATTAAAGTTGGATGCAATTTCTGTGTTTCATCGTCAGTAAGAAGGTCCAAGGGATACAGTTAACCTGAAATGAAGCATCGGAATTAAAACTGGACTCACAGGAGAGGCTCAAATCATAGAAAGTGAGAGTGTCAGTCCTCTTTTACTGAAGTCGGCATTGTGCCTTTTGAATTAAATTCGGATGCAATTCCTGTGTTTCATCGTCCATACGAAGGTCCTAGGGATACAGTAAACCTGAAGTGAAGCATCGGAATCTAAAACTGGACTCACAGGAGAGGTTCAAATCATAGAAAGTTATAGTGTCTGTCCTCCTGTACTTAAGTCGGCATTGTGCCTTTTGAATTTAATTCCGATGGAATTTCTGTGTTTCATCGTCAATAAGAAGGTCCAAGGGATACAGTAAACCTGAAGTAAAGCATCGGAATCTAAAACTAACTCACAGGAGAGGTTACAATCATAGAAAGTTAGAGGGTAAGTTCTCTTGTTCTTAAGTCGGCATTGTGCCTTTTGTATTAAATTCGGATGCAAACTCTGTGTTTCATCGTCAATAAGAAGGTCCAGGGGATACAGTAAACATGAAGTGAAGCATCGGAATCTAAAACTGGACTCACAGGAGAGGTTGAATTCATAGAAAGTGAGAGTGTCAGTCCTCTTTTACTTAAGTCGGCATTGTGCCTTTTGTATTAAATTCCGATGCAATTTCTGTGTTTCATCGTCAATACGAAGGTGCAAGGTATACAGTAAACCAGAAGTGAAGCATCGGAATCTAAAACTGGACTCACAGGAGAGGTTCAAATCTTAGAATGATAGAGTGTCAGTCCTCTTGTACTTAAGTCGGCATTGTGCCTTTTCAATTTAGTTCCGATGCAATTTCTGTGTTTCATCGTCAATACGAAGGTCCTAGGGATACAGTAAACCTGAACTGAAGCATCGGAATCTAAAACTGGACTCACAGGAGAGATTCAAATCTTAGAAAGTTAGCGTGTCAGTCCTCTTGTACTTAAGACGGCATTGTGCCTTTTGATTTTAATTCCGATGGAATTTCTGTGTTTCATCGTCAATAAGAAGGTCCAAGGGATACAGTAAACCTGAAGTGAAGCATCGGAATCTAAAACTGGACTCACAGGAGAAGTTCAAATCATAGAACGTTAGAGTGTCGGTCCTCTTGTACTTAAGTCGGCATTGTGCCTTTTGTATTAAATTCGGATGCAATTTCTGTGTTTCATCGTCAATAACAAAGTCCAAGGTATACAGTAAACCTGAAGTGAAGCATCCGAATCTAAAACTTCACTCACAGGAGAGGTTCAAATCATAGAAAGTTAGAGTGTCAGTCATCTTGTGCTTAAGTCGGCATTGTGCCTTTTGTATTAAATTCAAATGCAATTTCTGTGTTTCATCGTCAATAAGAAGGTCCAAGGGATACAGTAAACCTGAAGTGATGCATCGGAATCTAAAACTGGACTCACATAGGAGGTTCAAATCATAGAAAGTTAGAGTGTCAGTCCACTTGTAATCAAGTCTTCATTGTGCCTTTTGTATTAAATTCGGATGAAAACTCTGTGTTTCATCGTCAATAAGAAGGTCCAAGGGATACAGTAAACCAGAAGTGAAGCATCGGAATCTAAAACAGGACTCACAGGACAGGTTCAAATCATAGAAAGTGAGAGTGTCAGTTCTCTATTACTTGAGGCGCCATGGTGCCTTTTGTATTAAATTCCGATGCAATTTCTGTGTTTCATCGTCAATAAGAAGGTCCAAAGGATACAGTAAACCTGAAGTGAAGCATCGGAATCTAAAACTGGACTCACAGGAGAGGTTCAAATCATAGAAAGTTAGAGTGTTAGTCCTCTTGTACTTAAGACGGCATTGTGTCTTTTGAATTTAATTCCAATGCAATTTCTGTGTTTCATCGTCAAGAAGAAGGTGCAAAGTATACAGTAAACCTGAAGTGAAGCATCGGAATCTATAACTGGACTCACAGGAAAGGTTCAAATCATAGGGAGTTAGAGTGTCAGTCCTCTTGTACTTATGTCGGCATTGTGCCTTTTGTATTAAAATTGGATGCAATTTCTGTGTTTTATCGTCAATAAGAATGTCCAAGGGATACAGTAAACCTGAAGTGAAGCATCGGTATCTAAAACTGGACTCACAGGAGAGGTTCAAATCATAGAATGTTAGAGTGTCTGACCACTTGTACTTAGGTCGGCATTGTCCCAATTGTATAAAATTCGGATGCAATTTCTGTGTTTCATAGTCAGTAAGAAGGTCCAAGGTATACAGTAAACCTGAAGTGAAGCTTCGGAGTCTAAATCTGGACTCACAGGAGAGGTTCAAATCTTAGAAAGTTAGAGTGTCAGTCCTCTTTTACTTAGGTCGGCATTGTGCCTTTTGTATTTAATTCCGATGCAGTTTCTGTGTTTCATCGTCAATATGAGGGTCCAAGGTATACAATAAACCTGAAGTGAAGCATCGGAATCTGTAACTGGTCTCACAGGAAAGGTTCAAGTCATAGAAAGTTAGAGTGTCAGTCCTCTTGTACTTAAGTCGGCATTGTGCCTTTTGAATTAAATTCGGATGCAATTTCTGTGTGTCATCGTCAATACGAAGGTCCTAGGGATACAGTTAACATGAAGTGAAGCATCGGAATCTAAAACTGGACTCACAGGAGAGATTCAAATCTTAGAAAGTTAGAGTGTCAGTCTTCTTGTACTTAAGTCGGCATTGTGCCTTTTGTATTAAATTCCGATGCAATTTCTGTGTTTCATCGTCAATAAGAAGGTGCAAGGTATACAGTAAACCAGAAGTGAAGCATCGGAATCTGTAACTGGTCTCACAGGAAAGGTTCAAGTCATAGAAAGTTAGAGTGTCAGTCCTCTTGTACTTAAGTCGGCATTGTGCCTTTTGTATTAAATTCCGATGCAATTTCTGTGTTTCATCGTCAAAAAGAAGGTGCAAAGTATACAGTAAACCTGAAGTGAAGCATCGGAATCAATAACTGGACTTACAGGAGATGTTCAAATCATAGAGAGTTAGAGTGTCAGTCCTCTTGTACTTATGTCGGCATTGTGCCTTTTGTATTAAAATTGGATGCAATTTCTGTGTTTCATCGTCAATAAGAAGGTCCAAGGGATACAGTAAACCTGAAATGAAGCATCGGAATCTAAAACTGGACTCACAGGAGAGGTTCAAATCATAGAAAGTGAGAGTGTCAGTCCTCTTTTACTGAAGTCGGCATTGTGCCTTTTGAATTAAATTCGGATGCAATTTCTGTGTTTCATCGTCCATACGAAGGTCCTAGGGATACAGTAAACCTGAAGTGAAGCATCGGAATCTAAAACTGGACTCACAGGAGAGGTTCAAATCATAGAAAGTTATAGTGTCTGTCCTCCTGTACTTAAGTCGGCATTGTGCCTTTTGAATTTAATTTCGATGGAATTTCTGTGTTTCATCGTCAAAAAGAAGGTGCAAAGTATACAGTAAACCTGAAGTGAAGCATCGGAATCAATAACTGGACTTACAGGAGATGTTCAAATCATAGAGAGTTAGAGTGTCAGTCCTCTTGTACTTATGTCGGCATTGTGCCTTTTGTATTAAAATTGGATGCAATTTCTGTGTTTCATCGTCAATAAGAAGGTCCAAGGGATACAGTAAACCTGAAATGAAGCATCGGAATCTAAAACTGGACTCACAGGAGAGGTTCAAATCATAGAAAGTGAGAGTGTCAGTCCTCTTTTACTTAAGTCGGCATTGTGCCTTTTGAATTGAATTCGGATGCAATTTCTGTGTTTCATCGTCAGTAAGAAGGTCCAAGGGATACTGTAAACCTGAAGTGAAGCATCCGAATCTAAAACTGCACTCACAGGAGAGGTTCAAATCATAGAAAGTTAGAGTGTCAGTCCACTTGTACTCAAGTCTTCATTGTGCCTTATGTATTAAATTCCGATGCAATTTCTGTGCTTCATCGTCAATACGAAGGTGCAAGGTATACAGTAAACCTGAAGTGAAGCATCGGAATCTAAAAGTGGACTCACAGGAGAGTTTCAAATCTTAGAAAGTTAGAGTGTCAGTCCTCTTGTACTTAAGTGGACATTGTGCCTTTTGAGTTCAATTGCGATGCAATTTCTGTGTTTCATCGTCAATAAGAGAGTCCAAGGTATACATTAAAACTGAAGTAAAGCATGAGAATCTAAAACTGGACAAACTGATGAGGTTCAAATCATAGAAAGTGAGAGTGTCAGTCCTCTTTTACTTAAGTCGGCATTGTGCCTTTTCAATTTAGTTCCGATGCAATTTCTGTGTTTCATCGTCAATACGAAGGTCCTAGGTATACAGTAAACCTGAACTGAAGCAACGGAATCTAAAACTGGACTCACAGGAGAGATTCAAATCTTAGAAAGTTAGAGTGTCAGTCCTCTTGTACTTAAGTCGGCATTGTGCCTTTTGATTTTAATTCCGATGGAATTTCTGTGTTTCATCGTCAACAAGAAGGTCCAAGGGATACAGTAAACCTGACGTGAAGCAACGGGATCTAAAACTGACTCACAGGAGAGGTTCAAATCTTATAAAGTTAGAGTGTCAGTCCTCTTGTACTTAAGTGGGCACTGTGCCTTTTGAGTTCAATTGCGATGCAATTTCTGTGTTTCATCGTCAATAAGAGGGTCCAAGGTACACAATAAAACTGAAGTAAAGCATGGGAATCTAAAACTGGACCCACTGAAGAGGTTCAAATCATAGAAAGTGAGAGTGTCAGTCCTCTTTTACTTAAGTCGGCATTGTGCCTTTTGAATTGAATTCGGATGCAATTTCTGTGTTTCATCGTCAGTAAGAAGGTCCAAGGGATACTGTAAACCTGAAGTGAAGCATCCGAATCTAAAACTGCACTCACAGGAGAGGTTCAAATCATAGAAAGTTAGAGTGTCAGTCCACTTGTACTCAAGTCTTCATTGTGCCTTTTGTATTAAATTCGGATGATAACTCCGTGTTTCATCGTCAATAAGAAGGTCCAAGGGATACAGTAAACCAGAAGTGAAGCATCGGAATCTAACACAGGACTCACAGGACAGGTTCAAATCATAGAAAGTGAGAGTGTTAGTTCTCTTTTACTTGAGGCGCAATTGTGACTTTTGTATTAAATTCCGATGCAATTTCTGTGTTTCATCGTCAATAAGAAGGTCCAAAGGATACAGTAAACCTGAAGTGAAGCATCGGAATCTAAAACTGGACTCACAGGAGAGGTTCAAATCATAGAAAGTGAGAGTGTCAGTCCTCTTGTACTTATGTCGGCATTGTGCCTTTTATATTAAATTCGGATGCAATCTCTGTGTCTCATCGTCAATACGAAGGTCCAAGGGATACAGTAAACCTGAAGTGAAGCATCGGAATCTAAAACTGGACTCACAGGAGAGGTGCAAATCATAGAAAGTTAGAGTGTCAGTCCTCTTGTACTTAAGTCGGCATTGTGCCTTATGTATTAAATTCCGATGCAATTTCTGTGCTTCATCGTCAATACGAAGGTGCAAGGTATACAGTAAACCTGAAGTGAAGCATCGGAATCTAAAAGTGGACTCACAGGAGAGTTTCAAATCTTAGAAAGTTAGAGTGTCAGTCCTCTTGTACTTAAGTGGACATTGTGCCTTTTGAGTTCAATTGCGATGCAATTTCTGTGTTTCATCGTCAATAAGAGAGTCCAAGGTATACATTAAAACTGAAGTAAAGCATGAGAATCTAAAACTGGACTAACTGAAGAGGTTCAAATCATAGAAAGTGAGAGTGCCAGTCCTCTTTTACTTAAGTCGGCATTGTGCCTTTTCAATTTAGTTCCGATGCAATTTCTGTGTTTCATCGTCAATACGAAGGTCCTAGGGATACAGTAAACCTGAACTGAAGCAACGGAATCTAAAACTGGACTCACAGGAGAGATTCAAATCTTAGAAAGTTAGAGTGTCAGTCCTCTTGTACTTAAGTCGGCATTGTGCCTTTTGATTTTCATTCCGATGGAATTTCTGTGTTTCATCGTCAACAAGAAGGTCCAAGGGATACAGTAAACCTGAAGTGAAGCAACGGGATCTAAAACTGACTCACAGGAGAGGTTCAAATCATAGAAAGTTAGAGTGTCAGTTCTCTTGTTCTTAAGTCGGCATTGTGCAATTTGTATTAAATTCGGATGCAAACTCTGTGTTTCATCGTCAATAAGAAGGTCCAAGGGATACAGTAAACCTAAAGTGAAGCATCGGAATCTAAAACTGGACTCACAGGAGAGGTTCAAATCATAGAAAGTGAGAGTGTCGGTCCTCTTGTACTTAAGTCGGCATTGTGCCTTTTGTATTAAATTCGGATGCAATATCTGTGTTTCATCGTCAATAAGAAAGTCCAAGGGATACAGTAAACCTGAAGTGAAGCATCCGAATCTAAAACTGCACTCACAGGAGAGGTTCAAATCATAGAAAGTTAGAGTGTCAGTCATCTTGTGCTTAAGTCGGCATTGTGCCTTTTGTATTAAATTCGGATGCAATTTCTGTGTTTCATCGTCAAAAAGAAAGTCTAAGGTATACAGTAAACCTAAAGTGCAGCATCGGAATCTAAAACTGGACTCACAGGAGAGGTTCAAATATTAGAAAGTGAGAGTGTCAGTCCTCTTTTACTTAAGTCGGCATTGTGCCTTTTATATTAATTCCGATGCAATTTCGGTGTTTCATCGTCAATAAGAAGGTGCAGGTATACAGTAAACCAGAAGTGAAGCATCGGAATCTGTAACTGGTCTCACAGGAAAGGTTCAAATCATAGAAAGTTAGAGTGTCAGTCCTCTTGTACTTAAGTCGGCATTGTGCCTTTTGTATTATATTCCGATGCAATTTCTGTGTTTCATCGTCAATTAGAAGGTGCAAGGTATACATTAAACCTGAAGTGAAGCATCGGAATCTAAAACTGGACTCACAGGAGAGGTTCAAATCTTAGAAAGTGAGAGTGTCAGTCCTCTTTTACGTAAGTCGGCATTGTGCCTTTTGTATTAAATTCCGATGCAATTTCTGTGTTTCATCGTCAGTAAGAAGGTCCAAGGTATACAGTAAACCTGAAGTGAAGCTTCGGAATCTAAAACTGGACTCACAGAAGAGGTTCAAATCTTAGAAAGTTAGGGTGTCAGTCCTCTTTCACTTAAGTCGGCATTGTGAATTTTTAATTTAATTCCGATGCAATTTCTGTGTTTGATCGTCAATAAAAGGGTCCAAGGTAGACAATAAACCTGAAGTGAAGCATCGAAATCTAAAACTGGACTCACGGGAGAGGTTCAAATCATAGAAAGTGAGAGTGAGAGTCCTCTTGTACTTAAGTCGGCATTGTGCCTTTTGTTTTAAATTCAGATGCAATTTCTGGGTTTCATCGTCAATAAGAAGGTCCAAGGGATACAGTAAACCTGAAGTGAAGCATCGGAGTCTAAAACTGGACTCACAGGAGAGGTTCAAATCATAGACAGTTAGAGTGTCAGTCCTCTTTTACTTAAGTCGGCATTGTGCCTTTTGAATTTAATTCTGTTGCAATTTCCGTGTTTCATTGTTATTACGAAGGACCAAGGTATACAGCAAACCTGAAGTTAAACATCGGAATCTAAAACTGGACTCACAGGAGAGGTTCAAATCATAGACAGTTAGAGTGTCAGTCCTCTTGTATTTAAGTCGGCATTGTGACTTTTGTATTAAATTTGGATGCAATTTCTGTGTTTCATCGTCAATAAGAAGGTCCAAGGGATACAGTAAACCTGAAGAGAAGCATCGGAATCTAAAACTTGACTCACAGGAGAGGTTCAAATCATAGAAAGTTAGCGTGTCAGTCCTCTTGTACTTAAGTCGGCATTGTGACTTTTGTATTAAATTAGGATGCTATTTCTGTGTTTCATCGTCAATGCGAAGGTCCAAGTGATACAGTAAACCTGAAGTGAAGCTTCGGAATCTAAAACTGGACTCACAGGAGAGGTTCAAATCATAGAAAATTAGTGTGTCAGTCCTCTTGTACTTATGTCGGCATTGTGCCTTTTGTATTAAATTCGGATACAATTTCTGTGTTTCATCGTCAATAAGAAGGTCCAAGGGATACAGTAACCCTGAAGTGAAGCATCGGAATCTAAAACTGGACTCACAGGAGAGGTTAAAATTATAGAAAGTTGGAGTGTCAGGCCTCTAGTACTTAACTCGGCATTGTGCCTTATGAATTTAATTCCGATGCAATTTCTGTGCTTCATCGTCAATAAGAAGGTCCAAGGTATACAGTAAACCTGAAGTGAAGCATCGGAATCTAAAACTGGACTCACAGGAGACGTTCAAATCATAGAAAGTTAGAGTGTCAGTCCACTTGTACTTAAGTCGGCATTGTGCCTTTTGTATTAAATTCGGATGCAATTTCTGTGTTTCATCGTCAATAAGAAGGTCAAAGGGATATAGTAAACCTGAAGTGAAACATCGTAATCTATAACTGGTCTCACAGGAGAGGTTCATATCATAGAAAGTTAGAGTGTCTGTCCTCTTGCACTTAAGTCGGCATTGTGACTTTTGTATTAAATTCGGATGCAATTTCTGTGTTTCATCGTCAATATGAAGGTACAAGGGATACAGTAAACCTGAAGTGAAGCATCGGAATCTAATACTGGACTCACATTAGAGGTTCAAATCATAGAAAGTTAGAGTGTCAGTCCCCTTGTACTTAAGTCGGCATTGTGCCTTTTGTATTTAATTCGGATGCAATTTCTGTGTTTCATCGTCAATAAGAAGGTCAAAGGGATACAGTAAACCTGAAGTGAAGCTTCGGAATCTAAAGCTGGACTCACAAGACAGGTTAAAATGATAGAAAGTTGGAGGGTCAGTTCTCTTGTACTTAACTCGGCATTGTGCCTTATGAATTTAATTCAGATGCAATTTCTGTGCTTCATCGTCAATAAGAAGGTCCAAGGTACACAGTAAACCTGAAGTGAAGCATCGGAATCTAAAGCTGGACTTACAGGAGAGGTTCAAATCATAGAATGTTAGAGTGTCTGTCCTCTTGTACTTCAGTCGGCATTGTGCCTTATGAATTTTATTCCGATGCAATTTCTGTGTTTCATCGTCAATACGAAGGTCCATGCTATACAGTAAACCTGAAGCTAAGCATCGGAATCTAATACTGGACTCACAGGAGACGTTCAAATCATAGAAAGTTAAATTGTCAGTCCTCTTGTGCTTAAGTCGGCATTGTGACTTTTGTATTAAATTCGGATGCAATTTCTGTGTTTCCTCATCAATAAGAAGGTCCAAGGGATACAGTAAACCTGAAGTGAAGCATCGGAATCTAAAACTGGACCCACAGGAGAGGTTCAAATCATAGAAAGTTAGAGTGTCAGTCCTCTTGTACTTAAGACGGCATTGTGACTTTTGTATTAAATTCGGATGCAATTTCTGTGTTTCATCGTCAATATGAAGGTCCAAGGGATACAGTAAACCTGAAGTGAAGCTTCGGAATCTAAAATTGGACTCACAGGAGAGGTTCAAATCATAGAAAGTTAGAGTGTCTGTCCTCTTGTACTTAAGTCGGCATTGTGCCTCTTGTATTAAATTCGGATGCAATTTCTGTGTTTCATCGTCAATAAGAAGGTCTAAGGGATACAGTAAACCAGAAGTGAAGCATCGGAATCTAAAACAGGACTCACAGGACAGGTTCAAATCATAGAAAGTGAGAGTGTCAGTTCTCTTTTACTTGAGGCGCCATTGTGCCTTTTGTATTAAATTCCGTTGCAATTTCTGTGTTTCATCGTCAATAAGAAGGTCCAAAGGATACAGTAAACCTGTAGTGAAGCATCGGAATCTAAAACTGGACTCACAGGAGAGGTTCAAATCATAGAAAGTGAGAGTGTCAGTCCTCTTGTACTTAAGTCGGCATTGTGCCTTTTGTATTAAATTCGGATGCAATCTCTGTGTTTCATCGTCAATACGAAAGTCCAAGGGATACAGTAAACCTGAAGTGAAGCATCGGAATCTAAAACTGGACTAACAGGAGAGATTCAAATCATAGAAAGTTAGAGTGTCAGTCCTCTTGTACTTAAGTCGGCATTGTGCCTTTTGTATTAAATTCGGATGCAATTTCTGTGTTTCATCGTCAATAAGAAGGTCTAAGGTATACAGTAAACCTAAAGTGCAGCATCGGAATCTAAAACTGGACTCACAGGAGAGGTTCAAATCTCAGAAAGTTAGAGTGTCAGTACTCTTGTACTTAAGTCGGCATTGTGCCTTTTGAATTTAATTCCAATGCAATTTCTGTGTTTCATCGTCAATAAGAAGGTGCAAAGTATACAGTAAACCTGAAGTGAAGCATCGGAATCTGTAACTGGACTCACAGGAAAGGTTCAAATCATAGAGAGTTAGAGTGTCAGTCCTCTTGTACTTATGTCGGCATTGTGCCTTTTGTATTAAGGGGATGCGGAATCACCTATCCCCGCAATGTTAATATATGCCTACTATAGGTAACATTTTCTCACAAACTACTGGAGACAGAGAGGCAAAAATTTTACTGTATGTGCATTCATATGTTACAACAATACTGAAACAACAGTTTATTGTCAAAGTATTTTCTTACAGAGATATTGTACATTTATTTTTAAGTAAATTTTTTCCATCGCTTTTTACTAGACTATCACCCCTAAGTCTTTTGTAAATCAAGTAATTAAAAAATCGTTGTTTCAGTATGTAATAGGGACCTATGTCATACGTCATAAAAATTTCAGACTTCTAGGTTGACCAGTACCTGAGATAATGTTCCTAGATGAAGTAAAAAGTAAACTTACGGGAAACGGAGAAAGAAGATTAAAACATTCCTGATCCGTAGCTAATACCCCCTTCACAGTCTTCATAATCATCTTCAAGTCTTCTTTTGACACCCCTCTGCACCTGTCTTGCTTTTTTCACTAATGTCTTGATTATATTATCAGCATGCCTTAGTCTGTGCTGATCTAAAAAGAACATAGCACGTACCGTACGGGAACCAACACACATACCCAACTTTTGAAGGACCTGGCATTTAGTTATATTTCCAAGATTGAAGGTTGCCACAGCATCATACACACCAAAATGTAGTGTATTAATTCCGACAAACACTGTTTTTGGGAGACGATGCCATATCACACTATTCAAGCACTCGTTGGGGTTCTGCGTTTTTCCGTGAAGACATTTCATCAGAAGACTTCTGTCAGCCAGATCTCTGAAAATGGGCTTTATTTCTGCCATGATGGCTGATGGTAGACTGTGGTGGTGAATGTATTTCTCTCCTGTTGTTAGTCCCCTATTGTATTTACACCAGCTGTTTTCACCTTTGGGGCACAAACCATGTTGTGGATGCTCATCCGTGGATGCGGTGTGGAAATATAAAGCCCATATAGCTCTCCTCATTTCTTCAAGATTGCCTGTATTTTGCCTGATTGCAAGGCCATAGCAGTTCTGAATGTGGTCTATTATGGAATCAGTCAATCTTCCTCTGCCATCCAAGGTTTTCCCATCATCTAGTTTTTTCCCTTTCATAACTGATTTTAACCTTCTCAGCCTGGCACCCATTCTCTTCTGCACATGTCCTATACATTCAAGTTTGCTTATATTTACACTGTTCCCATATGGTTTGCTTTCCAAAACTTCTCTGAATGCTTTAGAGTCACCATCTCCCAGATATTTGACATAGCGAACATTATACCACTGTGAAGAGCGATGAAAAATTTTCTTCACCCCAGCAACCTCCATGCCACCACTACTACCATAATAATTAGCAATACAGTCATCACTGTGTTCATTTTTCAGCCTGCCTGTGCACCTACAGTATTTAGACATTATTGCAACATCAATAACCTTGCCAGTATCAACACTAGTTGCTGTTACAACACCATTGTTGGAGGTGTGGCCCCTTTTCTGCCACGTGCCATCAAACGCCACTGTGAGGTCACGACTGCCGTCATTTTCTTCCACTGCTTCTTCCACAGCAACCTGCATTGACTTCTGTGCTACATCTTCAACTGCAGATCCTAGTACATAATTGTAAGCTTCAAACTTTGAAGGTGCACTTGGAAGATTTAGAACACCACATAGCATATCACCAGCTGCTTTGCCCTTACCAATTGCTCGCAATCCATAAACTAACCTAATATTTACACTACAAAGTTCAGTTTTCTTGTATCCATTATTTACAGTTACTGAAACCGAACTTGGAAACTTACAGCTGTATTTACAAACACTGCATATTAAATTAAACTGGGCAGCCAGGCCAACATGGGATTCTACTTTCAGAGAAACGTTTCCATGACATTTTTTGCAGCACAAACTGTTTTCAAGAGCTTCACACAATATATTCGTATCAATGAGTTCAAAAACTTCATTCCCTCTATCAAGTAAATTATATTTCTCTTCCAAATCTCTTAGTTTTTTATGAGAAGCACTGTTTTCATTTGGTGTAAGTTCGTTCGGCAAATCAGTAATAAGTGGATTCACATTTTCCAACAGTGATGATGATGAACTGCTTTGCTTTGCTAATGAATCATTATTTCTTTTCTTTTGCCAGTTCACACGCTTTTTAAATACTTTTGCTTTAGCTCTAGGCATTTTCACTGCGAAAAATGAAGCACTAAATACGAAATAACTCAACAACAACTACTTTCTTATATCACACTGTTTACAAAACAGTCCCGCCACAAAGTCAAAGAGTAACTTGAGGAAACCAGAGAGAAACATTTTCGGGCAACTAGTGTATAAATAGTCGCTGGAAACCGGGATATTTGAATTCATGTCACTTTAAAGGTACTGCCAAAAAGTTCATGGTCAGCCACGAGAGACGTGTATAACTAAAGCGCAATACCCGATCTCACAAATATATAAAAATAAAATAGTTATAATTGTAGTAGAGCTATGTATGATACGTCATTTTAAAGAGGAAACATGGCAGAATATAATACGCCAATAAAAAAAATTCGATTTTTTAACCCAAAATCCGATTCCGTATCCCCTTAAAATTGGATGCAATTTCTGTGTTTCATCGTCAATAAGAAGGTCCAAGCGATACAGTAAACCTGAAGTGAAGCAACGGAATCTAACACTGACTCACATGAGAGGTTCAAATCATAGAAAGCGAGAGTGTCAGTTCTCTTTTACTTAAGTCGGCATTGCGCCTTTTGTATTAAATTCCGATGCAACTTCTGTGTTTCATCGTCAATAAGAAGGTGCAAGGTATACAGGAAACCTTAAGTGAAGCATCGGAATCTAAAACTGGACTCACAGGAGAGGTTCAAATAATAGAAATTTAGAGTGTCAGTCCTCGTGTACTTAAGTCGGCATTGTGCCTTTTGTATTAAATTCGGATGTAATTTCTGTGTTTCATCGTCTTTAAGAAAGTCCAAGGGATAGAGTAAACCTGAAGAGAAGCATCGGAATCTAAAACTTGACTCACAGGAGAGGTTCAAATCATAGAAAGTTAGCGTGTCAGTCCTCCTGTACTTAAGTCGGCATTGTGACTTTTGTATTAAATTAGGATGCTATTTCTGTGTTTCATCGTCAATACGAAGGTCCAAGTGATACAGTAAACCTGAAGTGAAGCTTCGGAATCTAAAACTGGACTCACAGGAGAGGTTCAAATCATAGAAAATTAGAGTGTCAGTCCTCTTGTACTTATGTCGGCATTGTGCCTTTTGTATTAAATTCGGATACAATTTCTGTATTTCATCGTCAATAAGAAGGTCCAAGGGATACAGTAACCCTGAAGTGAAGCATCGGAATCTAAAACTGGACTCACAGGAGAGGTTCAAATCATAGAATGTTAGAGTGTCTGTCCTCTTGTACTTAAGTCTGCATTGTGCGTTTTGAATTTAATTCTGTTGCAATTTCTGCGTTTCATCGTCAATAAGAGGGACCAAGGTATACAGTAAACCTGAAGTGAACCTTCGGAATCTAAAACTGGACTCACAGGAGAGGTTCAAATCATAGAAAGTTAGAGTGTCAGTCCTCTTGTACTTAAGTCGGCATTGTGCCTTTTGAATTTAATTCCGATGCAATGTCTGTGCTTCATCGTCAAAAAGAAGGCCTAAGGGATAGAGTAAACCTCAAGTGAAGCATCGGAATCTAATACTTTACTCACATTAGAGGTTCAAATCATAGAAAGTTAGAGTGTCAGTCCTCTTGTACTTAAGTCGGCATTGTGCCTTTTGTATTTAATTCGGATGCAATTTCTGTGTTTCATCGTCAATAAGAAGGTCAAAGGGATACAGTAAACCTGAAGTGAAGCTTCGGAATCTAAAGCTGGACTCACAGGAGAGGTTAAAATGATAGTTGGAGTGTTAGTCCTCTAGTACTTAACTCGGCATTGTGCCTTATGAATTTAATTCCGATGCAATTTCTGTGCTTCATCGTCAATAAGAAGGTCCAAGGTACACAGTAAACCTGAAGTGAAGCATCGGAATCTAAAACTAGACTCACAGGAGACGTTCAAATCATAGAAAGTTAGAGTGTCAGTCCACTTGTACTTAAGTCGGCATTGTGCCTTTTGTATTAAATTCGGATGCAATTTCTGTGTTTCATCGTCAATAAGAAGGTCAAAGGGATATAGTAAACCTGAAGTGAAGCATCGGAATCTAAAACTGGACTCAGAGGAGAGGTTCAAATCATAGAAAGTTAGAGTGTCAGTCCTCTTGCACTTAAGTCGGCATTGTGACTTTTGTATTAAATTCGGATGCAATTTCTGTGTTTCATCGTCAATATGAAGGTACAAGGGATACAGTAAACCTGAAGTGAAGCATCGGAATCTAATACTGGACTCACATTAGAGGTTCAAATCATAGAAAGTTAGAGTGACAGTCCCCTTGTACTTAAGTCGGCATTGTGCCTTTTGTATTTAATTCGGATGCAATTTCTGTGTTTCATCGTCAATAAGAATGTCAAAGGGATACAGTAAACCTGAAGTGAAGCTTCGGAATCTAAAGCTGGACTCACAGGACAGGTTAAAATGATAGAAAGTTGGAGTGTCAGTCCTCTTGTACTTAACTCGGCATTGTGCCTTATGAATTTAATTCCGATGCAATTTCTGTGCTTCATCGTCAATAAGAAGGTCCAAGGTACACAGTAAACCTAAAGTGCAGCATCGGAATCTAAAACTGGACTCACAGGAGAGGTTCAAATCTTAGAAACTTAGAGTGTCAGTACTCTTGTACTTAGGTCGGCATTGTGCCTTTTGAATTTAATTCCAATGCAATTTCTGTGTTTCATCGTCAATAAGAAGGTGCAAGGTATACAGTAAACCTGAAGTGAAGCATCGGAATCTGTAACTGGACTCACAGGAAAGGTTCAAATCATAGAGAGTTAGAGTGTCAGTCCTCTTGTACTTATGTCGGCATTGTGCCTTTTGTATTAAAATTGTATGCAATTTCTGTGTTTCATCGTCAATGCGAAGGTCCATGCTATACAGTAAACCTGAAGCTAAGCATCTGAATCTATAACTGAACACACAGGAGACGTTCAAATGATAGAAAGTTAAATTGTCAGTCCTCTTGTACTTAAGTCGGCATTGTGACTTTTGTATTAAATTCGGATGCAATTTATGTGGTTCTTCATCAATAAGATGGTCCAAGGGATACAGTAAACCTGAAGTGAAGCATCGGAATCTAAACCTGGACCCACAGGAGAGGTTCAAATCATAGAAAGTTAGAGTGTCAGTCCTCTTGTACTTGAGACGGCATTGTGACTTTTGTATTAAATTCGGATGCAATCTCTGTGTTCATCGTCAATATGAAGGTCCAAGGGATACAGTAAACCTGAAGTGAAGCTTCGGAATCTAAAACTGGACTCACAGGAGAGGTTCAAATCATAGACAGTTAGAGTGTCAGTCCTCTTGTACTTAAGTCGGCATTGTGCCTTTTGAATTTAATTCCGTTGCAATTTCTGTGTTTCATCGTTAATACGATGGTCCAAGGTATACAGTGAACCTGAAGTTTAGCGTCGGAATCTAAAACTGGACTCACAGGTGAGGTTCAAATCATAGAAAGTTAGAGTGTCAGTCCTCTTGTATTTAAGTCGGCATTGTGACTTTTGTATTAAATTTGGATGCAATTTCTGTGTTTCATCGCCAATAAGAAGGTCCAAGGGATACAGTAAACCTGCAGTGAAGCATCGGAATCTAAAACTGGACTCACATTAGAGGTTCAAATCATAGAAAGTTAGAGGGTCTGTCCTCTTGTACTTAAGTCGGCATTGTGCATTTTGAATTTAATTCCGATGTAATTTCTGTGTTTCATCGTCAATAATAAGGTCCAAGGTATACAGTAAACCTGTAGTGAACCATCGGAATCTAAAACTGGACACACAGGAGAGGTTCAAATCATAGAAAGTGAGAGTGTCAGTCCTCTTGTACTTAAGTCGGCGTTGTGCCTTTTGTATTAAATTCGGATGCAATTTCTGTGTTTCATCGTCAATAAGAAGGTCCAATTGATACAGTAAACCTGAAGTGAAGCATCGGAATCTAAAACTAGACTCATAGGAAAGGTTCAAATCATAGAAAGTGAGAGTGTCAGTCCTCTTGTATTTAAGTCGGCATTGTGACTTTTGTATTAAATTTGGATGCAATTTCTGTGTTTCATCGTCAATAAGAAGGTCTAAGGGGTACAGTAAACCAGAAGTGAAGCATCGGAATCTAAAACAGGACTCACAGGACAGGTTCAAATCATAGAAAGTGAGAGTGTCAGTTCTCTTTTACTTGAGGCGCCATTGTGCCTTTTGTATTAAATTACGTAGCAATTTCTGTGTTTCATCGTCAATAAGAAGGTCCAAAGTATACAGTAAACCTGAAGTGAAGCATCGGAATCTAAAACTGGACTCACAGGAGAGGTTCAAACCATAGAAAGTGAGAGTGTTAGTCCTCTTGTACTTAAGTCGGCATTGTGCCTTTTGTATTAAATTCGGATGCAATCTCTGTGTCTCATCGTCAATACGAAAGTCCAAGGGATACAGTAAACCTGAAGTGAAGCATCGGAATCTAAAACTGCACTAACAGGAGAGATTGAAATCATAGAAAGTTAGAGTGTCAGTCCTCTAGTACTTAAGTCGGCATTGTGCCTTTTGTATTAAATTCGGATGCAATTTCTGTGTTTCATCGTCAATAAGAAGGTCTTAGGTATACAGTAAACCTAAAGTGCAGCATCGGAATCTAAAACTGGACTCACAGGAGAGGTTCAAATCTTAGAAAGTTAGAGTGTCAGTACTCTTGTACTTAGGTCGGCATTGTGCCTTTTGAATTTAATTCCAATGCAATTTCTGTGTTTCATCGTCAATAAGAAGGTGCAAAGTATACAGTAAACCTGAAGTGAAGCATCGGAATCTGTAACTGGACTCACAGGAAAGGTTCAAATCATAGAGAGTTAGAGTGTCAGTCCTCTTGTACTTATGTCGGCATTGTGCCTTTTGTATTAAAATTGTATGCAATTTCTGTGTTTCATCGTCAATAAGAAGGTCCAAGCGATACAGTAAACCTGAAGTGAAGCAACGGAATCTGACACTGACTCACATGAGAGGTTCAAATCATAGAAAGCGAGAGTGTCAGTCCTCTTTTACTTAAGTCGGCATTGTGCCTTTTGTATTAAATTCCGATGCAACTTCTGTGTGTCATCGTCAAAAAGAAGGTGCAAGGTATACACGAAACCTTAAGTGAAGCATCGGAATCTAAAACTGGACTCACAGGAGAGGTTCAAATAATAGAAATTTAGAGTGTCAGTCCTCTTGTACTTAAGTCAGCATTGTGCCTTTTGTATTAAATTCGGATGCAATTTCTGTGTCTCATCGTCTTTAAGAAAGTCCAAGGGATAGAGTAAACCTGAAGTGAAGCATCGGAATCTAAAACTGGACTCACAGGAGAGGTTCAATTCATAGAAAGTGAGAGTGTCAGTCCTCTTGTAATTAAGTCGGCATTGTGAATTTTGTATTAAATTCGGATGCAATCTCTGTGTCTCATCGTCAACACGAAGGTCCAAGGGATACAGTAAACCTGAAGTGAAGCATCGGAATCTAAAACTTTACTCACAGGAGAGATTCAAATCATAGAAAGTTAGAGTGTCAGTCCTCTTGTACTTAAGTCGGCATTGTGCCTTTTGTATTAAATTCGGATGCAATTTCTGTGTTTCATCGTCAATAAGAAGGTGCAAAGTATACAGTAAACCTGAAGTGAAGCATCGGAATCTATAACTGGACTCACAGGAAAGGTTCAAATCATAGAGAGTTAGAGTGTCAGGCCTCTTGTACTTATGTCGGCATTGTGCCTTTTGTATTAAAATTGGATGCAATTTCTGTGTTTCATCGTCAATAAGAAAGTCCAAGGGATACAGTAAACCTGAAGTGAAGCAACGAAATCTAAAACTGACTCACAGGAGAGGTTCAAATCATAGAAAGTTAGAGTGTCAGTTCTCTTGTTCTTAAGTCGGCATTGTGCAATTTGTATTTAATTCGGATGCAAACTCTGTGTTTCATCGTCAATAAGAAGGTCCAAGGGATACAGTAAACCTAAAGTGAAGCATCGGAATCTAAAACTGGACTCACAGGAGAGGTTCAAATCATAGAAAGTGAGAGTGTCAGTCCTCTTTTACTTAAGTCGGCAATGTGCCTTTTGTATTAAATTCCGATGCAATTTCTGTGTTTCATCGTCAATATGAAGGTGCAAGGAATACAGTAAACCAGAAGTGAAGCATCGGAATCTGTAACTGGTCACACAGGAAAGGTTCAAATCATAGAAAGTTAGACTGTCAGTCTTCTTGTACTTAAGTCGGCATTGTGCCTTTTGAATTTAATTCCGTTGCCATTTCTGTGTTTCATCGTCATTACGAAGGTCCAAGGTATACAGTAAACTTGAAGTTAAGCATCGGAATCTAAAACTGGACTCACAGGAGAGGTTCAAGTCATAGAAAGTTAGTGTGTCAGTCCTCTTGTATTTAAGTCGGCATTGTGACTTTTGTATTAAATTTGGATGCAATTTCTGTGTTTCATCGTCAATAAGAAGGTCCAAGGTATACAGTAAACCTGAAGTGAAGCATCGGAATCTAAAACTGGACTCACAGGAGACGTTCAAATCATAGAAAGTTAGAGTGTCAGTCCACTTGTAATTAAGTCGGCATTGTGCCTTTTGTATTAAATTCGGATGCAATTTCTGTGTTTCATCGTCAATAAGAAGGTCAAAGGGATATAGTAAACCTGAAGTGAAACATCGTAATCTATAACTGGTCTCACAGGAGAGGTTCATATCATAGAAAGTTAGAGTGTCTGTCCTCTTGCACTTAAGTCGGCATTGTGACTTTTGTATTAAATTCGGATGCAATTTCTGTGTTTCATCGTCAATATGAAGGTACAAGGGATACAGTAAACCTGAAGTGAAGCATCGGAAACTAATACTGGACTCACATTAGAGGTTCAAATCATAGAAAGTTAGAGTGTCAGTCCCCTTGTACTTAAGTCGGCATTGTGCCTTTTGTATTTAATTCGGATGCAATTTCTGTGTTTCATCGTCAATAAGAAGGTCAAAGGGATACAGTAAACCTGAAGTGAAGCTTCGGAATCTAAAGCTGGACTCACAAGACAGGTTAAAATGATAGAAAGTTGGAGGGTCAGTTCTCTTGTACTTAACTCGGCATTGTGCCTTATGAATTTAATTCAGATGCACTTTCTGTGCTTCATCGTCAATAAGAAGGTCCAAGGTACACAGTAAACCTGAAGTGAAGCATCGGAATCTAAAGCTGGACTTACAGGAGAGGTTCAAATCATAGAATGTTAGAGTGTCTGTCCTCTTGTACTTCAGTCGGCATTGTGCCTTATGAATTTTATTCCGATGCAATTTCTGTGTTTCATCGTCAATACGAAGGTCCATGCTATACAGTAAACCTGAAGCTAAGCATCGGAATCTAATACTGGACTCACAGGAGACGTTCAAATCATAGAAAGTTAAATTGTCAGTCCTCTTGTACTTAAGTCGGCATTGTGACTTTTGTATTAAATTCGGATGCAATTTCTGTGTTTCCTCATCAATAAGAAGGTCCAAGGGATACAGTAAACCTGAAGTGAAGCATCGGAATCTAAAACTGGACCCACAGGAGAGGTTCAAATCATAGAAAGTTAGAGTGTCAGTCCTCTTGTACTTAAGACGGCATTGTGACTTTTGTATTAAATTCGGATGCAATTTCTGTGTTTCATCGTCAATATGAAGGTCCAAGGGATACAGTAAACCTGAAGTGAAGCTTCGGAATCTAAAATTGGACTCACAGGAGAGGTTCAAATCATAGAAAGTTAGAGTGTCTGTCCTCTTGTACTTAAGTCGGCATTGTGCCTCTTGTATTAAATTCGGATGCAATTTCTGTGTTTCATCGTCAATAAGAAGGTCTAAGGGATACAGTAAACCAGAAGTGAAGCATCGGAATCTAAAACAGGACTCACAGGACAGGTTCAAATCATAGAAAGTGAGAGTGTCAGTTCTCTTTTACTTGAGGCGCCATTGTGCCTTTTGTATTAAATTCCGTTGCAATTTCTGTGTTTCATCGTCAATAAGAAGGTCCAAAGGATACAGTAAACCTGTAGTGAAGCATCGGAATCTAAAACTGGACTCACAGGAGAGGTTCAAATCATAGAAAGTGAGAGTGTCAGTCCTCTTGTACTTAAGTCGGCATTGTGCCTTTTGTATTAAATTCGGATGCAATCTCTGTGTTTCATCGTCAATACGAAAGTCCAAGGGATACAGTAAACCTGAAGTGAAGCATCGGAATCTAAAACTGGACTAACAGGAGAGATTCAAATCATAGAAAGTTAGAGTGTCAGTCCTCTTGTACTTAAGTCGGCATTGTGCCTTTTGTATTAAATTCGGATGCAATTTCTGTGTTTCATCGTCAATAAGAAGGTCTAAGGTATACAGTAAACCTAAAGTGCAGCATCGGAATCTAAAACTGGACTCACAGGAGAGGTTCAAATCTCAGAAAGTTAGAGTGTCAGTACTCTTGTACTTAAGTCGGCATTGTGCCTTTTGAATTTAATTCCAATGCAATTTCTGTGTTTCATCGTCAATAAGAAGGTGCAAAGTATACAGTAAACCTGAAGTGAAGCATCGGAATCTGTAACTGGACTCACAGGAAAGGTTCAAATCATAGAGAGTTAGAGTGTCAGTCCTCTTGTACTTATGTCGGCATTGTGCCTTTTGTATTAAGGGGATGCGGAATCACCTATCCCCGCAATGTTAATATATGCCTACTATAGGTAACATTTTCTCACAAACTACTGGAGACAGAGAGGCAAAAATTTTACTGTATGTGCATTCATATGTTACAACAATACTGAAACAACAGTTTATTGTCAAAGTATTTTCTTACAGAGATATTGTACATTTATTTTTAAGTAAATTTTTTCCATCGCTTTTTACTAGACTATCACCCCTAAGTCTTTTGTAAATCAAGTAATTAAAAAATCGTTGTTTCAGTATGTAATAGGGACCTATGTCATACGTCATAAAAATTTCAGACTTCTAGGTTGACCAGTACCTGAGATAATGTTCCTAGATGAAGTAAAAAGTAAACTTACGGGAAACGGAGAAAGAAGATTAAAACATTCCTGATCCGTAGCTAATACCCCCTTCACAGTCTTCATAATCATCTTCAAGTCTTCTTTTGACACCCCTCTGCACCTGTCTTGCTTTTTTCACTAATGTCTTGATTATATTATCAGCATGCCTTAGTCTGTGCTGATCTAAAAAGAACATAGCACGTACCGTACGGGAACCAACACACATACCCAACTTTTGAAGGACCTGGCATTTAGTTATATTTCCAAGATTGAAGGTTGCCACAGCATCATACACACCAAAATGTAGTGTATTAATTCCGACAAACACTGTTTTTGGGAGACGATGCCATATCACACTATTCAAGCACTCGTTGGGGTTCTGCGTTTTTCCGTGAAGACATTTCATCAGAAGACTTCTGTCAGCCAGATCTCTGAAAATGGGCTTTATTTCTGCCATGATGGCTGATGGTAGACTGTGGTGGTGAATGTATTTCTCTCCTGTTGTTAGTCCCCTATTGTATTTACACCAGCTGTTTTCACCTTTGGGGCACAAACCATGTTGTGGATGCTCATCCGTGGATGCGGTGTGGAAATATAAAGCCCATATAGCTCTCCTCATTTCTTCAAGATTGCCTGTATTTTGCCTGATTGCAAGGCCATAGCAGTTCTGAATGTGGTCTATTATGGAATCAGTCAATCTTCCTCTGCCATCCAAGGTTTTCCCATCATCTAGTTTTTTCCCTTTCATAACTGATTTTAACCTTCTCAGCCTGGCACCCATTCTCTTCTGCACATGTCCTATACATTCAAGTTTGCTTATATTTACACTGTTCCCATATGGTTTGCTTTCCAAAACTTCTCTGAATGCTTTAGAGTCACCATCTCCCAGATATTTGACATAGCGAACATTATACCACTGTGAAGAGCGATGAAAAATTTTCTTCACCCCAGCAACCTCCATGCCACCACTACTACCATAATAATTAGCAATACAGTCATCACTGTGTTCATTTTTCAGCCTGCCTGTGCACCTACAGTATTTAGACATTATTGCAACATCAATAACCTTGCCAGTATCAACACTAGTTGCTGTTACAACACCATTGTTGGAGGTGTGGCCCCTTTTCTGCCACGTGCCATCAAACGCCACTGTGAGGTCACGACTGCCGTCATTTTCTTCCACTGCTTCTTCCACAGCAACCTGCATTGACTTCTGTGCTACATCTTCAACTGCAGATCCTAGTACATAATTGTAAGCTTCAAACTTTGAAGGTGCACTTGGAAGATTTAGAACACCACATAGCATATCACCAGCTGCTTTGCCCTTACCAATTGCTCGCAATCCATAAACTAACCTAATATTTACACTACAAAGTTCAGTTTTCTTGTATCCATTATTTACAGTTACTGAAACCGAACTTGGAAACTTACAGCTGTATTTACAAACACTGCATATTAAATTAAACTGGGCAGCCAGGCCAACATGGGATTCTACTTTCAGAGAAACGTTTCCATGACATTTTTTGCAGCACAAACTGTTTTCAAGAGCTTCACACAATATATTCGTATCAATGAGTTCAAAAACTTCATTCCCTCTATCAAGTAAATTATATTTCTCTTCCAAATCTCTTAGTTTTTTATGAGAAGCACTGTTTTCATTTGGTGTAAGTTCGTTCGGCAAATCAGTAATAAGTGGATTCACATTTTCCAACAGTGATGATGATGAACTGCTTTGCTTTGCTAATGAATCATTATTTCTTTTCTTTTGCCAGTTCACACGCTTTTTAAATACTTTTGCTTTAGCTCTAGGCATTTTCACTGCGAAAAATGAAGCACTAAATACGAAATAACTCAACAACAACTACTTTCTTATATCACACTGTTTACAAAACAGTCCCGCCACAAAGTCAAAGAGTAACTTGAGGAAACCAGAGAGAAACATTTTCGGGCAACTAGTGTATAAATAGTCGCTGGAAACCGGGATATTTGAATTCATGTCACTTTAAAGGTACTGCCAAAAAGTTCATGGTCAGCCACGAGAGACGTGTATAACTAAAGCGCAATACCCGATCTCACAAATATATAAAAATAAAATAGTTATAATTGTAGTAGAGCTATGTATGATACGTCATTTTAAAGAGGAAACATGGCAGAATATAATACGCCAATAAAAAAAATTCGATTTTTTAACCCAAAATCCGATTCCGTATCCCCTTAAAATTGGATGCAATTTCTGTGTTTCATCGTCAATAAGAAGGTCCAAGCGATACAGTAAACCTGAAGTGAAGCAACGGAATCTAACACTGACTCACATGAGAGGTTCAAATCATAGAAAGCGAGAGTGTCAGTTCTCTTTTACTTAAGTCGGCATTGTGCCTTTTGTATTAAATTCCGATGCAACTTCTGTGTTTCATCGTCAATAAGAAGGTGCAAGGTATACAGGAAACCTTAAGTGAAGCATCGGAATCTAAAACTGGACTCACAGGAGAGGTTCAAATAATAGAAATTTAGAGTGTCAGTCCTCGTGTACTTAAGTCGGCATTGTGCCTTTTGTATTAAATTCGGATGTAATTTCTGTGTTTCATCGTCTTTAAGAAAGTCCAAGGGATAGAGTAAACCTGAAGAGAAGCATCGGAATCTAAAACTTGACTCACAGGAGAGGTTCAAATCATAGAAAGTTAGCGTGTCAGTCCTCCTGTACTTAAGTCGGCATTGTGACTTTTGTATTAAATTAGGATGCTATTTCTGTGTTTCATCGTCAATACGAAGGTCCAAGTGATACAGTAAACCTGAAGTGAAGCTTCGGAATCTAAAACTGGACTCACAGGAGAGGTTCAAATCATAGAAAATTAGAGTGTCAGTCCTCTTGTACTTATGTCGGCATTGTGCCTTTTGTATTAAATTCGGATACAATTTCTGTATTTCATCGTCAATAAGAAGGTCCAAGGGATACAGTAACCCTGAAGTGAAGCATCGGAATCTAAAACTGGACTCACAGGAGAGGTTCAAATCATAGAATGTTAGAGTGTCTGTCCTCTTGTACTTAAGTCTGCATTGTGCGTTTTGAATTTAATTCTGTTGCAATTTCTGCGTTTCATCGTCAATAAGAGGGACCAAGGTATACAGTAAACCTGAAGTGAACCTTCGGAATCTAAAACTGGACTCACAGGAGAGGTTCAAATCATAGAAAGTTAGAGTGTCAGTCCTCTTGTACTTAAGTCGGCATTGTGCCTTTTGAATTTAATTCCGATGCAATGTCTGTGCTTCATCGTCAAAAAGAAGGCCTAAGGGATAGAGTAAACCTCAAGTGAAGCATCGGAATCTAATACTTTACTCACATTAGAGGTTCAAATCATAGAAAGTTAGAGTGTCAGTCCTCTTGTACTTAAGTCGGCATTGTGCCTTTTGTATTTAATTCGGATGCAATTTCTGTGTTTCATCGTCAATAAGAAGGTCAAAGGGATACAGTAAACCTGAAGTGAAGCTTCGGAATCTAAAGCTGGACTCACAGGAGAGGTTAAAATGATAGTTGGAGTGTTAGTCCTCTAGTACTTAACTCGGCATTGTGCCTTATGAATTTAATTCCGATGCAATTTCTGTGCTTCATCGTCAATAAGAAGGTCCAAGGTACACAGTAAACCTGAAGTGAAGCATCGGAATCTAAAACTAGACTCACAGGAGACGTTCAAATCATAGAAAGTTAGAGTGTCAGTCCACTTGTACTTAAGTCGGCATTGTGCCTTTTGTATTAAATTCGGATGCAATTTCTGTGTTTCATCGTCAATAAGAAGGTCAAAGGGATATAGTAAACCTGAAGTGAAGCATCGGAATCTAAAACTGGACTCACAGGAGAGGTTCAAATCATAGAAAGTTAGAGTGTCAGTCCTCTTGCACTTAAGTCGGCATTGTGACTTTTGTATTAAATTCGGATGCAATTTCTGTGTTTCATCGTCAATATGAAGGTACAAGGGATACAGTAAACCTGAAGTGAAGCATCGGAATCTAATACTGGACTCACATTAGAGGTTCAAATCATAGAAAGTTAGAGTGACAGTCCCCTTGTACTTAAGTCGGCATTGTGCCTTTTGTATTTAATTCGGATGCAATTTCTGTGTTTCATCGTCAATAAGAATGTCAAAGGGATACAGTAAACCTGAAGTGAAGCTTCGGAATCTAAAGCTGGACTCACAGGACAGGTTAAAATGATAGAAAGTTGGAGTGTCAGTCCTCTTGTACTTAACTCGGCATTGTGCCTTATGAATTTAATTCCGATGCAATTTCTGTGCTTCATCGTCAATAAGAAGGTCCAAGGTACACAGTAAACCTAAAGTGCAGCATCGGAATCTAAAACTGGACTCACAGGAGAGGTTCAAATCTTAGAAAGTTAGAGTGTCAGTACTCTTGTACTTAGGTCGGCATTGTGCCTTTTGAATTTAATTCCAATGCAATTTCTGTGTTTCATCGTCAATAAGAAGGTGCAAAGTATACAGTAAACCTGAAGTGAAGCATCGGAATCTGTAACTGGACTCACAGGAAAGGTTCAAATCATAGAGAGTTAGAGTGTCAGTCCTCTTGTACTTATGTCGGCATTGTGCCCTTTGTATTAAAATTGTATGCAATTTCTGTGTTTCATCGTCAATGCGAAGGTCCATGCTATACAGTAAACCTGAAGCTAAGCATCTGAATCTATAACTGAACTCACAGGAGACGTTCAAATGATAGAAAGTTAAATTGTCAGTCCTCTTGTACTTAAGTCGGCATTGTGACTTTTGTATTAAATTCGGATGCAATCTCTGTGTTCATCGTCAATATGAAGGTCCAAGGGATACAGTAAACCTGAAGTGAAGCTTCGGAATCTAAAACTGGACTCACAGGAGAGGTTCAAATCATAGACAGTTAGAGTGTCAGTCCTCTTGTACTTAAGTCGGCATTGTGCCTTTTGAATTTAATTCCGTTGCAATTTCTGTGTTTCATCGTTAATACGATGGTCCAAGGTATACAGTGAACCTGAAGTTTAGCGTCGGAATCTAAAACTGGACTCACAGGTGAGGTTCAAATCATAGAAAGTTAGAGTGTCAGTCCTCTTGTATTTAAGTCGGCATTGTGACTTTTGTATTAAATTTGGATGCAATTTCTGTGTTTCATCGCCAATAAGAAGGTCCAAGGGATACAGTAAACCTGCAGTGAAGCATCGGAATCTAAAACTGGACTCACATTAGAGGTTCAAATCATAGAAAGTTAGAGGGTCTGTCCTCTTGTACTTAAGTCGGCATTGTGCATTTTGAATTTAATTCCGATGTAATTTCTGTGTTTCATCGTCAATAATAAGGTCCAAGGTATACAGTAAACCTGAAGTGAACCATCGGAATCTAAAACTGGACACACAGGAGAGGTTCAAATCATAGAAAGTGAGAGTGTCAGTCCTCTTGTACTTAAGTCGGCGTTGTGCCTTTTGTATTAAATTCGGATGCAATTTCTGTGTTTCATCGTCAATAAGAAGGTCCAATTGATACAGTAAACCTGAAGTGAAGCATCGGAATCTAAAACTAGACTCATAGGAAAGGTTCAAATCATAGAAAGTGAGAGTGTCAGTCCTCTTGTATTTAAGTCGGCATTGTGACTTTTGTATTAAATTTGGATGCAATTTCTGTGTTTCATCGTCAATAAGAAGGTCTAAGGGGTACAGTAAACCAGAAGTGAAGCATCGGAATCTAAAACAGGACTCACAGGACAGGTTCAAATCATAGAAAGTGAGAGTGTCAGTTCTCTTTTACTTGAGGCGCCATTGTGCCTTTTGTATTAAATTACGTAGCAATTTCTGTGTTTCATCGTCAATAAGAAGGTCCAAAGTATACAGTAAACCTGAAGTGAAGCATCGGAATCTAAAACTGGACTCACAGGAGAGGTTCAAATCATAGAAAGTGAGAGTGTTAGTCCTCTTGTACTTAAGTCGGCATTGTGCCTTTTGTATTAAATTCGGATGCAATCTCTGTGTCTCATCGTCAATACGAAAGTCCAAGGGATACAGTAAACCTGAAGTGAAGCATCGGAATCTAAAACTGCACTAACAGGAGAGATTGAAATCATAGAAAGTTAGAGTGTCAGTCCTCTAGTACTTAAGTCGGCATTGTGCCTTTTGTATTAAATTCGGATGCAATTTCTGTGTTTCATCGTCAATAAGAAGGTCTTAGGTATACAGTAAACCTAAAGTGCAGCATCGGAATCTAAAACTGGACTCACAGGAGAGGTTCAAATCTTAGAAAGTTAGAGTGTCAGTACTCTTGTACTTAGGTCGGCATTGTGCCTTTTGAATTTAATTCCAATGCAATTTCTGTGTTTCATCGTCAATAAGAAGGTGCAAAGTATACAGTAAACCTGAAGTGAAGCATCGGAATCTGTAACTGGACTCACATTAAAGGTTCAAATCATAGAGAGTTAGAGTGTCAGTCCTCTTGTACTTATGTCGGCATTGTGCCTTTTGTATTAAAATTGTATGCAATTTCTGTGTTTCATCGTCAATAAGAAGGTCCAAGCGATACAGTAAACCTGAAGTGAAGCAACGGAATCTGACACTGACTCACATGAGAGGTTCAAATCATAGAAAGCGAGAGTGTCAGTCCTCTTTTACTTAAGTCGGCATTGTGCCTTTTGTATTAAATTCCGATGCAACTTCTGTGTGTCATCGTCAAAAAGAAGGTGCAAGGTATACACGAAACCTTAAGTGAAGCATCGGAATCTAAAACTGGACTCACAGGAGAGGTTCAAATAATAGAAATTTAGAGTGTCAGTCCTCTTGTACTTAAGTCAGCATTGTGCCTTTTGTATTAAATTCGGATGCAATTTCTGTGTCTCATCGTCTTTAAGAAAGTCCAAGGGATAGAGTAAACCTGAAGTGAAGCATCGGAATCTAAAACTGGACTCACAGGAGAGGTTCAATTCATAGAAAGTGAGAGTGTCAGTCCTCTTGTAATTAAGTCGGCATTGTGCCTTTTGTATTAAATTCGGATGCAATCTCTGTGTCTCATCGTCAACACGAAGGTCCAAGGGATACAGTAAACCTGAAGTGAAGCATCGGAATCTAAAACTTTACTCACAGGAGAGATTCAAATCATAGAAAGTTAGAGTGTCAGTCCTCTTGTACTTAAGTCGGCATTGTGCCTTTTGTATTAAATTCGGATGCAATTTCTGTGTTTCATCGTCAATAAGAAGGTGCAAAGTATACAGTAAACCTGAAGTGAAGCATCGGAATCTATAACTGGACTCACAGGAAAGGTTCAAATCATAGAGAGTTAGAGTGTCAGGCCTCTTGTACTTATGTCGGCATTGTGCCTTTTGTATTAAAATTGGATGCAATTTCTGTGTTTCATCGTCAATAAGAAAGTCCAAGGGATACAGTAAACCTGAAGTGAAGCAACGAAATCTAAAACTGACTCACAGGAGAGGTTCAAATCATAGAAAGTTAGAGTGTCAGTTCTCTTGTTCTTAAGTCGGCATTGTGCAATTTGTATTTAATTCGGATGCAAACTCTGTGTTTCATCGTCAATAAGAAGGTCCAAGGGATACAGTAAACCTAAAGTGAAGCATCGGAATCTAAAACTGGACTCACAGGAGAGGTTCAAATCATAGAAAGTGAGAGTGTCAGTCCTCTTTTACTTAAGTCGGCAATGTGCCTTTTGTATTAAATTCCGATGCAATTTCTGTGTTTCATCGTCAATATGAAGGTGCAAGGAATACAGTAAACCAGAAGTGAAGCATCGGAATCTGTAACTGGTCACACAGGAAAGGTTCAAATCATAGAAAGTTAGACTGTCAGTCTTCTTGTACTTAAGTCGGCATTGTGCCTTTTGAATTTAATTCCGTTGCAATTTCTGTGTTTCATCGTCATTACGAAGGTCCAAGGTATACAGTAAACTTGAAGTTAAGCATCGGAATCTAAAACTGGACTCACAGGAGAGGTTCAAATCATAGAAAGTTAGTGTGTCAGTCCTCTTGTATTTAAGTCGGCATTGTGACTTTTGTATTAAATTTGGATGCAATTTCTGTGTTTCATCGTCAATAAGAAGGTCCAAGGTATACAGTAAACCTGAAGTGAAGCATCGGTATCTAAAACTGGACTCACAGGAGACGTTCAAATCATAGAAAGTTAGAGTGTCAGTCCACTTGTACTTAAGTCGGCATTGTGCCTTTTGTATTAAATTCGGATGCAATTTCTGTGTTTCATCGTCAATAAGAAGGTCAAAGGGATATAGTAAACCTGAAGTGAAACATCGTAATCTATAACTGGTCTCACAGGAGAGGTTCATATCATAGAAAGTTAGAGTGTCTGTCCTCTTGCACTTAAGTCGGCATTGTGACTTTTGTATTAAATTCGGATGCAATTTCTGTGTTTCATCGTCAATATGAAGGTACAAGGGATACAGTAAACCTGAAGTGAAGCATCGGAATCTAATACTGGACTCACATTAGAGGTTCAAATCATAGAAAGTTAGAGTGTCAGTCCCCTTGTACTTAAGTCGGCATTGTGCCTTTTGTATTTAATTCGGATGCAATTTCTGTGTTTCATCGTCAATAAGAAGGTCAAAGGGATACAGTAAACCTGAAGTGAAGCTTCGGAATCTAAAGCTGGACTCACAAGACAGGTTAAAATGATAGAAAGTTGGAGGGTCAGTTCTCTTGTACTTAACTCGGCATTGTGCCTTATGAATTTAATTCAGATGCAATTTCTGTGCTTCATCGTCAATAAGAAGGTCCAAGGTACACAGTAAACCTGAAGTGAAGCATCGGAATCTAAAGCTGGACATACAGGAGAGGTTCAAATCATAGAATGTTAGAGTGTCTGTCCTCTTGTACTTCAGTCGGCATTGTGCCTTATGAATTTTATTCCGATGCAATTTCTGTGTTTCATCGTCAATACGAAGGTCCATGCTATACAGTAAACCTGAAGCTAAGCATCGGAATCTAATACTGGACTCACAGGAGACGTTCAAATCATAGAAAGTTAAATTGTCAGTCCTCTTGTACTTAAGTCGGCATTGTGACTTTTGTATTAAATTCGGATGCAATTTCGTGTTTCCTCATCAATAAGAAGGTCCAAGGGATACAGTAAACCTGAAGTGAAGCATCGGAATCTAAAACTGGACCCACAGGAGAGGTTCAAATCATAGAAAGTTAGAGTGTCAGTCCTCTTGTACTTAAGACGGCATTGTGACTTTTGTATTAAATTCGGATGCAATTTCTGTGTTTCATCGTCAATATGAAGGTCCAAGGGATACAGTAAACCTGAAGTGAAGCTTCGGAATCTAAAATTGGACTCACAGGAGAGGTTCAAATCATAGAAAGTTAGAGTGTCTGTCCTCTTGTACTTAAGTCGGCATTGTGCCTCTTGTATTAAATTCGGATGCAATTTCTGTGTTTCATCGTCAATAAGAAGGTCTAAGGGATACAGTAAACCAGAAGTGAAGCATCGGAATCTAAAACAGGACTCACAGGACAGGTTCAAATCATAGAAAGTGAGAGTGTCAGTTCTCTTTTACTTGAGGCGCCATTGTGCCTTTTGCATTAAATTCCGTTGCAATTTCTGTGTTTCATCGTCAATAAGAAGGTCCAAAGGATACAGTAAACCTGTAGTGAAGCATCGGAATCTAAAACTGGACTCACAGGAGAGGTTCAAATCATAGAAAGTGAGAGTGTCAGTCCTCTTGTACTTAAGTCGGCATTGTGCCTTTTGTATTAAATTCGGATGCAATCTCTGTGTTTCATCGTCAATACGAAAGTCCAAGGGATACAGTAAACCTGAAGTGAAGCATCGGAATCTAAAACTGGACTAACAGGAGAGATTCAAATCATAGAAAGTTAGAGTGTCAGTCCTCTTGTACTTAAGTCGGCATTGTGCCTTTTGTATTAAATTCGGATGCAATTTCTGTGTTTCATCGTCAATAAGAAGGTCTAAGGTATACAGTAAACCTAAAGTGCAGCATCGGAATCTAAAACTGGACTCACAGGAGAGGTTCAAATCTCAGAAAGTTAGAGTGTCAGTACTCTTGTACTTAAGTCGGCATTGTGCCTTTTGAATTTAATTCCAATGCAATTTCTGTGTTTCATCGTCAATAAGAAGGTGCAAAGTATACAGTAAACCTGAAGTGAAGCATCGGAATCTGTAACTGGACTCACAGGAAAGGTTCAAATCATAGAGAGTTAGAGTGTCAGTCCTCTTGTACTTATGTCGGCATTGTGCCTTTTGTATTAAGGGGATGCGGAATCACCTATCCCCGCAATGTTAATATATGCCTACTATAGGTAACATTTTCTCACAAACTACTGGAGACAGAGAGGCAAAAATTTTACTGTATGTGCATTCATATGTTACAACAATACTGAAACAACAGTTTATTGTCAAAGTATTTTCTTACAGAGATATTGTACATTTATTTTTAAGTAAATTTTTTCCATCGCTTTTTACTAGACTATCACCCCTAAGTCTTTTGTAAATCAAGTAATTAAAAAATCGTTGTTTCAGTATGTAATAGGGACCTATGTCATACGTCATAAAAATTTCAGACTTCTAGGTTGACCAGTACCTGAGATAATGTTCCTAGATGAAGTAAAAAGTAAACTTACGGGAAACGGAGAAAGAAGATTAAAACATTCCTGATCCGTAGCTAATACCCCCTTCACAGTCTTCATAATCATCTTCAAGTCTTCTTTTGACACCCCTCTGCACCTGTCTTGCTTTTTTCACTAATGTCTTGATTATATTATCAGCATGCCTTAGTCTGTGCTGATCTAAAAAGAACATAGCACGTACCGTACGGGAACCAACACACATACCCAACTTTTGAAGGACCTGGCATTTAGTTATATTTCCAAGATTGAAGGTTGCCACAGCATCATACACACCAAAATGTAGTGTATTAATTCCGACAAACACTGTTTTTGGGAGACGATGCCATATCACACTATTCAAGCACTCGTTGGGGTTCTGCGTTTTTCCGTGAAGACATTTCATCAGAAGACTTCTGTCAGCCAGATCTCTGAAAATGGGCTTTATTTCTGCCATGATGGCTGATGGTAGACTGTGGTGGTGAATGTATTTCTCTCCTGTTGTTAGTCCCCTATTGTATTTACACCAGCTGTTTTCACCTTTGGGGCACAAACCATGTTGTGGATGCTCATCCGTGGATGCGGTGTGGAAATATAAAGCCCATATAGCTCTCCTCATTTCTTCAAGATTGCCTGTATTTTGCCTGATTGCAAGGCCATAGCAGTTCTGAATGTGGTCTATTATGGAATCAGTCAATCTTCCTCTGCCATCCAAGGTTTTCCCATCATCTAGTTTTTTCCCTTTCATAACTGATTTTAACCTTCTCAGCCTGGCACCCATTCTCTTCTGCACATGTCCTATACATTCAAGTTTGCTTATATTTACACTGTTCCCATATGGTTTGCTTTCCAAAACTTCTCTGAATGCTTTAGAGTCACCATCTCCCAGATATTTGACATAGCGAACATTATACCACTGTGAAGAGCGATGAAAAATTTTCTTCACCCCAGCAACCTCCATGCCACCACTACTACCATAATAATTAGCAATACAGTCATCACTGTGTTCATTTTTCAGCCTGCCTGTGCACCTACAGTATTTAGACATTATTGCAACATCAATAACCTTGCCAGTATCAACACTAGTTGCTGTTACAACACCATTGTTGGAGGTGTGGCCCCTTTTCTGCCACGTGCCATCAAACGCCACTGTGAGGTCACGACTGCCGTCATTTTCTTCCACTGCTTCTTCCACAGCAACCTGCATTGACTTCTGTGCTACATCTTCAACTGCAGATCCTAGTACATAATTGTAAGCTTCAAACTTTGAAGGTGCACTTGGAAGATTTAGAACACCACATAGCATATCACCAGCTGCTTTGCCCTTACCAATTGCTCGCAATCCATAAACTAACCTAATATTTACACTACAAAGTTCAGTTTTCTTGTATCCATTATTTACAGTTACTGAAACCGAACTTGGAAACTTACAGCTGTATTTACAAACACTGCATATTAAATTAAACTGGGCAGCCAGGCCAACATGGGATTCTACTTTCAGAGAAACGTTTCCATGACATTTTTTGCAGCACAAACTGTTTTCAAGAGCTTCACACAATATATTCGTATCAATGAGTTCAAAAACTTCATTCCCTCTATCAAGTAAATTATATTTCTCTTCCAAATCTCTTAGTTTTTTATGAGAAGCACTGTTTTCATTTGGTGTAAGTTCGTTCGGCAAATCAGTAATAAGTGGATTCACATTTTCCAACAGTGATGATGATGAACTGCTTTGCTTTGCTAATGAATCATTATTTCTTTTCTTTTGCCAGTTCACACGCTTTTTAAATACTTTTGCTTTAGCTCTAGGCATTTTCACTGCGAAAAATGAAGCACTAAATACGAAATAACTCAACAACAACTACTTTCTTATATCACACTGTTTACAAAACAGTCCCGCCACAAAGTCAAAGAGTAACTTGAGGAAACCAGAGAGAAACATTTTCGGGCAACTAGTGTATAAATAGTCGCTGGAAACCGGGATATTTGAATTCATGTCACTTTAAAGGTACTGCCAAAAAGTTCATGGTCAGCCACGAGAGACGTGTATAACTAAAGCGCAATACCCGATCTCACAAATATATAAAAATAAAATAGTTATAATTGTAGTAGAGCTATGTATGATACGTCATTTTAAAGAGGAAACATGGCAGAATATAATACGCCAATAAAAAAAATTCGATTTTTTAACCCAAAATCCGATTCCGTATCCCCTTAAAATTGGATGCAATTTCTGTGTTTCATCGTCAATAAGAAGGTCCAAGCGATACAGTAAACCTGAAGTGAAGCATCGGAATCTAAAACTTGACTCACAGGAGAGGTTCAAATCATAGAAAGTTAGCGTGTCAGTCCTCCTGTACTTAAGTCGGCATTGTGACTTTTGTATTAAATTAGGATGCTATTTCTGTGTTTCATCGTCAATACGAAGGTCCAAGTGATACAGTAAACCTGAAGTGAAGCTTCGGAATCTAAAACTGGACTCACAGGAGAGGTTCAAATCATAGAAAATTAGAGTGTCAGTCCTCTTGTACTTATGTCGGCATTGTGCCTTTTGTATTAAATTCGGATGCAACTTCTGTGTTTCATCGTCAATAAGAAGGTGCAAGGTATACAGGAAACCTTAAGTGAAGCATCGGAATCTAAAACTGGACTCACAGGAGAGGTTCAAATAATAGAAATTTAGAGTGTCAGTCCTCGTGTACTTAAGTCGGCATTGTGCCTTTTGTATTAAATTCGGATGTAATTTCTGTGTTTCATCGTCTTTAAGAAAGTCCAAGGGATAGAGTAAACCTGAAGAGAAGCATCGGAATCTAAAACTTGACTCACAGGAGAGGTTCAAATCATAGAAAGTTAGCGTGTCAGTCCTCCTGTACTTAAGTCGGCATTGTGACTTTTGTATTAAATTAGGATGCTATTTCTGTGTTTCATCGTCAATACGAAGGTCCAAGTGATACAGTAAACCTGAAGTGAAGCTTCGGAATCTAAAACTGGACTCACAGGAGAGGTTCAAATCATAGAAAATTAGAGTGTCAGTCCTCTTGTACTTATGTCGGCATTGTGCCTTTTGTATTAAATTCGGATACAATTTCTGTATTTCATCGTCAATAAGAAGGTGCAAAGTATACAGTAACCCTGAAGTGAAGCATCGGAATCTAAAACTGGACTCACAGGAGAGGTTCAAATCATAGAATGTTAGAGTGTCTGTCCTCTTGTACTTAAGTCTGCATTGTGCGTTTTGAATTTAATTCTGTTGCAATTTCTGCGTTTCATCGTCAATAAGAGGGACCAAGGTATACAGTAAACCTGAAGTGAACCTTCGGAATCTAAAACTGGACTCACAGGAGAGGTTCAAATCATAGAAAGTTAGAGTGTCAGTCCTCTTGTACTTAAGTCGGCATTGTGCCTTTTGAATTTAATTCCGATGCAATGTCTGTGCTTCATCGTCAAAAAGAAGGCCTAAGGGATAGAGTAAACCTCAAGTGAAGCATCGGAATCTAATACTTTACTCACATTAGAGGTTCAAATCATAGAAAGTTAGAGTGTCAGTCCTCTTGTACTTAAGTCGGCATTGTGCCTTTTGTATTTAATTCGGATGCAATTTCTGTGTTTCATCGTCAATAAGAAGGTCAAAGGGATACAGTAAACCTGAAGTGAAGCTTCGGAATCTAAAGCTGGACTCACAGGAGAGGTTAAAATGATAGTTGGAGTGTTAGTCCTCTAGTACTTAACTCGGCATTGTGCCTTATGAATTTAATTCCGATGCAATTTCTGTGCTTCATCGTCAATAAGAAGGTCCAAGGTACACAGTAAACCTGAAGTGAAGCATCGGAATCTAAAACTAGACTCACAGGAGACGTTCAAATCATAGAAAGTTAGAGTGTCAGTCCACTTGTACTTAAGTCGGCATTGTGCCTTTTGTATTAAATTCGGATGCAATTTCTGTGTTTCATCGTCAATAAGAAGGTCAAAGGGATATAGTAAACCTGAAGTGAAGCATCGGAATCTAAAACTGGACTCACAGGAGAGGTTCAAATCATAGAAAGTTAGAGTGTCAGTCCTCTTGCACTTAAGTCGGCATTGTGACTTTTGTATTAAATTCGGATGCAATTTCTGTGTTTCATCGTCAATATGAAGGTACAAGGGATACAGTAAACCTGAAGTGAAGCATCGGAATCTAATACTGGACTCACATTAGAGGTTCAAATCATAGAAAGTTAGAGTGACAGTCCCCTTGTACTTAAGTCGGCATTGTGCCTTTTGTATTTAATTCGGATGCAATTTCTGTGTTTCATCGTCAATAAGAATGTCAAAGGGATACAGTAAACCTGAAGTGAAGCTTCGGAATCTAAAGCTGGACTCACAGGACAGGTTAAAATGATAGAAAGTTGGAGTGTCAGTCCTCTTGTACTTAACTCGGCATTGTGCCTTATGAATTTAATTCCGATGCAATTTCTGTGCTTCATCGTCAATAAGAAGGTCCAAGGTACACAGTAAACCTGAAGTGAAGCATCGGAATCTAAAGCTGGACTCACAGGAGAGGTTCAAATCATAGAATGTTACAGTGTCTGTCCTCTTGTACTTCAGTCGGCATTGTGCCTTATGAATTTTATTCCGATGCAATTTCTGTGTATCATCGTCAATACGAAGGTCCATGCTATACAGTAAACCTGAAGCTAAGCATCGGAATCTAAAACTGAACTCACAGGAGACGTTCAAATCATAGAAACTTAAATTGTCAGTCCTCTTGTACTTAAGTCGGCATTGTGACTTTTGTATTAAATTCGGATGCAATTTCTGTGTTTCATCGTCAATATGAAGGTCCAAGGGATACAGTAAACCTGAAGTGAAGCTTCGGAATCTAAAATTGGACTCACAGGAGAGGTTCAAATCATAGAAAGTTAGAGTCTCTGTCCTCTTGTACTTAAGTCGGCATTGTGCCTCTCGTATTAAATTCGGATGCAATTTCTGTGTTTCATCGTCAATAAGAAGGTCTAAGGGATACAGTAAACCAGAAGTGAAGCATCGGAATCTAAAACAGGACTCACAGGACAGGTTCAAATCATAGAAAGTGAGAGTGTCAGTTCTCTTTTACTTGAGGCGCCATTGTGCCTTTTGTATTAAATTACGTAGCAATTTCTGTGTTTCATCGTCAATAAGAAGGTCCAAACTATACAGTAAACCTGAAGTGAAGCATCGGAATCTAAAACTGGACTCACAGGAGAGGTTCAAATCATAGAAAGTGAGAGTGTTAGTCCTCTTGTACTTAAGTCGGCATTGTGCCTTTTGTATTAAATTCGGATGCAATCTCTGTGTCTCATCGTCAATACGAAAGTCCAAGGGATACAGTAAACCTGAAGTGAAGCATCGGAATCTAAAACTGCACTAACAGGAGAGATTGAAATCATAGAAAGTTAGAGTGTCAGTCCTCTAGTACTTAAGTCGGCATTGTGCCTTTTGTATTAAATTTGGATGCAATTTCTGTGTTTCATCGTCAATAAGAAGGTCTTAGGTATACAGTAAACCTAAAGTGCAGCATCGGAATCTAAAACTGGACTCACAGGAGAGGTTCAAATCTTAGAAAGTTAGAGTGTCAGTACTCTTGTACTTAGGTCGGCATTGTGCCTTTTGAATTTAATTCCAATGCAATTTCTGTGTTTCATCGTCAATAAGAAGGTGCAAAGTATACAGTAAACCTGAAGTGAAGCATCGGAATCTGTAACTGGACTCACACGAAAGGTTCAAATCATAGAGAGTTAGAGTGTCAGTCCTCTTGTACTTATGTCGGCATTGTGCCTTTTGTATTAAAATTGTATGCAATTTCTGTGTTTCATCGTCAATAAGAAGGTCCAAGCGATACAGTAAACCTGAAGTGAAGCAACGGAATCTAACACTGACTCACATGAGAGGTTCAAATCATAGAAAGCGAGAGTGTCAGTCCTCTTTTACTTAAGTCGGCATTGTGCCTTTTGTATTAAATTCCGATGCAACTTCTGTGTGTCATCGTCAAAAAGAAGGTGCAAGGTATACAGGAAACCTTAAGTGAAGCATCGGAATCTAAAACTGGACTCACAGGAGAGGTTCAAATAATAGAAATTTAGAGTGTCAGTCCTCTTGTACTTAAGTCAGCATTGTGCCTTTTGTATTAAATTCGGATGCAATTTCTGTGTCTCATCGTCTTTAAGAAAGTCCAAGGGATAGAGTAAACCTGAAGTGAAGCATCGGAATCTAAAACTGGACTCACAGGAGAGGTTCAATTCATAGAAAGTGAGAGTGTCAGTCCTCTTGTACTTAAGTCGGCATTGTGCCTTTTGTATTAAATTCGGATGCAATCTCTGTGTCTCATCGTCAACACGAAGGTCCAAGGGATACAGTAAACCTGAAGTGAAGCATCGGAATCTAAAACTTTACTCACAGGAGAGATTCAAATCATAGAAAGTTAGAGTGTCAGTCCTCTTGTACTTAAGTCGGCATTGTGCCTTTTGTATTAAATTCGGATGCAATTTCTGTGTTTCATCGTCAATAAGAAGGTGCAAAGTATACAGTAAACCTGAAGTGAAGCATCGGAATCTATAACTGGACTCACAGGAAAGGGTCAAATCATAGAGAGTTAGAGTGTCAGGCCTCTTGTACTTATGTCGGCATTGTGCCTTTTGTATTAAAATTGGATGCAATTTCTGTGTTTCATCGTCAATAAGAAAGTCCAAGGGATACAGTAAACCTGAAGTGAAGCAACGAAATCTAAAACTGACTCACAGGAGAGGTTCAAATCATAGAAAGTTAGAGTGTCAGTTCTCTTGTTCTTAAGTCGGCATTGTGCAATTTGTATTTAATTCGGATGCAAACTCTGTGTTTCATCGTCAATAAGAAGGTCCAAGGGATACAGTAAACCTAAAGTGAAGCATCGGAATCTAAAACTGGACTCACAGGAGAGGTTCAAATCATAGAAAGTGAGAGTGTCAGTCCTCTTTTACTTAAGTCGGCAATGTGCCTTTTGTATTAAATTCCGATGCAATTTCTGTGTTTCATCGTCAATATGAAGGTGCAAGGAATACAGTAAACCAGAAGTGAAGCATCGGAATCTGTAACAGGTCACACAGGAAAGGTTCAAATCATAGAAAGTTAGACTGTCAGTCTTCTTGTACTCAAGTCGGCATTGTGCCTTTTGAATTTAATTCCGTTGCAATTTCTGTGTTTCATCGTCATTACGAAGGTCCAAGGTATACAGTAAACTTGAAGTTAAGCATCGGAATCTAAAACTGGACTCACAGGAGAGGTTCAAATCATAGAAAGTTAGAGTGTCAGTCCTCTTGTATTTAAGTCGGCATTGTGACTTTTGTATTAAATTTGGATGCAATTTCTGTGTTTCATCGTCAATAAGAAGGTCCAAGGGATACAGTAAACCTGAAGTGAAGCATCGGAATCTAAAACTTGACTCACAGGAGAGGTTGAAATCATAGAAAGTTAGAGTGTCAGTCCTCTTGTACTAAAGTCGGCATTGTGACATTTGTATTAAAATCGGATGCAATTTCTGTGTTTCATCGTCAATACGAAGGTCCAAGGGATACAGTAAACCTGAAGTGAAGCTTCGGAATCTAAAACTGGACTCACAGGAGAGGTTTAAATCATAGAAAATTAGAGTGTCAGTCCTCTTGTACTTATGTCGGCATTGTGCCTTTTGTGTTAAATTCGGATACAATTTCTGTGTTTCATCGTCAATAAGAAGGTCCAAGGAATACAGTAAACCTGAAGTGAAGCATCGGAATCTAAAATTGGACTCACAGGAGAGGTTCAAATCATAGAATGTTAGAGTGTCTGTCCTCTTGTACTTAAGTCGGCATTGTGCGTTTTGAATTTAATTCCGTTGCAATTTCTGTGTTTCATCGTCAATAAGAGGGTCCAAGGTATACAGTAAACCTGAAGTGAACCTTCGGAATCTAAAACTGGACTCACAGGAGAGGTTCAAATCATAGAATGTTAGAGTGTCAGTCCTCTTGTACTTCAGTCGGCATTGTGCCTTATGAATTTTATTCCGATGCAATTTCTGTGTTTCATCGTCAATGCGAAGGTCCATGCTATACAGTAAACCTGAAGCTAAGCATCTGAATCTATAACTGAACTCACAGGAGACGTTCAAATGATAGAAAGTTAAATTGTCAGTCCTCTTGTACTTAAGTCGGCATTGTGACTTTTGTATTAAATTCGGATGCAATTTATGTGGTTCTTCATCAATAAGATGGTCCAAGGGATACAGTAAACCTGAAGTGAAGCATCGGAATCTAAACCTGGACCCACAGGAGAGGTTCAAATCATAGAAAGTTAGAGTGTCAGTCCTCTTGTACTTGAGACGGCATTGTGACTTTTGTATTAAATTCGGATGCAATCTCTGTGTTCATCGTCAATATGAAGGTCCAAGGGATACAGTAAACCTGAAGTGAAGCTTCGGAATCTAAAACTGGACTCACAGGAGAGGTTCAAATCATAGACAGTTAGAGTGTCAGTCCTCTTGTACTTAAGTCGGCATTGTGCCTTTTGAATTTAATTCCGTTGCAATTTCTGTGTTTCATCGTTAATACGATGGTCCAAGGTATACAGTGAACCTGAAGTTTAGCGTCGGAATCTAAAACTGGACTCACAGGTGAGGTTCAAATCATAGAAAGTTAGAGTGTCAGTCCTCTTGTATTTAAGTCGGCATTGTGACTTTTGTATTAAATTTGGATGCAATTTCTGTGTTTCATCGCCAATAAGAAGGTCCAAGGGATACAGTAAACCTGCAGTGAAGCATCGGAATCTAAAACTGGACTCACATTAGAGGTTCAAATCATAGAAAGTTAGAGGGTCTGTCCTCTTGTACTTAAGTCGGCATTGTGCATTTTGAATTTAATTCCGATGTAATTTCTGTGTTTCATCGTCAATAATAAGGTCCAAGGTATACAGTAAACCTGAAGTGAACCATCGGAATCTAAAACTGGACACACAGGAGAGGTTCAAATCATAGAAAGTGAGAGTGTCAGTCCTCTTGTACTTAAGTCGGCGTTGTGCCTTTTGTATTAAATTCGGATGCAATTTCTGTGTTTCATCGTCAATAAGAAGGTCCAATTGATACAGTAAACCTGAAGTGAAGCATCGGAATCTAAAACTAGACTCATAGGAAAGGTTCAAATCATAGAAAGTGAGAGTGTCAGTCCTCTTGTATATAAGTCGGCATTGTGACTTTTGTATTAAATTTGGATGCAATTTCTGTGTTTCATCGTCAATAAGAAGGTCTAAGGGGTACAGTAAACCAGAAGTGAAGCATCGGAATCTAAAACAGGACTCACAGGACAGGTTCAAATCATAGAAAGTGAGAGTGTCAGTTCTCTTTTACTTGAGGCGCCATTGTGCCTTTTGTATTAAATTACGTAGCAATTTCTGTGTTTCATCGTCAATAAGAAGGTCCAAAGTATACAGTAAACCTGAAGTGAAGCATCGGAATCTAAAACTGGACTCACAGGAGAGGTTCAAATCATAGAAAGTGAGAGTGTTAGTCCTCTTGTACTTAAGTCGGCATTGTGCCTTTTGTATTAAATTCGGATGCAATCTCTGTGTCTCATCGTCAATACGAAAGTCCAAGGGATACAGTAAACCTGAAGTGAAGCATCGGAATCTAAAACTGCACTAACAGAAGAGATTGAAATCATAGAAAGTTAGAGTGTCAGTCCTCTAGTACTTAAGTCGGCATTGTGCCTTTTGTATTAAATTCAGATGCAATTTCTGTGTTTCATCGTCAATAAGAAGGTCTTAGGTATACAGTAAACCTAAAGTGCAGCATCGGAATCTAAAACTGGACTCACAGGAGAGGTTCAAATCTTAGAAAGTTAGAGTGTCAGTACTCTTGTACTTAGGTCGGCATTGTGCCTTTTGAATTTAATTCCAATGCAATTTCTGTGTTTCATCGTCAATAAGAAGGTGCAAAGTATACAGTAAACCTGAAGTGAAGCATCGGAATCTGTAACTGGACTCACAGGAAAGGTTCAAATCATAGAGAGTTAGAGTGTCAGTCCTCTTGTACTTATGTCGGCATTGTGCCTTTTGTATTAAAATTGTATGCAATTTCTGTGTTTCATCGTCAATAAGAAGGTCCAAGCGATACAGTAAACCTGAAGTGAAGCAACGGAATCTGACACTGACTCACATGAGAGGTTCAAATCATAGAAAGCGAGAGTGTCAGTCCTCTTTTACTTAAGTCGGCATTGTGCCTTTTGTATTAAATTCCGATGCAACTTCTGTGTGTCATCGTCAAAAAGAAGGTGCAAGGTATACACGAAACCTTAAGTGAAGCATCGGAATCTAAAACTGGACTCACAGGAGAGGTTCAAATAATAGAAATTTAGAGTGTCAGTCCTCTTGTACTTAAGTCAGCATTGTGCCTTTTGTATTAAATTCGGATGCAATTTCTGTGTCTCATCGTCTTTAAGAAAGTCCAAGGGATAGAGTAAACCTGAAGTGAAGCATCGGAATCTAAAACTGGACTCACAGGAGAGGTTCAATTCATAGAAAGTGAGAGTGTCAGTCCTCTTGTAATTAAGTCGGCACTGTGCCTTTTGTATTAAATTCGGATGCAATTTCTGTGTTTCATCGTCAATAAGAAAGTCCAAGGGATACAGTAAACCTGAAGTGAAGCAACGAAATCTAAAACTGACTCACAGGAGAGGTTCAAATCATAGAAAGTTAGAGTGTCAGTTCTATTGTTCTTAAGTCGGCATTGTGCAATTTGTATTTAATTCGGATGCAAACTCTGTGTTTCATCGTCAATAAGAAGGTCCAAGGGATACAGTAAACCTAAAGTGAAGCATCGGAATCTAAAACTGGACTCACAGGAGAGGTTCAAATCATAGAAAGTGAGAGTGTCAGTCCTCTTTTACTTAAGTCGGCAATGTGCCTTTTGTATTAAATTCCGATGCAATTTCTGTGTTTCATCGTCAATATGAAGGTGCAAGGAATACAGTAAACCAGAAGTGAAGCATCGGAATCTGTAACTGGTCACACAGGAAAGGTTCAAATCATAGAAAGTTAGACTGTCAGTCTTCTTGTACTTAAGTCGGCATTGTGCCTTTTGAATTTAATTCCGTTGCAATTTCTGTGTTTCATCGTCATTACGAAGGTCCAAGGTATACAGTAAACTTGAAGTTAAGCATCGGAATCTAAAACTGGACTCACAGGAGAGGTTCAAATCATAGAAAGTTAGTGTGTCAGTCCTCTTGTATTTAAGTCGGCATTGTGACTTTTGTATTAAATTTGGATGCAATTTCTGTGTTTCATCGTCAATAAGAAGGTCCAAGGGATACAGTAAACCTGAAGTGAAGCATCGGAATCTAAAACTTGACTCACAGGAGAGGTTGAAATCATAGAAAGTTAGAGTGTCAGTCCTCTTGTACTAAAGTCGGCATTGTGACATTTGTATTAAAATCGGATGCAATTTCTGTGTTTCATCGTCAATACGAAGGTCCAAGGGATACAGTAAACCTGAAGTGAAGCTTCGGAATCTAAAACTGGACTCACAGGAGAGGTTTAAATCATAGAAAATTAGAGTGTCAGTCCTCTTGTACTTATGTCGGCATTGTGCCTTTTGTGTTAAATTCGGATACAATTTCTGTGTTTCATCGTCAATAAGAAGGTCCAAGGAATACAGTAAACCTGAAGTGAAGCATCGGAATCTAAAATTGGACTCACAGGAGAGGTTCAAATCATAGAATGTTAGAGTGTCTGTCCTCTTGTACTTAAGTCGGCATTGTGCGTTTTGAATTTAATTCCGTTGCAATTTCTGTGTTTCATCGTCAATAAGAGGGTCCAAGGTATACAGTAAACCTGAAGTGAACCTTCGGAATCTAAAACTGGACTCACAGGAGAGGTTCAAATCATAGAATGTTAGAGTGTCAGTCCTCTTGTACTTCAGTCGGCATTGTGCCTTATGAATTTTATTCCGATGCAATTTCTGTGTTTCATCGTCAATGCGAAGGTCCATGCTATACAGTAAACCTGAAGCTAAGCATCTGAATCTATAACTGAACTCACAGGAGACGTTCAAATGATAGAAAGTTAAATTGTCAGTCCTCTTGTACTTAAGTCGGCATTGTGACTTTTGTATTAAATTCGGATGCAATTTATGTGGTTCTTCATCAATAAGATGGTCCAAGGGATACAGTAAACCTGAAGTGAAGCATCGGAATCTAAACCTGGACCCACAGGAGAGGTTCAAATCATAGAAAGTTAGAGTGTCAGTCCTCTTGTACTTGAGACGGCATTGTGACTTTTGTATTAAATTCGGATGCAATTTCTGTGTTCATCGTCAATATGAAGGTCCAAGGGATACAGTAAACCTGAAGTGAAGCTTCGGAATCTAAAACTGGACTCACAGGAGAGGTTCAAATCATAGACAGTTAGAGTGTCAGTCCTCTTGTACTTAAGTCGGCATTGTGCCTTTTGAATTTAATTCCGTTGCAATTTCTGTGTTTCATCGTTAATACGATGGTCCAAGGTATACAGTGAACCTGAAGTTTAGCGTCGGAATCTAAAACTGGACTCACAGGTGAGGTTCAAATCATAGAAAGTTAGAGTGTCAGTCCTCTTGTATTTAAGTCGGCATTGTGACTTTTGTATTAAATTTGGATGCAATTTCTGTGTTTCATCGCCAAAAAGAAGGTCCAAGGGATACAGTAAACCTGCAGTGAAGCATCGGAATCTAAAACTGGACTCACATTAGAGGTTCAAATCATAGAAAGTTAGAGGGTCTGTCCTCTTGTACTTAAGTCGGCATTGTGCATTTTGAATTTAATTCCGATGTAATTTCTGTGTTTCATCGTCAATAATAAGGTCCAAGGTATACAGTAAACCTGAAGTGAACCATCGGAATCTAAAACTGGACACACAGGAGAGGTTCAAATCATAGAAAGTGAGAGTGTCAGTCCTCTTGTACTTAAGTCGGCGTTGTGCCTTTTGTATTAAATTCGGATGCAATTTCTGTGTTTCATCGTTAGTAAGAAGGTCCAATTGATACAGTAAACCTGAAGTGAAGCATCGGAATCTAAAACTAGACTCATAGGAAAGGTTCAAATCATAGAAAGTTAGAGTGTCAGTCCTCTTGTACCTCAGTCGGCATTGTGCTTTTGAATTTAATTCCAATGCAATTTCTGTGTTTCATCGTCATTAAGAAGGTCCAAGGTATACAGTAAACCTAAAGTTAAGCATCGGAATCTAAAACTGGACTCACTGGAGTGGTGCAAATCATAGAAAGTTGGAGTGTTATTCCTCTTGTATTTAATTCGGCATTGTGACTTTTGTATTAAATTCGGATGCAATTTCTGTGCTTCATCGTCAATATGAAGTTCCAAGGGATACAGTAAACATGAAGTGGAGCATCGGAATCTAAAACTGGACTCACAGGAGAGGTTCAAATCATAGAAAGTAAGAGTGTCAGTCCACTTGTACTTAAGTCGGCATTGTGCCTTTTGTTTTAAATTCGGATGCAATTTCTGTGTTTCATCGTCAACAAGAATGTCCAAGGAATACAGTAAACGTGAAGTGAAGCATCGGAATCTATAACTGGATTCACAGGAAAAGTTTAAACCATAGAAAGTTAGAGTGTCAGTCCTCATGTACTTAACTCGGCATTGTGCATTTTGTATTAAATTCGGATGCAATTTCTGTGTTTCATCGTCAATAACAAGGTCCAAGGGATACATTAAACCTGAAGTGAAGCATCGGAATCTAAAACTGGACTCACAGGAGAGGTTCAAATCAAGGAAAGTTAGAGTGTCAGTCCTCTTGTACTTAAGTCGGCATTGTGCCTTTTGTATTAAATTCGGATGCAATTTCTGTGTTTCATCGTCAATAAGATGGGCAAAGGGATATAGTAAACCTGAAGTGAAGCATCGGAATCTAAAACTGGACTCACAGGAGAGGTTCAAATCATAGAAAGTTAGAGTGTCAGTAATCTTGTACTTAAGTCGGCATTGTGACTTTTGTATTCAATTCGGATGCAATTTCTGTGTTTCATCGTCAATATGAAGGTCCAAGGGATACAGTAAACCTGAAGTGAAGCAACGGTGTCTTGAACTGGACTCACAGGAGAGGTTCAAATCATAGACACTTAGAGTGTCAGTCCTCTTGTACTTAAGACGGCATTGTGCCTTTTGAATTTAATTTCGTTGCAATTTCTGTGTTTCATCGTCAATACGAAGGTCCAAGGTATACAGTAAACCTGAAGTTAAGCATCGGAATCTAAAACTGGACTCACAGGAGAGGTTCAAATCATAGAATGTTAGAGTATCTGTCCTCTTGTACTTAAGTTGGCATTGTGCGTTTTGAATATAATTCCGATGCAATTTCTGTGTTTCATCGTCAATAAGAAGGTCCAATGTATACAGTAAACCTGAAGTGAACCTTCGGAATCTAAAACTGGACTCACAGCAGAGGTTCAAATCATAGAAGTTACAATGTCAGTCCTCTTGTACTTAAGTCGGCATTGTGCCTTTTGAATTTAATTCCGATGCAATTTCTGTGCTTCATCGTCAAAACGAAGGTCCAAGGGAGACAGTAAACCTGAAGTGAAGCATCGGAATCTAAAGCTGGACTCACAGGAGAGGTTAAAATGATAGAAAGTTGGAGTGTCAGTCCTCTTGTACTTAACTCGGCATTGTGCCTTATGAATTTAATTTCGATGCAATTTCTGTGCTTCATCGTCAATAAGAAGGTCCAAGGTACACAGTAAACCTGAAGTGAAGCATCGGAATCTAAAGCTGGACTCACAGGAGAGGTTCAAATCATAGAAAGTTAGAGTGTCAGTCCTCATGTGCTTAAGTCGGCATTGTGACTTTTGTATTCAATTCGGATGCAATTTCTGTGTTTCATCGTCAATATGAAGGTCCAAGGGATACAGTAAACCTGAAGTGAAGCAACGGAGTCTTGAACTGGACTCACAGGAGAGGTTCAAATCATAGAAAGTTAGAGTGTCAGTCCACTTGTACTTAAGTCGGTATTGTGCCTTTTGTTTTAAATTCGGATGCAATTTCTGTGTTTCATCGTCAACAAGAATGTCCAAGGAATACAGTAAACGTGAAGTGAAGCATCGGAATCTATAACTGGATTCACAGGAGAAGTTTAAACCATAGAAAGTTAGAGTGTCAGTCCTCTTGTACTTAACTCGGCATTGTGCATTTTGTATTAAATTCGGATGCAATTTCTGTGTTTCATCGTCAATAACAAGGTCCAAGGGATACATTAAACCTGAAGTGAAGCATCGGAATCTAAAACTGGACTCACAGGAGAGATTCAAATTATGGAAAGTTAGAGTGTCAGTCCTCTTGTACTTAAGTCGGCATTGTGCCTTTTGTATTAAATTCGGATGCAATTTCTGTATTTCATCGTCAATAAGATGGGCAAAGGGATATAGTAAACCTGAAGTGAAGCATCGGAATCTAAAACTGGACTCACAGGAGAGGTTCAAATCATAGAAAGTTAGAGTGTCAGTAATCTTGTACTTAAGTCGGCATTGTGACTTTTGTATTCAATTCGGATGCAATTTCTGTGTTTCATCGTCAATATGAAGGTCCAAGGGATACAGTAAACCTGAAGTGAAGCTTCGGAATCTAAAACTGGACTCACAGGAGAGGTTCAAATCATAGAACGTTAGAGTGTCAGTCCTCTTGTACTTAAGTTGTCATTGTGCCTTTTTTATTAATTTCGGAAACAATTTCTGTGTTTCATCGTCAATAAGAAGGTCCAATGGATACAGTAAACCTGAAGTGAAGCATCGGAATCTAAAACTGGACTCACAGGAGAGGTTCAAATCATAGAAAGATAGAGTGTCTGTCCTCTTGTACTTAATTCGGCACTGTGCGTTTTGAATTTAATTAAGATGCAATTTCTGTGTTTCATCGTCAATAAGATGGTTCAATGTATACAGTAAACCTGTAGTGAACCATCGGAATCTAAAACTGGACTCACAGGAGAGGTTCAAATCATAGAAAGTTAGAGTGTCAGTCCTCATGTGCTTAAGTCGGCATTGTGACTTCTGTATTCAATTCGGATGCAATTTCTGTGTTTCATCGTCAATATGAAGGTCCAAGGGATACAGTAAACCTGAAGTGAAGCAACGGAGTCTTGAACTGGACTCACAGGAGAGGTTCAAATCATAGACAGTTAGAGTGTCAGTCCTCTTGTACTTAAGACGGCATTGTGCCTTTTGAATTTAATTTCGTTGCAATTTCTGTTTCATCGTCAATACGAAGGTCCAAGGTATACAGTAAACCTGAAGTTAAGCATCGGAATCTAAAACTGGACTCACAGGAGGGGTTCAAATCATAGAAAGTTAGAGTGTCAGTCCTCTTGTATTTAAGTCGGCATTGTGACTTTTGTATTAAATTTGGATGTAATTTCTGTGTTTCATCGTCAATAAGTAGGTCCAAGGGATACAGTAAACCTGAAGTGAAGCATCGGAATGTGAAACTTGACTCACAGGAAAGGTACAAATCATAGAAAGTTAGAGTGTAAGTCCTCTTGTACTTATGTCGCCATTGTGACTTTTGTATTCAATTCGGATGTAATTTCTGTGTTTCATCGTCAATACGAAGGTCCAAGGGATACAGTAAATCTGAAGTGAAGCATCGGAATCTAAAGCTGGACTCACAGGAGAGGTTCAAATCATAGAATGTTAGAGTATCTATCCTCTTGTACTTAAGTCGGCATTGTGCGTTTTGAATTTAATTCCGATGCAATTTCTGTGTTTCATCGTCAATAAGAAGGTCCAATGTATACAGAAAACCTGAAGTGAACCTTCGGAATCTAAAACTGGACTCACAGGAGAGGTTCAAATCATAGAAGTTACAATGTCAGTCCTCTTGTACTTAAGTCGGCATTGTGTCTTTTGAATTTAATTCCGATGCAATTTCTGTGCTTCATCGTCAAAACGAAGGTCCAAGGGAGACAGTAAACCTGAAGTGAAGCATCGGAAACTAAAGCTGGACTCACAGGAGAGGTTAAAATGATAGAAAGTTGGTGTGTCAGTCCTCTTGTACTTAACTGGGCATTGTGCCTTATGAATTTAATTTCGATGCAATTTCTGTGCTTCATCGTCAATAAGAAGGTCCAAGGTACATAGTAAACCTGAAGTGAAGCATCGGAATCTAAAGCTGGACTCACAGGAGAGGTTCAAATCATAGAATGTTAGAGTGTCAGTCCCCTTGTACTTAAGTCGGCATTGTGCCCTCTGAATTTCATTCCTACGCAATTTCTGTGTTTCATCGTCAATACGAAGGTCCATGGTATACAGTAAACCTGAAGCTAAGCATCGGAATCTAAAACTGAACTCACAGGAGAGGTCCATATCATTGAATGTTAGAGTGTCAGTCCTCTTGTACTTAAGTCGGCATTGTGACTTTTGTATTAAATTCGGATGCAATTTCTGTGCTTCATCGTCAATAAGAAGTTCCAAGGGATACAGTAAACCTGAAGTGGAGCATCGGAATCTAAAACTGGACTCACAGGAGAGGTTCAAAACATAGAAAGTTAGAGTGTCAGTCCACTTGCACTTAAGTCGGCATTGTGCCTTTTGTTTTAAATTCGGATGCAATTTCTGTGTTTCATCGTCAACAAGAATGTCCAAGGAATACAGTAAACGTGAAGTGAAGCATCGGAATCTATAACTGGATTCACAGGAGAAGTTTAAACCATAGAAAGTGAGAGTGTCAGTCCTCTTGTACTTAAGTCGGCATTGTGCCTTTTGTATTAAATTCGGATGCAATTTCTGTGTTTCATCGTCATTAAGAAGGTCCAAGGTATACAGTAAACCTGTAGTTAAGCATCGGAATCTAAAACTGGACTCACAGGAGTGGTTCAAATCATAGAAACTTAGAGTGTCATTCCTCTTGTATTTAGGTCGGCATTGTGACTTTTGTATTAATTTCGATGCAATTTCTGTGCTTCATCGTCAATAAGAAGGTCCAAGGTACACAGTAAACCTGAAGTGAAGCATCGGAATCTAAAACTGGACTCACAGGAGAGGTTCAAATCATAGAAAGTTAGAGTAGCAGTCCACTTGTACTTAATTCGGCATTGTGCCTCTTGTATTTAATTCGGTTGCAATTTCTGTGTTTCATCGTCAATAAGAATGTCCAAGGAATACAGTAAACCTGAAGTGAAGCATCGGAATCTATAACTGTACTCACTGGAGAAGTTTAAACCATAGAAAGTTAGAGTGTCAGTCCTCTTGTACTTCACTCGGCATTGTGCCTTTTGTACTAAATTCGGATGCAAATTTTGTGTTTCATCGTCAATAGCAAGGACCAAGGGATACATTAAACCTGAAGTGAAGCATCGGATTCTACAACTGGACTCACTGGAGAGGTTCAAATCATGGAAAGTTAGAGCGTCAGTCCTCTTGTACTTAAGTCGGCAATGTGCCTTTTGAATTTAATTCCGATGTAATTTCTGTGCTTCATCGTCAAAAAGATGGTCCAAGGGATACAGTAAACCTGAAGTGAAGCATCGGAATCTAAAACTGGACTCACATTAGAGGTTCAAATCATAGAAAGTTAGAGTGTCAGTCCTCTTGTACTTAAGTCGGCATTGTGCTTTTTGTATTCAATTCGGATGCAATTTCTGTGTTTCATCGTCAATAAGAAGATCAAAGGGATATAGTAAACCTGAAGTGAAGCATCGGAATCTAAAACTGACTCACAGGAGAGGTTCAAATCATAGAACGTTAGAGTGTCAGTCCTCTTGTACTTAAGCCGGCATTGTGCCTTTTGTATTAAATTCGGATGCAATTTCTGTGTTTCATCGTCAATAAGAAGGTCCAAGGGATACAGTAAACCTGAAGTGAAGCATCGGAATCTAAAACTAGACTCACAGGAGAGGTTCAAATCATAGAAAGTTAGAGTGTCAGTCCTCTTGTACTTAAGTCGGCATTGTGCCTTTTGAATTTAATTCCGATGCAATTTCTCTTTTTAATCGTCATTAAGAAGGTCCAAGGTATATAGTAAACCTGAAGTTAAGCATTGGAATCTAAAACTGGACTCACAGGAGTGGTTCAAATCATAGAACGTTAGAGTGTCTTTCCTCTTGTATTTAAGTCGGCATTGTGACTTTTGTATTAAATTCGGATGCAATTTCTGTGTTTCATCGTCAATAAGAAGGTCCACGGGATAGAGTAAACCTGAAGTGAAGCATCGGAATCTAAAACTGGACTCACAGATGAGGTTCAAATCATAGAAAGTTAGAGTGTCAGTCCTCTTGTACTTAAGTCGGCATTGTGCCTTTTGAATTTAATTCCGATGCAATTTCTGTGTTTCATCGTCATTAAGAAGGTCCAAGGTATAGAATAAAACTGAAGTGAAGTATCGGAATCTAAAACTGGACTCACAGGAGAGGTTCAAATCATAGAAAGTGAGAGTGTCAGTCCTCTTTTACTGAAGTCGGCATTGTGCCTTTTGAATTAAATTCGGATGCAATTTCTGTGTTTCATCGTCGATAAGAAGGTCCAAAGGAAACAGTAAACCTGAAGTGAAGCATCGGAATCTAAAACTGGACTCACAGGAGAGGTTCAAATCATAGAAAGTTAGAGTGTCAGTCATCTTGTGCTTACGTCTGCATTGTGCCATTTGAATTAAATTCGGATGCAATTTCTGTGTTTCATCGACAATTAGAAGGTCCAAGGGATACAGTAAACCTGAAGTGAAGCATCGGAATCGAAAACTGGACTCACAGGAGAGGTTCAAATCATTGAAAGTTAGAGTGTCGGTCCTCTTGTACTTAAGTCGGCATTTTGCATTTTCTATTAAATTCGGATGCAATTTCTGTGTTTCATCGTCAAAAATAAAGTCCATGGGAAACAGTAAACCTAAAGTGAAGCATCTGAATCTAAAACTGGACTCACAGGAGAGGTTCAACTCATAGAAAGTTAGAGTGTCAGTAATCTTGTACTTACGTCGGCATTGTGACTTTTTTATTAATTTCGGATGCAATATCTGTGTTTCATCGTCAATATGAAGGACCAAGGGATACAGTAAACCTGAAGTGAAGCTTCGGAATCTAAAACTGTCCTCACAGGAGAGGGTCAATTCATAGAAAGTTAGAGTGTCAGTCCTCTTGTACTTAAGTCGGCATTGTGCATTTTGTATTAAATTGGGATACAATTTCTGTGTTTCGTCGTCAATAAGAAGGTCCAAGGTATTCAGTAAACCTGAAGTGAACCATCGGAATCTAAAACTGGACTCACAGGAGAGATTCAAATCATAGAAAGTGAGAGTGTCAGTCCTCTTGTACTTAAGTCGGCATTGTCCCTATTGCATTAAATTCGGATGCAATTTCTGTGTTTCATCGTCAGTAAGAAGGTCCAAGGTATACGGTAAACCTGTAGATAAGCATCGGAATCTAAAACTGGACTCACAGGAGAGGTTCAAATCTTAGAAAGTTTGAGTGTCAGTCCTCTTTTACTTAAGTCGGCATTGTGCCTTTTGAATTTAATTCCGATGCAATTTCTGTGTTTCATCGTCAATAAGAAGGTCCAAGGTATACAATAAACATGAAGTGAAGCATCAGAATCTAAAACTGGACCCACAAGAGAGGTTCAAATAATAGAAAGTGAGAGTGTCAGTCCTCTTTTATTTCAGTCGGCATTGAGCCTTTTGAATTAAATTCGGATGCAATTTCTGTGTTTCATCGTCAATAAGGAGGTCCTAGGGATACAATAAACCTGAAGTGAAGCATCGGAATCTAAAACTGGACTCACAGGAGAGGTTCAAATCATAGAAAATTAGAGTGTCAGTCCTCTTGTCCTTAAGTCGGCATTGTGCCTTTTGAGTTCAATTCTGATGCAATTTCTGTGTTTCATCGTCAATAAGAAGGTCCAAGGTATACAATAAAACTGAAGTGAAGCATCGGAATCTAAAACTGCACTCACAGGAGAGGTTCAAATCATAGAAAGTGAGAGTGTCAGTACTCTTTTACTTAAGTCGGCATTGTGCCTTTTGAATTAAATTCGGATGCAATTTCTGTGTTTCATCGTCGATAAGAAGGTCCAAAGGATACAGTAAACCTGAAGTGAAGCATCGGAATCTAAAACTGGACTCACAGGAGAGGTTCAAATCATAGAAAGTTTGAGTGTCAGTCCTCTTGTACTTAGGTCGGCATTGTGCCTTTTGTATTAAATTCGGATGCAATTTCTGTGCGTCATCGTCAATAAGAACGTCCAAGGGATACAGTAAACCTGAAGTAAAGCATCCGAATCTAAAACTGGACTCACAGGAGAGGCCCAAATCATAGAAAGTTAGAGTGTCAGTCATCTTGTGCTTACGTCTGCATTGTGCCATTTGAATTAAATTCGGATGCAATTTCTGTGTTTCATCGTCAATTAGAAGGTCCAAGGGATACAGTAAACCTGAAGTGAAGCATCGGAATCTAAAACTGGACTCACAGGAGAGGTTGAAATCATTGAAAGTTAGAGTGTCAGTCCTCTTGTACTTAAGTCGGCATTTTGCATTTTCTATTAAATTCGGATGCAATTTCTATGTTTCATCGTCAAAAATAAAGTCCATGGGATACAGTAAACCTTAAGTGAAGCATCGGAAACTAAAACTGGACACACAGGAGAGGTTCAACTCATAGAAAGTTAGAGTGTCAGTCCTCTTGTACTTACGTCGGCATTGTGACTTTTGTATTAATTTCGAATGCAATTTCTGTGTTTCATCGTCAATAAGAAGGTCCAAGGGATACAGTAAACCTGAAGTGAAGCTTCGGAATCTAAACCTGTCCTCACAGGAGAGGTTCAAATCATAGAATGTTAGAGTGTCAGTCCTCATGTACTTAAGACGGCATTGTGACTTTTGAATTAAATTCGGATGCAATTTCTGTGTTTCATCGTCAATAAGAAGATCCAAGGTATACAGTAAACCTGAAGTGTACCATCGGAATCTAAAACTGGACTCAAAGGAGAGGTTCAAATCATAGAAAGTGAGAGTGTCAGTCCTCTTGTACTTAAGTCGGCATTGTGAATTTTGTATTAAATTCGGATGCAATTTCTGTGTTTCATCGTCATTAAGAAGGTCCAAGGTATACAGTAAACCTGTAGTTAAGCATCGGAATCTAAAACTGGACTCACAGGAGTGGTTCAAATCATAGAAACTTAGAGTGTCATTCCTCTTGTATTTAGGTCGGCATTGTGACTTTTGTATTAAATTCGGATGCAATTTCTGTGTTTCATCGTCAATAAGAAGGTCCAAGGCATACTGTAAACCTGAAGTGAAGCATCGGAATCTAAAACTGGACTCACAGGAGAGGTTCAAATCATAGAAAGTTAGAGTGTCAGTCCACTTGTACTTAAGTCGGCATTGTGCCTCTTGTATTAAATTCAGATGCAATTTCTGTGTTTCATCGTCAATAAGAATGTCCAAGGAATACAGTAAACCTGAAGTGAAGCATCGGAATCTATAACTGGACTCACTGGAGAAGTTTAAACCATAGAAAGTTAGAGTGTCAGTCCTCTTGTACTTCACTCGGCATTGTGCCTTTTGTACGAAATTCGGATGCAATTTTTGTGTTTCATCGTCAATAACAAGGTCCAAGGGATACATTAAACCTGAAGTGAAGCATCGGAATCTAAAACTGGACTCACTGGAGAGGTTCAAATCATGGAAAGTTAGAGCGTCAGTCTTCTTGTACTTAAGTCGGCAATGTGCCTTTTGAATTTAATTCCGATGTAATTTCTGTGCTTCATCGTCAAAAAGATGGTCCAAGGGATACAGTAAACCTGAAGTGAAGCATCGGAATCTAAAACTGGATTCACATTAGAGGTTCAAATCATAGAAAGTTAGAGTGTCAGTCCTATTGTACTTAAGCCGGCATTGTGCTTTTTGTATTAAATTCGGATGCAATTTCTGTGTTTCATCGTCAATAAGAAGATCAAAGGGATATAGTAAACCTGAAGTGAAGCATCGGAATCTAAAACTGACTCACAGGAGAGGTTCTAATCATAGAACGTTAGAGTGTCAGTCCTCTTGTACTTAAGTCGGCATTGTGCCTTTTGTATTAAATTCGGATGCAATTTCTGTGTTTCATCGTCAATAAGAAGATCCATGGGATACAGTAAACTTGAAGTGAAGCATCGGAATCTAAAACTGGACTCACAGATGAGGTTCAAATCATAGAAAGTTAGAGTGTCAGTCCTCTTGTACTTAAGTCGGCATTGTGCCTTTTGAATTTAATTCCGATGCAATTTCTGTGTTTCATCGTCATTAAGAAGGTCCAACGTATACAATAAAACTGAAGTGAAGCATCGGAATCTAAAACTGGACTCACAGGAGAGGTTCAAATCGTAGAAAGTGAGAGTGTCAGTCCTCTTTTACTGAAGTCGGCATTGTGCCTTTTGAATTAAATTCGGATGCAATTTCTGTGTTTCATCGTCGATAAGAAGGTCCAAAGGAAACAGTAAACCTGAAGTGAAGCATCGGAATCTAAAACTGGACTCACAGGAGAGGTTCAAATCATAGAAAGTTTGAGTGTCAGTCCTCTTGTACTTAAGTCGGCATTGTGCCTTTTGTATTAAATTCGGATGCAATTTCTGTGCTTCATAGTCAATAAGAACGTCCAAGGGAAACAGTAAACCAGAAGTGAAGTATCCGAATCTAAAACTGGACTCACAGGAGAGGTTAAAATCATAGAAAGTTAGAGTGTCAGTCATCTTGTGCTTACGTCTGCATTGTGCCATTTGAATTAAATTCGGATGCAATTTCTGTGTTTCATTGACAATTAGAAGGTCCAAGGGATACAGTAAACCTGAAGTGAAGCATCGGAATCTAAAACTGGACTCACAGATGAGGTTCAAATCATAGAAAGTTAGAGTGTCAGTGATCTTGTACTTACGTCGACATTGTGACTTTTGTATTAATTTCGGATGCAATTTCTGTGTTTCATCGTCAATATGAAGGACCAAGGGATACAGTAAACCTGAAGTGAAGCTTCGGAATCTAAAACTGTCCTCACAGGAGAGGTTCAATTCATAGAAAGTTAGAGTGTCAGTCCTCTTGTACTTAAGTCGGCATTGTGCATTTTGTATTAAATTGGGATACAATTTCTGTGTTTCGTCGTCAATAAGAAGGTCCAAGGTATTCAGTAAACCTGAAGTGAACCATCGGAATCTAAAACTGGACTCACAGGAGAGGTTCAAATCATAGAAAGTGAGAGTGTCAGTCCTCTTGTACTTAAGTCAGCATTGTCCCTATTGCATTAAATTCGGATGCAATTTCTGTGTTTCATCGTCAATAAGAAGGTCCAAGGTATACAGTAAACCTGTAGATAAGCATCGGAATCTAAAACTGGACTCACAGGAGCGGTTCAAATCTTAGAAAGTTTGAGTGTCAGTCCTCTTTTACTTAAGTCGGCATTGTGCCTTTTGAATTTAATTCCGATGCAATTTCTGTGTTTCATCGTCAATAAGAAGGTCCAAGGTATACAATAAACATGAAGTGAAGCATCAGAATCTAAAACTGGACTCACAAGAGAGGTTCAAATCATAGAAAGTGAGAGTGTCAGTCCTCTTTTATTTTAGTCGGCATTGAGCCTTTTGAATTAAATTCGGATGCAATTTCTGTGTTTCATCGTCAATAAGGAGGTCCTAGGGATACAGTAAACCTGAAGTGAAGCATCGGAATCTAAAACTGGACTCACAGGAGAGGTTCAAATCATAGAAAGTTAGAGTGTCAGTCCTCTTGTACTTAAGTCGGCATTGTGCCTTTTGAGTTCAATTCTGATGCAATTTCTGTGTTTCATCGTCAATAAGAAGGTCCAAGGTATACAATAAAACAGAAGTGAAGCATCGGAATCTAAAACTGCACTCACAGGAGAGGTTCAAATCATAGAAAGTGAGAGTGTCAGTACTCTTTTACTTAAGTCGGCATTGTGCCTTTTGAATTAAATTCGGATGCAATTTCTGTGTTTCATCGTCGATAAGAAGGTCCAAAGGATACAGTAAACCTGAAGTGAAGCATCGGAATCTAAAACTGGACTCACAGGAGAGGTTCAAAACATTAAATTTTGAGTGTCAGTCCTCTTGTACTTAGGTCGGCATTGTGCCTTTTGTATTAAATTCGGATGCAATTTGTTTGCGTCATCGTCAATAAGAACGTCCAAGGGATACAGTAAACCTGAAGTGAAGCATCCGAATCTAAAACTGGACTCACAGGAGAGGTTCAACTCATAGAAAGTTAGAGTGTCAGTCCTCTTGTACTTACGTCGGCATTGTGACTTTTGTATTAAATTCAAATGCAATTCCTGTGTTTCATCGTCAATAGGAAGGTCCAAGAGTTACAGTAAATCTGAAGTGAAGCTTCGGAATCTAAAACTGGACTCACAGGAGAGGTTCAAATCATAGAAAGTTAGAGTGTCAGTCCTCTTGTACTTAAGTCGGCATTGTGCTTTTTGTATTAAATTCGAATGCAATTTCTGGGTTTCATCGTCAATAAGAAGGTCAAAGGGATACAGTAAACCTGAAGTGAAGCATCGGAATCTAAATCTGGACTCACAGGAGAGGTTCAAATCATTGAAAGTTAGAATGTCAGTCCTCTTGTACATAAGTCGGCATTGTTCATTTTGTATTAAATTCGGATACAATTTCTGTGTTTCGTCGTCAATAAGAAGGTCCAAGGTACTCAGTAAACCTGAAGTGAACCATCGGAATCTAAAACTGGACTCACAGGAGATGTTCAAATCATAGAAAGTGAGAGTGTCAGTCCTCTTGTACTTAAGTCGGCATTGTCCCTATTGCATTAAATTCGGATGCAATTTCTGTGTTTCATCGTCAATAAGAAGGTCCAAGGTATACAATAAACATGAAGTGAAGCAACAGAATCTAAAACTTGACTCACAGGAGAGGTTCAAATCATAGAAAGTGAGAGTGTCAGTCCTCTTTAACTTTAGTCGGCATTGAGCCTTTTGAGTTCAATTCTGATGCAATTTCTGTGTTTCATCGTCAATAAGAAGGTCCAAGGTATACAATAAAACTGAAGTGAAGCATCGGAAACTAAAATTGGACTCACAGGAGAGGTTCAAACCATAGAAAGTGAGAGTGTCAGTCCTCTTTTACTTAAGTCGGCATCGTGCCTTTTGAATTAAATTCGGATGCAATTTCTGTGTTTCATCGTCGATAAGAAGGTACAAAGGAAACAGTAAACCTGAAGCGAAGCATCGGAATCTAAAACTGGACTCACAGGAGAGGTTCAAATCATAGAAAGTTTGAGTGTCAGTCCTCTTGTACTTAAGTCGGCATTGTGCCTTTTGTATTAAATTCGGATGCGATTTCTGTGCTTCATCGTCAATACGAACGTCCAAGGGATACAGTAAACCTGAAGTGAAGCATCCGAATCTAAAACTGGACTCACAGGAGAGGTTCAAATCATAGAAAGTTGGAGTGTCAGTCATCTTGTGCTTACGTCTGCATTGTGTCATTTGAATTAAATTCGGATGCAATTTCTGTGTTTCATCGTCAATTAGAAGGTCCAAGGGATACAGTAAACCTGAAGTGAAGCATCGGAATCTAAAACTGGACTCACAGGAGCGGTTGAAATCATTGAAAGTTAGAGTGTCAATCCCCTTGTACTTAAGTCGGCATTTTGCATTTTCTATTAAATTCGGATGCAATTTCTGTGTTTCATCGTCAAAAATAAAGTCCATGGGATACAGTAAACCTTAAGTGAAGCATCGGAATCTAAAACTGGACTCACAGGAGAGGTTCAACTCATAGAAAGTTAGAGTGTCAGTCCTCTTGTACTTAAGTCGGCATTTTGCATTTTCTATTAAATTCGGATGCAATTTCTATGTTTCATCGTCAAAAATAAAGTCCATGGGATACAGTAAACCTTAAGTGAAGCATCGGAAACTAAAACTGGAAACACAGGAGAGGTTCAACTCATAGAAAGTTAGAGTGTCAGTCCTCTTGTACTTACGTCGGCATTGTGACTTTTGTATTAAATTCAAATGCAATTCCTGTGTTTCATCGTCAATAAGAAGGTCCAAGAGTTACAGTAAATCTGAAGTGAAGCTTCAGAATCTAAAACTGGACTCACAGGAGATGTTCAAATCATAGAAAGTGAGAGTGTCAGTCCTCATGTACTTAAGTCGGCATTGTGCTTTTTGTATTAAATTCGAATGCAATTTCTGGGTTTCATCGTCAATAAGAAGGTCAAAGGGATACAGTAAACCTGAAGTGATGCATCGGAATCTAAATCTGGACTCACAGGAGAGGTTCAAATCATTGAAAGTTAGAATGTCAGTCCTCTTGTACTTAAGTCGGCATTGTTCATTTTGTATTAAATTCGGATTCAATTTCGGTGTTTCGTCGTCGATAAGAAGGTCCAAGGTATTCAGTAAACCTGAAGTGAACCATCGGAATCTAAAACTGGACTCACAGGAGAGGTTCAAATCATAGAAAGTGAGAGTGTCAGTCCTCTTGTACTTAAGTCGGCATTGTCCCTATTGCATTAAATTCGGATGCAATTTCTGTGTTTCATCGTCAATAAGAAGGTCCAAGGTATACAATAAACATGAAGTGAAGCAACAGAATCTAAAACTTGACTCACAGGAGAGGTTCAATTCATAGAAAGTTAGAGTGTCAGTCCTCTTGTACTTAAGTCGGCATTGTGCATTTTGTATTAAATTGGGATACAATTTCTGTGTTTCGTCGTCAATAAGAAGGTCCAAGGTATTCAGTAAACCTGAAGTGAACCATCGGAATCTAAAACTGGACTCACAGGAGAGGTTCAAATCATAGAAAGTTAGAGTGTCAGTCCTCTTGTACTTAAGTCGGCATTGTGCCTTTTGTATTAAATTCCGATGCAATTTCTGTGCTTCATCGTCAATAAGAAGGTCAAAGGGATACAGTAAACCTGAATGGAAGCATCGGAATCTAAAACTGGACTCACAGGAGAGGTTCAAATCTTAGAAAGTTAGAGTGTCAGTCCCCTTGTACTTAAGTGGGCATTGTGCCTTTTGAGTTCAATTCTGATGCAATTTCTGTGTTTCATCGTCAATAAGAAGGTCCAAGGTATACAATAAAACTGAAGTGAAGCATCGGATTCTAAAATTGGACTCACAGGAGAGGTTCAAACCATAGAAAGTGAGAGTGTCAGTCCTCTTTTACTTAAGTCGGCATCGTGCCTTTTGAATTTAATTCGGATGCAATTTCTGTGTTTCATCGTCGATAAGAAGGTCCAAAGGAAACAGTAAACCTGAAGTTAAGCATCGGAATCTAAAACTGGACTCACAGGAGAGGTTCAAATCATAGAAAGTTTGAGTGTCAGTCCTCTTGTACTTAAGTCGGCATTGTGCCTTTTGTATTAAATTCGGATGCGATTTCTGTGCTTCATCGTCAATACGAACGTCCAAGGGATACAGTAAACCTGAAGTGAAGCATCCGAATCTAAAACTGGACTCACAGGAGAGGTTCAAATCATAGAAAGTTGGAGTGTCAGTCATCTTGTGCTTACGTCTGCATTGTGTCATTTGAATTAAATTCTGATGCAATTTCTGTGTTTCATCGTCTATTAAAAGGTCCAAGGGATACAGTAAACCTGAAGTGAAGCATCGGAATCTTAAACTGGACTCACAGGAGAGGTTCAAATCATAGAAAGTGAGAGTGTCAGTCCTCTTGTACTTAAGTCGGCATTGTACTTTTTGTATTAAATTGGAATGCAATTTCTGTGTTTCATCGTCAATAAGAAGGTCAAAGGGATACAGTAAACCTGAAGTGAATCATCGGAATCTAAAACTGGACTCACAGGAGAGGTTCAAATCATTGAAAGTTAGAGTGTCAGTCCTCATGTACTTAAGTCAGCATTGTCCCTATTCTATTAAATTCGGATGCAATTTCTGTGTTTCATCGTCAATAAGAATTCCAAGGTATACAGTAAACCTGAAGTGAAGCATCGGAATCTAAAACTAGACTCACAGGAGAGGTTCAAATCTAAGAAAGTTAGAGTGTCAGTCCTCTTTTACTTAAGTCGGCATTGTGCCTTTTGAATTTAATTCCGATGCAATTTCTGTGTTTCATCGTCAATAAGAAGGTCCAAAGGAAACAGTAAACCTGAAGTGAAGCATCGGAATTTGAAAGTGGACTCACAGGAGAGGTTCAAGTCATAGAAAGTTTGAGTGTAAGTCCTCTTGTACTTAAGTCGGCATTATGCCTTTTGTATTAAATGCGGATGCAATTTCTGTGCTTCATCGTCAATAAGAACGACCAAGGGATACAGTAAACCTGAAGTGAAGCATCCGAATCTAAAACTGGACTCACAGGTGAAGTTCAAATCATAGAAAAGTAGAGTGTCAGTCATCTTGAGCTTAAGTCTGCATTGTGCCATTTGAATTAAATTCGGATGCAATTTCTGTGTTTCATCGTCAATTAGAAGGTCCAAGGGATACAGTAAACCTGAAGTGAAGCATCGGAATCTAAAACTGGACTCACAGGAGAGGTAGAAATCATTGAAAGTTAGAGTGTCAGTCCACTTGTACTTAAGTCGGCATTTTGCATTTTCTATTAAATTCGGATGCAATTTCTGTGTTTCATCGTCAATAAGAAGGTCCAAGGGATACAGTAAACCTGAAGTGAAGTATCGGAATCTAAAACTGGACTCACAGGAGAGGTTCAAATCATGGATAGTGAGCGTGTCAGTCCTCTTGTACTTAAGTCGGCATTGTGCTTTTTGTATTAAATTCGAAAACAAACTCTGTGTTTCATCGTCAATAAGAAGGTCCAAGGGATACAGTAAACCTGAAGTGAAGCATCGGAATCTAAAACTGGACTCACAGGAGAGGTTCAAATCATAGGGAGTGAGAGTGTCTGTCCTCTTGTACTTAACTCGGCATTGTCCCTATTGTATTAAATTCGGATGCAATTTCTGTGTTTCATCGTTAATAAGAAGGTCCAAGGTATACAGTAAACCTGAAGTGAAGCATCGAAATCTAAAACTGGACTCACAGGAGAGGTTCAAATCTTAGAAAGGTAGAGTGTCAGTCCTCTTCTACTTAAGTCGGCATTGTACCTTTTGAATTTAATTCCGATGCAATTCCTGTGTTTCATCGTCAATAAGAAGGTCCAAGGTATACAATAAACCTGAGTTGAAACATCGGAATCTAAAACTGGACTCACAGGAGAGTTTCAAATCATAGAGTATGAGAGTGTCAGTCCTCTTTTACTTAAGTCGGCATTGTGCCTTTTGAATAAAATTCGGATGCATTTTCTGTGTTTCATCGTCAATAAGAAGGTCCTCGGGATACAGTAAACCTGAAGTGAAGCATCGGATTCTAAAACTGGACTCACAGGAGGGGTTCAATTCATAGAAAGTGAGAGTGTCAGTCCTCTTTTACTTAAGACGGCATTGTCCCTTTTGCATTGAATTCGGATGCAAACTCTGTGTTTCATCGTCAATAAGAAGGTGTAAGGTATACTGTAAACCTGAAGTGAAGCATCGGAATCTAAAATCGGACTCACAGGAGAGGTTCAAATCATAGAAGGTGAGAGTGTCAGTCCTCTTGTACTTAAGTCGGCATTGTGCCTTTTGTATTAAATTCGGATGCAATTTCTGTGTTTCATCGTCAATAAGAAGGTCCATGGGATACAGTAAACCTGAAGTGAAGCATCGGAATCTAAAACTGGACTCACAGGAGAGATTCAAATCATAGAAAGTTAGAGTGTCAGTCATCTTGTACTTAAGTTGGCATTGTGCCTTTTGTATTAAATTCGGATGCAATTTCTGTGTTTTACCGTCAATTAGAAGGTCCAAGGGATACAGTGAACCTGAACTGAAGCATCGGAATCTAAAAGTGGTCTCACAGGAAAGGTTCAATTCATAGAAAGTTAGAGTGTCAGTCCTCTTGTACTTCAGTCGGCATTGTGCCTTTGTATTAAATTCGGATGCAAACTCTATGTTTCATCGTCAATAAGAAGGTCCAAGGGATACAGTAAACCTGAAGTGAAGCATCGGAATCTAAAACAGGACTCACAGGAGAGGTTCAAATCATAGAAAGTGAGAGTGTCAGTCCTCTTGTACTTAAGTCGGCATTGTCCCTATTGTATTAAATACGGATGCAATTTCTGCGTTTCATCGTCAATAAGAAGGTTCATGGTATACAGTAAACCTGAAGATAAGCATCGGAATCTAAAACTGGACTCACAGGAGAGGTTCAAATCTTAGAAAGTAAGAGTGTCAGTCCTCTTTTACTTATGTCGGCATTGTGCCTTTTGAATTTTATTCCGATTCAATTTCTGTGTTTCATCGTCAATAAGAAGGTCCAAGGTATACAATAAACCTGAAGTGAAGCATCAGAATCTAAAACTGGACTCACAGGAGAGGTTCAAATCATAGAAAGTGACAGTGTCAGTCCTCTTTTACATAAGTCGGCATTGTGCCTTTTGAATTAAATTCGGATGCAATTTCTGTGTTTCATCGTCAATAAGAAGGTCAAAGGGATACAGTAAACCTGAAGTGAATCATCGGAATCTAAAACTGGACTCACAGGAGAGGTTCAAATCATTGAAAGTTAGAGTGTCAGTCCTCATGCACTTAAGTCAGCATTGTCCCTATTGTATTAAATTCGGATGCAATTTCTGTGTTTCATCGTCAATAAGAATTCCAAGGTATACAGTAAACCTGAAGTGAAGCATCGGAATCTAAAACTAGACTCACAGGAGAGGTTCAAATCTAAGAAAGTTAGAGTGTCAGTCCTCTTTTACTTAAGTCGGCATTGTGCCTTTTGAATTTAATTCCGATGCAATTTCTGTGTTTCATCGTCAATAAGAAGGTCCAAAGGAAACAGTAAACCTGAAGTGAAGCATCGGAATTTAAAAGTGGACTCACAGGAGAGGTTCAAGTCATAGAAAGTTTGAGTGTAAGTCCTCTTGTACTTAAGTCGGCATTATGCCTTTTGTATTAAATGCGGATGCAATTTCTGTGCTTCATCGTTAATAAGAACGACCAAGGGATACAGTAAACCTGAAGTGAAGCATCCGAATCTAAAACTGGACTCACAGGTGAAGTTCAAATCATAGAAAAGTAGAGTGTCAGTCATCTTGAGCTTAAGTCTGCATTGTGCCATTTGAATTAAATTCGGATGCAATTTCTGTGTTTCATCGTCAATTAGAAGGTCCAAGGGATACAGTAAACCTGAAGTGAAGCATCGGAATCTAAAACTGGACTCACAGGAGAGGTAGAAATCATTGAAAGTTAGAGTGTCAGTCCACTTGTACTTAAGTCGGCATTTTGCATTTTCTATTAAATTCGGATGCAATTTCTGTGTTTCATCGTCAATAAGAAGGTCCAAGGGATACAGTAAACCTGAAGTGAAGTATCGGAATCTAAAACTGGACTCACAGGAAAGGTTCAAATCATTGAAAGTTAGAGTGTCAGTCCTCTTGTACTTAAGTGGGCAATGTGCCTTTTGTAATAAATTCGGATGCAAACTCTGTGTTTCACCGTCAATTACAAGGTCCAAGGGATACAGTAAACCTGAAGTGAAGCATCGGAATCTAAAACTGGACTCACAGGAGAGGTTCAAATCATGGATAGTGAGCGTGTCAGTCCTCTTGTACTTAAGTCGGCATTGTGCTTTTTGTATTAAATTCGAAAACAAACTCTGTGTTTCATCGTCAATAAGAAGGTCCAAGGGATACAGTAAACCTGAAGTGAAGCATCGGAATCTAAAACTGGACTCACAGGAGAGGTTCAAATCATAGGGAGTGAGAGTGTCTGTCCACTTGTACTTAACTCGGCATTGTCCCTATTGTATTAAATTCGGATGCAATTTCTGTGTTTCATCGTTAATAAGAAGGTCCAAGGTATACAGTAAACCTGAAGTGAAGCATCGAAATCTAAAACTGGACTCACAGGAGAGGTTCAAATCTTAGAAAGATAGAGTGTCAGTCCTCTTCTACTTAAGTCGGCATTGTACATTTTGAATTTAATTCCGATGCAATTCCTGTGTTTCATCGTCAATAAGAAGGTCCAAGGTATACAATAAACCTGAGTTGAAGCATCGGAATCTAAAACTGGACTCACAGGAGAGTTTCAAATCATAGAGTATGAGAGTGTCAGTCCTCTTTTACTTAAGTCGGCATTGTGCCTTTTGAATAAAATTCGGATGCATTTTCTGTGTTTCATCGTCAATAAGAAGGTCCTCGGGATACAGTAAACCTGAAGTGAAGCATCGGATTCTAAAACTGGACTCACAGGAGGGGTTCAATTCATAGAAAGTGAGAGTGTCAGTCCTCTTTTACTTAAGACGGCATTGTCCCTTTTGCATTGAATTCGGATGTAAACTCTGTGTTTCATCGTCAATAAGAAGGTGTAAGGTATACTGTAAACCTGAAGTGAAGCATCGGAATCTAAAATCGGACTCACAGGAGAGGTTCAAATCATAGAAGGTGAGAGTGTCAGTCCTCTTGTACTTAAGTCGGCATTGTGCCTTTTGTATTAAATTCGGATGCAATTTCTGTGTTTCATCGTCAATAAGAAGGTCCATGGGATACAGTAAACCTGAAGTGAAGCATCGGAATCTAAAACTGGACTCACAGGAGAGATTCAAATCATAGAAAGTTAGAGTGTCAGTCATCTTGTACTTAAGTTGGCATTGTGCCTTTTGTATTAAATTCGGATGCAATTTCTGTGTTTTACCGTCAATTAGAAGGTCCAAGGGATACAGTGAACCTGAACTGAAGCATCGGAATCTAAAAGTGGTCTCACAGGAAAGGTTCAATTCATAGAAAGTTAGAGTGTCAGTCCTCTTGTACTTCAGTCGGCATTGTGCCTTTGTATTAAATTCGGATGCAAACTCTATGTTTCATCGTCAATAAGAAGGTCCAAGGTATACAATAAACCTGAAGTGAAGCATCAGAATCTAAAACTGGACTCACAGGAGAGGTTCAAATCATAGAAAGTGACAGTGTCAGTCCTCTTTTACATAAGTCGGCATTGTGCCTTTTGAATTAAATTCGGATGCAATTTCTGTGTCTCATCATCAATAAGAAGGTCCTAGGGATACTGTAAACCTGAAGTGAAGCATCGGAATTTAAAACTGGACTCACAGGAGAGGTTCAAATCATTGAAAGTTGGAGTGTCAGTCCTCTTGTACTTAAGTCGGCATTGTCCCTTTTGTATTAAATTCGGATGCAAACTCTGTGTTTCATCGTCAATACGAAAGTCCAAGGGATACAGTAAACCTGAAGTGAAGAATCGGAATCTAAAACAGGACTCACAGGAGAGGTTCAAATCATAGAAAGTGAGAGTGTCAGTCCTTTTTTACTTAAGTCGGCATTGAGCCTTTAGTGTTAAATTCCGATGCAGTTTCTGTGTTTCATCGTCAATAAGAAGGTGCAAGGTATACAGTAAACCAGAAGTGAAGCATCGGAATCTAAAACTGGACTCACAGGAGGGGTTCATATCATAGAAAGTTAGAGTGTCAGTCCTCTCGTACTTAAGACGCCATTGTGCCTATTGTATTAAATTCCGATGCAATTTCTGTGTTTCATCGTCAATAAGAAGGTCCAAGGTATACAATAAAAGTGAAGTGAAGCATCGGAATTTAAAACTGGAATTACAGGAGAGGTTCAAATCATAGAAAGTGGGAGTGTCAGTCCTCTTTTACTTAAGTCGGCATTGTGCCTTTTGAATTAATTTCGGATGCAATTTCTGTGTTTTATCGTCAATAAGAAGGTCCAAAGGCAAAAGTAAACCTGAAGTGAAGCATCGGAATCTAAAACTGGACTCACAGGAGAGGTTCATATGATTGAATATTTGCGTGTCAGTCCTCTTGTACTTAAGTCGGCATTGTGCCTTTTGTATTAAATTCGGATGCAACTTCTGTGCTTCCTCGTCAATAAGAACGTCCAAGGGATACAGTAAACCTTAAGTGAAGCATCGGAATCTAAAACTGGACTCACAGGAGAGGTTGAAATCATGAAAAATTAGAGTGTCAGTCCTCTTGTACTTAAGTCGGCATTGTGCCTTTTGTATTAAATTCGGATGCAATTTCTGTGTTTCATCGTCAATAATAAAGTTCAAGGGATTCAGTAAACCTTAAGTGAAGCATCGGAATCTAAAACTAGACTCACAGGAGAGGTTCAACTCATAGAAAGTTGGAGTGTCAGTCCTCTTGTACTTACATCGGCATTGTGACTTTTGTATTAATTTCGGATGCAATTTCTGTGTTTCATCGTCATTATGAAGGTCCAAGGAATACAGTAGGCCTGAAGTGAAGCTTCGGAATCTAAAACCGTACTCACAGGAGAGGTTCAAATCATAGAAAGTTAGAGTGTCAATCCTCTTGTACTTAAGTCGGCATTTTGCATTTTCTATTAAATTCGGATGCAATTTCTGTGTTTCATCGTCAAAAATAAAGTCCATGGGATACAGTAAACCTTAAGTGAAGCATCGGAATCTAAAACTGGACTCACAGGAGAGGTTCAACTCATAGAAAGTTAGAGTGTCAGTCCTCTTGTACTTACGTCGGCATTGTGACTTTTGTATTAATTTCGGATGCAATTTCTGTGTTTCATCGTCAATATGAAGGTCCAACGGATACAGTAAACCTGAAGTGAAGCTTCGGAATCTAAAACTGCATTCACAGGAGAGGTTCAAATTATAGCAAGTTAGAGTGTCAGTCCTCTTGTACTTAAGTCGGCATTGTGCCTTTCGTATTAAATTCATATGCAATTTCTGTGTTTCATCCTCAATAAGAAGGTCCAAGAGATACAGTAAATCTGAAGTTAAGCTTCGGAATCTAAAACTGGACTCACAGGAGAGGTTCAAATCATAGAAAGTGAGAGTGTCAGTCCTCTTGTACTTAAGTCGGCATTGTACTTTTTGTATTAAATTGGAATGCAATTTCTGTGTTTTATCGTCAATAAGAAGGTCAAAGGGATACAGTAAACCTGAAGTGAATCATCGGAATCTAAAACTGGACTCACAGGAGAGGTTCAAATCATTGAAAGTTAGAGTGTCAGTCCTCTTGTACTTAAGTCGGCATTGTCCCAATTGTATTAAATTCGGATGCAATTTCTGTGTTTCATCGTCAATAAGAATTCCAAGGTATACAGTAAACCTGAAGTGAAGCATCGGAATCTAAAACTAGACTCACAGGAGAGGTTCAAATCTAAGAAAGTTAGAGTGTCAGTCCTCTTTTACATAAGTCGGCATTGTGTCTTTTGAATTTAATTCCGATGCAATTTCTGTGTTTCATCGTCAATAAGGAGGTCCAAAGGAAACAGTAAACCTGAAGTGAAGCATCGGAATTTAAAAGTGGACTCACAGGAGAGGTTCAAGTCATAGAAAGTTTGAGTGTAAGTCCTCTTGTACTTAAGTCGGCATTATGCCTTTTGTATTAAATGCGGATGCAATTTCTGTGCTTCATCGTCAATAAGAACGACCAAGGGATACAGTAAACCTGAAGTGAAGCATCCGAATCTAAAACTGGACTCACAGGTGAAGTTCAAATCATAGAAAGTTAGAGTGTCAGTCATCTTGAGCTTAAGTCTGCATTGTGCCATTTGAATTAAATTTGGATGCAATTTCTGTGTTTCATCGTGAATTAGAAGGTCCAAGGGATACAGTAAACCTGAAGTGAAGCATCGGAATCTAAAACTGGACTCACAGGAGAGGTAGAAATCATTGAAAGTTAGAGTGTCAGTCCTCTTGTACTTAAGTCGGCATTTTGCATTTTCTATTAAATTCGGATGCAATTTCTGTGTTTCATCGTCAATAAGAAGGTCCAAGGGATACAGTAAACCTGAAGTGAAGCATCGGAATCTAAAACTGGACTCACAGGAAAGGTTCAAATCATTGAAAGTTAGAGTGTCAGTCCTCTTGTACTTAAGTGGGCAATGTGCCTTTTGTAATTAATTCGGATGCAAACTCTGTGTTTCATCGTCAATAACAAGGTCAAAGGGATACAGTAAACCTGAAGTGAAGCATCGGAATCTAAAACTGGACTCACAGGAGAGGTTCAAATCATGGATAGTGAGCGTGTCAGTCCTCTTGTACTTAAGTCGGCATTGTGCTTTTTGTATTAAATTCGAAAACAAACTCTGTGTTTCATCGTCAATAAGAAGGTCCAAGGGATACAGTAAACCTGAAGTGAAGCATCGGAATCTAAAACTGGACTCACAGGAGAGGTTCAAATCATAGAGAGTGAGAGTGTCTGTCCTCTTGTACTTAACTCGGCATTGTCCCTATTGTATTAAATTCGGATGCAATTTCTGTGTTTCATCGTTAATAAGAAGGTCCAAGGTATACAGTAAACCTGAAGTGAAGCATCGAAATCTAAAACTGGACTCACAGGAGAGGTTCAAACCTTAGAAAGTTAGAGTGTCAGTCCTCTTCTACTTAAGTCGGCATTGTACCTTTTGAATTTAATTCCGATGCAATTCCTGTGTTTCATCGTCAATAAGAAGGTCCAAGGTATACAATAAACCTGAGTTGAAGCATCGGAATCTAAAACTGGACTCACAGGAGAGTTTCAAATCATAGAGTATGAGAGTGTCAGTCCTCTTTTACTTAAGTCGGCATTGTGCCTTTTGAATAAAATTCGGATGCATTTTCTGTGTTTCATCGTCAATAAGAAGGTCCTAGGGATACAGTAAACCTGAAGTGAAGCATCGGAATCTAAAACTGGACTCACAGGAGGGGTTCAATTCATAGAAAGTGAGAGCGTCAGTCCTCTTTTACTTAAGACGGCATTGTTCCTTTTGTATTAAATTCGGATGCAAACTCTGTGTTTCATCGTCAATAAGAAGGTGTAAGGTATACTGTAAACCTGAAGTGAAGCATCGGAATCTAAAATCGGACTCACAGGAGAGGTTCATATCATAGAAGGTGAGAGTGTCAGTCCTCCTGTACTTAAGTCGGCATTGTGCCTTTTGTATTACATTCGGATGCAATTTCTGTGTTTCATCGTCAATAAGAAGGTCCAAGGGATACAGTAAACCTGAAGTGAAGCATCGGAATCTAAAACTGGACTCACAGGAGAGATTCAAATCATAGAAAGTTAGAGTGTCAGTCATCTTGTACTTAAGTTGGCATTGTGCCTTTTGTATTAAATTCGGATGCAATTTCTGTGTTTTACCGTCAATTAGAAGGTCCAAGGGATACAGTGAACCTGAACTGAAGCATCGGAATCTAAAAGTGGTCTCACAGGAAAGGTTCAATTCATAGAAAGTTAGAGTGTCAGTCCTCTTGTACTTCAGTCGGCATTGTGCCTTTGTATTAAATTCGGATGCAAACTCTATGTTTCATCGTCAATAAGAAGGTCCAAGGGATACAGTAAACCTGAAGTGAAACATCGGAATCTAAAACAGGACTCACAGGAGAGGTTCAAATCATAGAAAGTGAGAGTGTGAGTCCTCTTGTACTTAAGTCGGCATTGTCCCTATTGTATTAAATACGGATGCAATTTCTGCGTTTCATCGTCAATAAGAAGGTTCATGGTATACAGTAAACCTGAAGATAAGCATCGGAATCTAAAACTGGACTCACAGGAGAGGTTCAAATCATTGAAAGTTAGAGTGTCAGTCCTCTTGTACTTAAGTCGGCATTGTCCCTTTTGTATTAAATTCGGATGCAAACTCTGTGTTTCATCGTCAATAAGAAAGTCCAAGGGATACAGTAAACCTGAAGTGAAGAATCGGAATCTGAAACAGGACTCACAGGAGAGGTTCAAATCATAGAAAGTGAGAGTGTCAGTCCTTTTTTACTTAAGTCGGCATTGTGCCCTTTGTGTTAAATTCCGATGCAGTTTCTGTGTTTCATCGTCAATAAGAAGGTCCAAGGTATACAATAAAACTGAAGTGAAGCATCGGAATTTAAAACTGGAATTACAGGAGAGGTTCAAATCATAGAAAGAGAGAGTGTCAGTCCTCTTTTACTTAAGTCGGCATTGTGCCTTTTGAATTAATTTCGGATGCAATTTCTGTGTTTCATCGTCAATAAGAAGGTCCAAAGGCAACAGTAAACCTGAAGTGAAGCATCGGAATCTAAAACTGGACTCACAGGAGAGGTTTATATGATTGAATATTTGCGTGTCAGTCCTCTTGTACTTAAGTCGGCATTGTGCCTTTTGTATTAAATTCGGATGCAACTTCTGTGCTTCATCGTCAATAAGAACGTCCAAGGGATACAGTAAACCTTAAGTGAAGCATCGGAATCTAAAACTGGACTCACAGGAGAGGTTGAAATCATGAAAAATTAGAGTGTCAGTCCTCTTGTACTTAAGTCGGCATTGTGCCTTTTGTATTAAATTCGGATGCAATTTCTGTGTTTCATCGTCAATAATAAAGTTCAAGGGATTCAGTAAACCTTAAGTGAAGCATCGGAATCTAAAACTAGACTCACAGGAGAGGTTCAACTCATAGAAAGTTGGAGTGTCAGTCCTCTTGTACTTACATCGGCATTGTGACTTTTGTATTAATTTCGGATGCAATTTCTGTGTTTCATCGTCAATATGAAGGTCCAAGGAATACAGTAGGCCTGAAGTGAAGCTTCGGAATCTAAAACCGAACTCACAGGAGAGGTTCAAATCATAGGAAGTTAGAGTGTCTGTCCTCTTGTACTGAAGTCGGCATTGTGCCTTTTGTATTAAATTCGGATACAATTTCTGTGTTTCGTCGTCAATAAGAAGTTCCAAGGGATACAGTACACCTGAAGTGAAGCATCGCAATCTTAATCTGGACTCACAGGTGAGGTTCATATCATAGAAAGTTAGAGTGTCAGTCCTCTTGAACTTAAGTCGGCATTGTGCCTTTTGAATATAATTCCGATGCAATTTCTGTGTTTCTTCGTCAATAAGAAGGTCCAAGGTATTCCGTAAACCTGAAGTGAACCATCGGAATCTAAAACTGGACTCACAGGAGAGGTTCAAATCATAAAAAACGAGAGTGTCAGTCCTCTTGAACTTTAGTCGGCATTGTGCCTTTTGTATTAAATTCGGATGTAATTTCTGTGTTTCATCGTCAATAAGAAGGTCCAATAGATACAGTAAACCTGAAGTGAAGCATCGGAATCTAAAACTGGACTCACAGGAGAGGTTCAAATCATAGAAAGTGAGAGTGTCAGTTCTCTTGTACTTAAGACGGCATTGTGCCTTTTGTATTAATTTCGAATGCAATTTCTGTGTTTCATCGTCAATAAGAAGGTCAAAGGGATACAGTAAACCTGAAGTGAAGCATCGGAATCTAAAACTGGACTTACAGGAGAGGTTCAAATCATTGAAAGTTAGAGTGTCAGTCCTCTTGTACTTAAGTCGGCATTGTCCCTATTGTATTAAATTCGGATGCAATTTCTGTTTTTCATCGTCAATAAGAAGGTCTAAGGTATACAGTAAACCTGAAGTGAAGCATCGGAATCTAAGACTGGACTCACAGGAGAGGTTCAAATCTTAGAAAGTTAGAGTGTCAGTACTCTTTTACTTAAGGCGGCACTGTGCCTTTTGAATTTAATTCCGATGCAATTTCTGTGTCTCATCGTCAGTATGAAGGTCCAAGGTGTACAATAAACCTGAAGTGAAGCATCGGAATCTAAAATTGGACTCAAAGCAGGGGTTCAAATCAAAGAAAGTGAGAGTGTCAGTCCTCTTGTACTTAAGTCGGCATTGTGCCTTTTGTATTAAATTCGGATGCAATATATTTGTTTCATCGTCAATAAGAAGGTGTAAGGTATACTGTAAACCTGAAGTGAAGCATCAGTATCTAAAATTGGACTCACAGGAGAGGTTCAGATCATAGAAAGTGAGTGTGTCAGTCCTCTTGTACTTAAGTCGGCATTGTGCCTTTTGTATTAAATTCGGATGCAAACTCTGTGTTTCATCGTCAATAAGAAGGTCCAAGGGATACAGTAAACCTGAAGTGAAGCATCGGAATCTAAAACTGGACTCACAGGAGAGTTTCAAATCATAGAAAGTTAGAGTGTCAGTCCTCTTGTCCTTAAGTCGGCATTGTGCCTTTTGTATTAAATTCGGATGCAATTTCTGTGATTCATCGTCAATAAGACGGTCCATGGGATACAGTAAACCTGAAGTGAAGCATCGGAATCTAAAACTGGACTCACAGGAGAGGTTCAAATCTTAGAATGATAGAGTGTCAGTCCTCTTTTACTTCAGTCGGCATTGTGCGTTTTTAATTTAATTCCGATGCAATTTCTGTGTTTCATCGTCAATAGGAAGGTCCAAGGTATACAATAAACCTGAGGTGAAGCATCGGAATCTAAAACTGTACTCACTGGGGAGGTTTAAATCATAGAAAGTGAGAGTGTCAGTTTTCTTTTACTTAAGTCGGCATTGTGCCTTTTGAATTAAATTCGGATGCATTTTCTGTGTTTCATTGTCAATAAGAAGGTTCTAGGGATACAGTAAACCTGAAGTGAAGTATCGGAATCTAAAACTGGACTCACAGGAGAGGTTCAAATCATAGAAAGTTAGAGTGTCAGTCCTCTTGTACTTAAGTCGGCATTGTCCCTTTGGTATTAAATTCGGATGCAAACTCTGTGTTTCTTCGTCAATAAGAAGGTGCAAGGTTTACAGTAAACCAGAAGTGAAGCATCGGAATCTAAAACTGGACTCACAGGAGAGGTTCAAATCATGGAAAATTAGAGTGTCAGTCCTCTTGTACTGAAGTCGGCATTGTGACTTTTGTATTAAATTCGGATGCAAGTTCTGTGTTTCATCGGCAATAAGAAGGTAAAAGGGATACAGTAACCCTGAAGTGAAGCATCGGAATCTAAAACTGGACTCACAGGAGAGGTTCAAATCATAGGAAGTTAGAGTGTCAGTCCTCTTGTACTTAAGTCGGCATTGTGACTTTTGAATTTAATTCCGATGCAATTTCTGTGTTTCATCGTCAATAGGACGGTGCAAGGTATACAATAAACCTGAAGTGAAGCATCGGAATCTGAAACTGGACTCATATGAGAGGTTCAAATCATAGAAAGTGAGAGTGTCAGTCATCTTGTACTTAAGTCGGCATTGTGCCTTTTGTATTAAATTTGGATGCAATTTCTGTGTTTCGTCGTCAATAAGAAGGTCCAACGGATATTGTAAACCTGAAGTGAAACATCGGAATCTAAAACTGGACTCACAGGAGAGATTTAAATAATGGAAAGTTAGAGTGTCAGTCCTCTTGTACTTACGTCGGCATTGTGCCTCGTGTATTAAATTCGGATGAAAACTCTGTGTTCATCGTCAATAAGAAGGTCCAAGGGATACAGTAAACCAGAAGTGAAGCATCGGAATCTAAAACTGGACTCACAGGACAGGTTCAAATCATAGAAAGTTAGAGTGTCAGTCCTCTTTTACATAAGGCGGCATTGTGCATTTTGTATGAAATTCTGATGCAATTACTGTGTTTCATCGACAATAAGAAGATCCAAGGGATACAGTAAACCTGAAGTGAAGCATCGGAATCTAAAACTGGACTCACTGGAGAGGTTCAAATCTTAGAAAGAGAGAGTGTCAGTCCTCAGGTACTTAAGTCGGCATTGTGCCTTTGGAATTTAATTCCAATGCAAATTCTGTGTTTCATCGTCAATAAGATTGTGCAAGGTATACAGTAAACCTGAAGTGAAGCATCGGAATCTAAAACTGGACTCACAGGAGAGGTTCAAATCATAGAGAGTTAGAGTGTCAATCCTCTTGTACTTAAGTCGGCATTGTGCCTTTTGAATTTAATTCCGATGCAATTTATGTGTTTCATCGTCAATACGAAGGTGCAAGTTTTACAGTAAACCTGAAGTGAAGCATCGGAATCTAAAACTGGACTCACAGGAGAGATTCAAATCATAGAAAGAGAGAGTGTCAGTCCTCTTTTACTTAAAACGGCATTGTCGATATTGTATTAAATTCGGATGCAATTTCGATGTTTCATCGTTAATAAGAAGGTGCAAGGTATGCTGTAAACCTGAAGTGCAGCATTAGAATCTAAAACTGGACTCACAGGAGAGGTTCAAATCTTAGAAAGTTAGAGTGTCAGTCCTTTTTACTGAAGTCGGCATTGTGCCTTTTGAATTTAACTCCGATGCAATTTCTGTGTTTCATCGACAATACGAAGGTCCAAGGTATACAATAAACCTGAAGTGAAGCATCGGAACCTAAAACAGGACTCACAGGAGAGGTTCAAATGATAGAAAGTGAGAGTGTCAGTCCTCTTTTACATAAGTCGGCATTGTACCTTTTGAATTAAATTCGGAATGCAATATCTGTGTTTCAACGTCAATTAGAAGGTCCTAGGTATACAGTAACATTGAAGTGAAGCATCGGAATCTAAAACTGGACTCACAGGAGAGGTTCAAATCATAGAAAGTGAGAGTGTCAGTCCTCTTGTACTTAAGTCGCCATTGTGCCTTTTGTATGGAATTCCGATGCAATTTCTGAGTTTCATCGTCAATAAGAAGGTGCAATGTATACTGTAAACCTGAAGTGAAGCATCGGAATCTAAAACTGGACTCACAGGAGAGGTTAAAATCTTAGATAGTTAGAGTGTCAGTCCTCTTGTACTTAAGTGGGCATTGTGCCTTTTGAGTTCTATTCCGCGCAATTTCTGTGTTTCATCGTCAATAAGAAGGTCCAGGGTATACAATAAAACTGAAGTGAAGCATCGAAATCTAAAACTGGACTCACAGGAGAGGTTCAAACCATAGAAAGTGAGAGTGTAAGTCCTGTTTTACTTAAGTCGGCATTGTACCTTTTCAATTTAATTCAGATGCAATTTCTGTGTTTCATCGTCGTTAAGAAGGTCAAAGGGATACAGTAAACCTGAAGTGAAGCATCGGAATCTAAAACTGGACTCACAGGAGAGGTTCAAATCATAGAAAGTTAGGGTGTCAGTCCTCTTGTACTTAAGTCGGCATTGTGCCTTTTGATTTTAATTCCGTTGCAATTTCTGTGTTTCATCGTCAATAAGACGGTGCAAGGTATACAATAAACCTGAAGTGAAGCATCGGAATCTAAAACTGGACTCACAGGAGAGGTTCAAATAATAGAAAGTTAGAGTGTCAATCCTCTTGTACTTAAGTCGGCATTGTGCCTTTTGTATTAAATTCGGATGTAAACTCTGTGTTTCATCGTCAATTACAAGGTCCATGGGATACATTAAACCAGAATTGAAGCATCGGAATCTATAACTGGACTCACAGGAGAGGTTCAAATCATAGAAAGTAAGAGTATCAGTCCTCTTTTACTTAAGGCGACGTTGTGCCTTTTGAATTAAATTCGGATGCAATTTCTGTGTTTCATCGTCAATAAGAATGTCCAAGGGATACAGTAAACCTGAAGCGAAGCATTGGAATCTAAAACTGGACTCACAGGAGAGGTTCAAATCATAGAAAGTTAGAGTGTCAGTCCTCCTGTACTTAAGTCGGCATTCTGCCTTTTGTATTAAATTCTGATGCACTTTACGTGTTTCATCGTCAATAAGAAGGTCTAAGGTATACAGTAAACCTGAAGTGAAGCAACGGAATCTAGAACTGGACTCACAGGAGAGGTTCAAATAATAGAGAGTTAGAGTGTCAATACTCTTGTACTTAAGTCGGCTTGTGCCTTTTGAATTTAATTCCGATGCATTTTCTGTGTTTCATCGTCAATAAGAAGGTGCAAGTTATACAGTAAAACTGAATTGAAGCATCGGAATCTAAAACTGGACTAACAGGAGAGGTTCAAATCATAGAAAGAGAGAGTGTCAGTTCTCTTGTACTTAAGTCGGCATTGTGCCTTTTGTATCAAATTCGGATCCAATTTCTGTGTTTCATCGTCAATAAGAAGGTGGAAGGTATACAGTAAACCTGAAGTGAAGCATCGTAATCTATAACTGGACTCACTGGAGAGGTTCAAATCATAGACATGGAGTCAGTCCTCTTGTACTTAAGTCGGCATTGTCACTTTTGAATTTCATTCCGATGCAATTTCTGTGTTACATCGTCAATAACAAGGTGCAAGGTAGCAAGGTATACAATAAACCTGAAGTGTAGCATCGGAATCTAAAACTGGACTCACAGGAGAAGTTCAATCATAGAAAGAGAAAGTGTCAGTCCTCTTTTACTTAAGTCGGCATTGTGTCTTTTGTATTAAATTCGGATGCAGTTTCTGTGTTTCATCGTCAATAAGAAGGTGCAAGGTATACAGTAAACCTGAAGTGAAGCAACGGAGTCTAAAACTGGAGTCACATTAGAGGTTCAAATCATAGAGAGTTATAGTGTCAGTCCTCTTGTGCTTAAGTCAGCATTGTGGCTTTTGTATTAAATTCGGATGCAATTTCTGTATTTCATCGTCAATAAGAAGGTGCAAGGTATACAGTAAACCTGAAGTGAAGCATCGGAATCTAAAACTGGACTCACAGGAGAAGTCAAATCATAGAAATAGAGAGTGACAGTCCTCTTGTACTTAAGTCTGCATTGTGCATTTTGAATTTAATTCCGATGCAATTTCTGTGTTTCATCGTCAATACGAAGGTGCAAGGTATACAATAGACCTGAAGTGAAGCATCGGAATCTAAAACTGGACTCACAGGAGAGGTTCAAATCATAGGGAGTTAGAGTGTCAGTCGTCTTGTACTTAAGTCGGCATTGTGCCTTTTGTATTCAATTCCGATGCAATTTCTGTGTTTCATCGTCATTAAGAAGGTCCAAGGGATACAGTAAACCTGAAGTGACGCATCGGAATCTAAAACTGGACTCACAGGAAGGGTTCAAATCATAGAAGGAGAGAGTGACAGTCCCCTTTTACTTAAGTCGGCATTGTGCCTTTTGCATAAATTCCTGATGCAATTTCTGTGTTCCATTGTCAATAAGAAGGTGCAAGGTATACAGTAAACCGGAAGTGAAGCATCGGAATCTAAAACTGGACTCACAAGAGAGGTTCAAATCATAGAGAGTTAGAGTGTCAGTCCTCTTGTACTTAAGTCGGCATTGTGCCCTTTGTATTAAATTCCGATGCAATTTCTGTATTTCATCGTCAATAAGAAGGTCCAAGTGATACAGTAAACGTGAAGTGAAGCATCGGAACCTAAAACTTGACTCACAGGACAGGTTCAAATCATAGGGAGTTAGAGTGTCAGTCCTCTTGTACTTAAGTCGGCGTTGTGACTTTTGTAGTAAATTCCGAAGCAATTTCTGTGTTTCATCGACTATAAGAAGTTGCAAGGTATACAGTAAATCTCATGTGAAGCATCGGAATCTAAAACTGGACTCACAGGAGAGGTTCAAATCATAGAGTGTAGAGTGACAGTCCTCTTGTACATAAGTCGGCATTGTGCCTTTTGAATTTAATTTCGATGCAATTTCTGTGTTTCATCGTCAATTAGAAGGTGCAAGGTATACAGTAAACCTGAAATGAAGCATCGGAATCTAATACTGGACTCACAGGAGAGGTTCAAATCATAGAAATAGAGAGTGTCAGTCGTCTTGTACTTAAGTCGGCATTGTGCCGTTTGTATTAAATTCGGATGCAATTTCTGTGTTTCATCGTCAAGAAGAAGGTGCAAGGTATACAGTAAACCTGAAGTGAAGTATCGGAATCTAAAACTGGACTCACAGGAGAAGTCCAAATCATAGAAAGAAAGAGTGACAGTCCTCTTTACTGAAGTCGGCATTGTGCTTTTGTATTCAATTCGGATGCAATATCTGTGTTTCATTGTCAATAAGAAGGTCCAAGTGATACAGTAAACATGAAGTGAAGCATCGGAATCTAAAACTGGACTCACAGGAGAGGTTCGAATCATAGAAAGAGAGAGTGTCAGTTCTCTTGTACTTAAGACGGCATTGTGCCTTTTGTATCAAATTCGGATCCAATTTCTGTGTTTCATCGTCAATAAGAAGGTGCAAGGTATACAGTAAACCTGAAGTGAAGCATCGTAATCTATAACTGGACTCACTGGAGAGGTTCGAATCATAAACATAGAGTCAGTACTCTTGTACTTAAGTTGGCATTGTCACTTTTGAATTTAATTCCGATGCAATTTCTGTGTTACATCGTCAATAACAAGGTGCAAGGTAGCAAGGTATACAATAAACCTGAAGTGTAGCATCGGAATCTAAAACTGGACTCACAGGAGAGGTTCAAATCATAGAAAGAGAAAGTGTCAGTCCTCTTTTACTTAAGTCGGCATTGTGTCTTTTGTATTAAATTCGGATGCAGTTTCTGTGTTTCATCGTCAATAAGAAGGTGCAAGGTATACAGTAAACCTGAAGCGAAGCAACGGAGTCTAAAACTGGAGTCACTGGAGAGGTTGAAATCATAGAGAGTTAGAGTGTCAGTCCTCTTGTGCTTAAGTCGGCATTGTGGCTTTTGTATTAAATTCGGATGCAATTTATGTATTTCATCGTCAATAAGAAGGTGCAAGGTATACAGTAAACCTGAAGTGAAGCATCGGAATCTAAAACTGGACTCACAGGACAAGTCATATCATAGAAAGAGAGAGTGACAGTCCTCTTGTGCTTAAGTCGGCATAGTGCATTTTGAATTTAATTCCGATGCAATTTCTGTGTTTCGTCGTCAATTCGAAGGTGCAAGGTATACAGTAGACCTGAAGTGAAGCATCGGAATCTAAAACTGGGCTCACAGGAGAGGTTCAAATCATAGGGAGTTAGAGTGTCAGACGTCTTGTACTTAAGTCGGCATTGTGCCTTTTGTATTCAATTCCGATGCAATTTCTGTGTTTCATCGTCATTAAGAAGGTCCAAGGGATACAGTAAACCTGAAGTGAAGCATCGAAATCTAAAACTGGACTCACAGGGGAGGTTCAAATCATAGAAGGAGAGAGTGACAGTCCTCTTTTACTTAAGTCGGCATTGTGCCTTTTGCATAGATTTCTGATGCAATTTCTGTGTTCCATTGTCAATAAGAAGGTGCAAAGTATACAGTAAACCGGAAGTGAAGCATCGGAATCAAAAAACTGGACTCACAGGAGAGGTCAAATCATAGAGAGTTAGAGTGTCAGTCCTCTTGTACTTAAGTCGGCATTGTGCCCTTTGTATTAAATTCCGATGCAATTTCTGTATTTCATCGTCAATAAGAAGGTCCAAGTGAGACAGTAAACGTGAAGTGAAGCATCGGAACCTAAAACTTGACTCACAGGACAGGTTCAAATCATAGGGAGTTAGAGTGTCAGTCCTCTTGTACTTAAGTCGGCGTTGTGACTTTTGTACTAAATTCCGAAGCAATTTCTGTGTTTCATCGTCTATAAGAAGTTGCAAGGTATACAGTAAACCTCATGTGAAGCATCGGAATCTAAAACTGGACTCACAGGAGAGGTTCAAATCATAGAGTGTTAGAGTGACATTCCTCTTGTACATAAGTCGGCATTGTGCCTTTTGAATTTAATTTCGATGCAATTTCTGTGTTTCATCGTCAATTAGAAGGTGCAAGGTATACTGTAAACCTGAAATGAAGCATCGGAATCTAATACTGGACTCACTGGAGAGGTTCAAATCATAGTAAGAGAGAGTGTCAGTCGTCTTGTACTTAAGTCGGCATTGTGCCGTTTGTATTAAATTCGGATGCAATTTCTGTGTTTCATCGTCAAGAAGATGGTGCAAGATATACAGTAAACCTGAAGTGAAGCATCGGAATCTAAAACTGGACTCACAGGAGAAGTCCAAATCATAGAAAGAAAGAGTGACAGTCCTCTTTACTTAAGTCGGCATTGTGCTTTTGTATTAAAATCGGATGCAATATCTGTGTTCCATTGTCAATAAGAAAGTCCAAGTGATACAGTAAACATGAAGTGAAGCATCGGAATCCAAAACTGGACTCACAGGAGAGGTTCAAATCATAGTGAGTTTGAGTGTTAGTCCTCTTTTACTTAAGTCGGCATTGTGCCTTTTAAATTTAATTCCACTGCAATTTCTGTTTTTCATCGTCAATAAGAAGATGCAAGGTATTCAGTTAACCTTAAGTGAAGCATCGGAATCTAAAACTGGACTCACAGGAGAGGTTCAAATCATAGAAAGTGAGAAAGTCAGGCCTCTTGTACTTAAGCCGGCATTGTGCCCATTGTATTAAATTCGGATCCAATTTCTGTGTTTCATCGTCAATAAGAAGGTGCAAGGTATACAGCAAACCTGAAGTGTAGCATCGGAATGTAAAACTGGACTCACAGGAGAGGTTCAAATCTTAGAATGTTAAAGTGTCAGTCCTCTTATACTTAAGTCGTCATTGTGCATTTTGTATTAAATTCTGATGCAATTTCTGTGTTTCATCCTCATTAAGAGTGTCCAAGTGATACAGTAAACCTCAAGTGAAGCATCGGCATCTAAAACTGGACTCACAGGAGAGGTTCAAATCATAGAAAGGTTGAGTGTCAGTCCTCTTTTACTTATGTCGGCATTGTGCCCTTTGTATTAAATCCGGATGCAATTTCTGTGTTTCATCGTCAATAAGACAGTCCAAGGGATACAGTAAACCTGAAGTGAAGCATCGGAATCTAAAACTGGACTCACAGGAGAGGTTCAAATCATAGAAAGGGAGAGTGTCAGTCCTCTTGTACTTAAGTCGGCACTGTGCAATTTGTATTAAAACCGGAAGCAATTTCTGTGTTTCATCGTCAATAAGACGGTCCAAGGGATACAGTAAACCTGAAGTGAAGCATCGGAATCTAAAACTGGACTCACAGGAGAGGTTCAAATCATAGAAAGGGAGAGTGTCAGTCCTCTTTTACTTAAGTCGGCACTGTGCCTTTAGTATTAAATCCAGATGCAATTTCTGTGTTCCATCGTCAATAAGTAGGTGCAAGGTACCCAGTAAACCTGAAGTGAAGCATCGGAATCTAAAACTGGACTCACAGGAGAGGTTCAAATCGTAGAAAGTGAGAGTGTTAGTCCTCTTTTACTTAACTCGGCATTGTGCCTTTTGTATTAAATTCGGGTCCAATTTCTGTGTTTCATCATCAATTAGAAGGTGCAAGGTATACAATGAACCTGAAGTGAAGCATCGGAATCTAAAACTGAACTCACAGGAGTGGTTCAAATCATAGAGAGTTAGAATGTCAGTCCTCTTGTACTTAAGTCGGCATTGTGCCTTTTGTATTAAATTCCGATGCAATTTCTGTGTTTCGTCGTCAATATGAAGGTCCAAGCGATACAGTAAACCTGAAGTGAAGCATCGGAATCTAAAACTGGACTCTCAGGAGAGGTTCAAATCATAGAAAGAGAGAGTGTCAGTCCTCTTTTACTTAAGTCGGCATTGTGCACTTTGTATTAAATCCGGATGCAATTTCTGTATTTCATCGTTAATAAGAAGGTCCAAGGGATACAGTAAACCTGAAGTGAAGCATCGGAATCGGAAACTGGACTCACAGGAGAGGTTCAAATCATAGAAATGGAGAGTGTCAGTCCTCTTGTGCTTAAGTCGGTATTGTGCCTTTTGTATTAAATTCGGATGCAATTTCTGTGTTTCATCGTCAATAACAAGGTGCAAGGGATGCAGTAAACCTGAGGTGAAGCATCGGAATCTAGAACTGGACTCACAGGAGAGGTTCAAATCATAGAAAGTGAGAGTGTCAGTCCTCTTGTTCTTAAGTCGGCATTGTGCCTTTTGTATTAAATTCGGATGCAATGACTGTGTTTCATCGTCAGTAGGAAGGTCCAAGGGATACAGCAAACCTGAAGTGAAGCATCGGAATCTAAAACTGGGCTCACAGGAGAGGTTCAAATCATAGAAAGTTAGAGTGTCAGTCCTCTTGTACTTAAGTCGGCATTGTGCATTTTGTATTAAATTCGGATGCAATTTCTGTGTCTCATCGTCAATAAGAAGGTCCAAGGTATACAGTAAACCTGAAGTGAAGCATGGGAATCTAAAACTGGACTCACAGGAGAGATTCAAATCTTAGAAAGTTAGAGTGTCAGTCCTCTTGTAATTTAGTCAGCTTTGTGCCTTTTGTATTCAATTCGGATGCAATTTCTGTGTTTCATCGTCAGTAAGAAGGTCCAAGGGATACAGTAAACCTGAAGTGAAGCATCGGAATCTAAAACTGGACTCACAGGAGAGGTTCAAATCATAGACAGTTAGAGTGTCAGTAATCTTGTACTTAAGTCGGCATTGTGCCTTTTGTATTAAATTCGGATGCAATTTCTGTGTCTCATCGGCAATAAGAATGTCCAAGGTATACAGTAAACCTGAAGTGAAGCATCGGAATCTAAAACTGGACCCACAGGAGAGGTTCAAATCACAGAAAGTGAGAGTGCCAGTTCTCTTTTATTTCAGTCGGCATGGTGCCTTTTGTATTAAATTGGGATGCAATTTCTGTGTTTCATCGTCAATAAGAAGGTCCAAGTGATACAGTAAACCTGAAGTGAAGCATCGGTATCTAAAACTTGACTCACAGGAGCAGTTCAAATCATAGAAAGTTAGAGTGTCAGTCCACTTGTACTTAAGTCGGCATTGTGCCTTTTGAATTAAATTCCGATGCAATTTCTGTGTTTCATCGTCAATAAGAAGGTGCAAGGTACACAGTAAACCTGAAGTGAAGCATCGGAATCTAAAACTGGACTCACAGGAGAAGTTCAAATCATAGAAAGGGAGAGTGTCAGTCCTCTTGTACTTAAGTCGGCATTGTGCATTTTTTGTATTATATTAGGATGCAATTTCTGTGTTTCATCCACCCTAAGAAGGTGCAAGGTATGCAGTAAACCTGAAGTGAAGCATCGGAATCAAAAGTGGGCTCACAGGAGAGGTTCAAATCATAGAAAGTGAGAGTGTCAGTCCTCTTGTACTTAAGTCGGCATTATGCTTTTTGTATTAAATTCGGATGCAATTTCTGTGTTTCATCGTCAGTAAGAAGGTCCAAGGGATACAGTAAACCTAAAGTGAAGCATCGGAATCTAAAACTGGGCTCACAGGAGAGGTTCAAATCTTAGAAACTTAGAGTGTCAGTCCTCCTGTACTTATGTCAACATTGTGCCTTTTGAATTCAATTCAGATGCAATTTCTGTGTTTCATCGTCAATAAGAAGGTGCAAGTTATACAGTAAACCCGAAGTGAAGGATCGGAATCTAAAACTGGACTGACAGGAGAGGTTCAAACCACAGAAAGTGAGAGTGTCAGTCCTCTTTTACTTAAATCGGCATTGTGCCTTTTGTGTTAAATTCGGATGCAATTACTGTGTTTCATCGTCAATAAGAATGTCCAAGTTATACCGCAAACTTGAAGTGAAGCATCGGAATCTAAAACTAGTCTTACAGGAGAGGTTCAAATCATACTAAGTGAGAGTGTCAGTCCTCTTCTACTTAAGTCGGCATTGTGCCATTTGTATTAAATTAAAAAGCAATTTCTGTGTTTCATCGTCAATTAGAAGGTCCAAGTAATACAGTAAACCTGAAGTGAAGCATCAGAATCTGAAACTGGACTCACAGGAGAGGTTCAAATCATAGAAAGAAAAAGTGACAGTCCTCTTGTACTTAAGTCGGCATTGTGCCTTTTGTATTAAATTCCGATGCAATTTCTGTGTTAAATCGTCAATAAGAAGGTCGAAGGTATACAGTAAACCTGAAGTGAAGCATCGGAATCTAAAACTGGACTCACAGGAGAGGTTCAATTCATAGAAAGCGAGAGTGTCAGTCCTCTTGTACTTCAGTCGTCATTGTGCATTTTGTATTATATTCTAATGAAATTTCTGTTTTCCATCGTCAATAAGAAGGACCAAGGTTTACAGTAAACCTGAAGTGAAGCATCGGAATCTGATACTGAACTCACAGGAGAAGTTCAAATCATAGAAAGGGAGAGTGTCAGTCCTCTTGTACTGAAGTCGGCATTGTGCCTTTTGTATTAAATTCGGATGCAATTTCTGTGTTTCATCGTCAATAAGAAGGTGCAAGGTATACAGTAAACCTGAAGTGAAGCATCGGAATCTAAAACTGGACTCACAGGAGAGGTTCAAATCATAGAGAGTTGAGTGTCAATCCTCTTGCACTTAAGTCGGCATTGTGCTTTTTTAATGTAATTCCGATGCAATTTCTATGTTTCATCGTCAACAAGAAGGTGCAAGGTATACACTAAACCTTGAAGTGAAGCATTGGAATCTAAAACTGGACTCACAGGAGTGTTTCAAATCATAGATAGAGAGAGTGACTTCCGTCTTTTACTTAAGTCGGCATTGTGCCTTTTGTATTTAATTCCGATGCAATTTCTGTGTTTCATCGTCAATAAGAAGGTGCAAGGTATACAGTAAACCTGAAGTGAAGCATCGGAATCCAAAACTGGACTCACAGGAGGGGTTCAAATCATAGGGAGTTAGAGTGTCAGTCCTCCTGTACTTATGTCGGCATTGTGCCTTTTGAATTTAATTCCGATGCAATTTCTGTGTTTCATCGTCAATAAGAATGTGCAAGGTATACAGTAAACCTGAAGTGAAGCATCGGAATCTGGAACTGGACTCACAGGAGAGGTTCAAATCATAGAAAGTGTGAATGTCAGTCCTCTTGTACTTAAGTCGGCATTGTGCCTTTTGTATTAAATTTGGATGCAATTTCTGTGTTTCATCGTCAGTAAGAAGGTCCAAGGGATACAGTAAACCTGAAGTGAAGCATCGGAATCTAAAACTGGGGTCACAGGAGAGGTTCAAATCATAGAAAGTTAGAGTGTCAGTCCTCTTGTACTTAAGTCGGCATTGTGCCTTTTGTATTAAATTCGGATGCAATTTCTGTGTCTCATCGTCAATAAGAAGGTCGAAAGTATACAGTAAACCTGAAGTGAAGCATGGGAATCTAAAACTGGACTCACAGGAGAGCTTCAAATCTTAGAAAGTTAGAGTGTCAGTCCTCCTGTACTTATGTCAACATTGTGCCTTTTGAATTCAATTCAGATGCAATTTCTGTGTTTCATCGTCAATAAGAAGGTGCAAGTTATACAGTAAACCCGAAGTGAAGGATCGGAATCTAAAACTGGACTGACAGGAGAGGTTCAAACCACAGAAAGTGAGAGTGTCAGTCCTCTTTTACTTAAATCGGCATTGTGCCCTTTGTGTTAAATTCGGATGCAATTACTGTGTTTCATCGTCAATAAGGATGTCCAAGTTATACCGTAAACTTGAAGTGAAGCATCGGTATCTAAAACTAGTCTTACAGGAGAGGTTCAAATCATACTAAGTGAGAGTGTCAGTCCTCTTCTACTTAAGTTGGCATTGTGCCTTTTGTATTAAATTCGGATGCAATTTCTATGTTTCATCGTCAATAAGAAGGTCCAAGGGATACAGTAAACCTGAAGTGAAGCATCGGAATCTAAAACTGGACTCACAGGAGAGGTTCAAATCATAGACAGTTAGAGTGTCAGTCCTCTTGAACTTAAGTCGGCATTGTGCCTTTTGTATTAAATTCAGATGCAATTTCTGTGTCTCATCGTCAATAAGAAGGTCCAAGGTATACAGTAAACATGAAGTGAAGCATCGGAATCTAAAACTGGACTCACAGGAGAGGTTCAAATCACAGAAAGTGAGAGTGCCAGTTCTCTTTCATTTAAGCCGGCATTGTGCCTTTGGTATTAAATTGGGAAGCAATTTCTGTGTTTCATCGTCAATTAGAAGGTCCAAGTGATACAGTAAACCTGAAGTGAAGCATCGGTATCTAAAACTGGACTCACAGGAGAAGTTCAAATCATAGAAAGTTAGAGTGTCAGACCACTTGTACTTAAGTCGGCATTGTGCCTTTTGAATTAAATTCCGATGCAATTTCTGTGTTTCATCGTCAATAAGAAGGTGCAAGGTATGCAGTAAACCTGAAGTGAAGCATCGGAATCTAAAACTGGACTCACAGGAGAGGTTCAAATCATAGAGAGTTAGAGTGTCAGTCCTCTTGTACGTATGTCGGCATTGTGCCTTTTCAATTTAATTCCGATGTAATTTCTGTGTTTCATCGTCAATAAGAAGGTGCAAGGTATACAGTAAACCTGAAGTGAAGCATCAGAATCTGAAACTGGACGCACAGGAGAGGTTCAAATCATAGAAAGAAAAAGTGACAGTCCTCTTGTACTTAAGTCGGCATTGTGCCTTTTGTATTAAATTCCGATGCAATATCTGTGTTAAATCGTCAATAAGAAGGTCGAAGGTATACAGTAAACCTGAAGTGAAGCATCGGAATCTAAAACTGGACTCACAGGAGAGGTTCAATTCATAGAAAGCGAGAGTGTCAGTCCTCTTGTAGTTCAGTCGGCATTGTGCATTTTGTATTAAATTCTAATGAAATTTCTGTTTTCCATCGTCAATAAGAAGGACCAAGGTTTACAGTAAACCTGAAGTGAAGCATCGGAATCTGATACTGAACTCACAGGAGAAGTTCAAATCATAGAAAGGGAGAGTGTCAGTCCTCTTGTCCTGAAGTCGGCATTGTGCCTTTTGTATTAAATTCGGATGCAATTTCTGTGTTTCATCGTCAATAAGAAGGTCCAAGGTATACAGTAAACCTGAAGTGAAGCATCGGAATCTAAAACTGGACTCACAGGAGAGGTTCAAATCATAGAGAGTTAGAGTGTCAATCCTCTTGTACTTAAGTCGGCATTGTGCCTTTTTAATTTAATTCCGATGCAATTTCTATGTTTCATCGTCAACAAGAAGGTGCAAGGCATACAGTAAACCTGAAGTGAAACATCGGAATTTAAAACTGGACTCACAGGATTGTTTCAAATCATAGATAGAGAGAGTGACTTCCCTCTTTTACTTAAGTCGGCATTGTGCCTTTTGTATTTAATTCCGATGCAATTTCTGTGTTCCATCGTCAATAAGAAGGTGCAAGGTATACAGTAAACCTGAAGTGAAGCATCGGAATCCAAAACTGGACTCACAGGAGGGGTTCAAATCATAGGGAGTTAGAGTGTCAGTCCTCTTGTACTTATGTCGGCATTGTGAATTTTGAATTTAATTCCGATGCAATTTCTGTGTTTCATCGTCAATAAGAAGAGGCAAGGTATACAGTAACCCTGAAGTGAAACATCGGAATCTAAAAGTGGACTCACAGGAGAGGTTCAAATCATAGAAAGAGAGAGTGTCAGTCCTCTTTTACTTAAGTCGGCATTATGCCTTTTGTATTTAATTCGGATGCAATTTCTGTATTTCATCGTCAATAAGAAGGTCCAAGGGATACAGTAAACCTGAAGTAAAGAATCGGAATCTAAAACTGGACTCACAGAAGAGGTTCAAATCATAGATAGTTAGAGTGTCAGTCCTCTTGTACTTATGTCGGCATAGTGTCTTTGGATATTTAAATCCGATGCAATTTCTGTGTTTCATCGTCAATAAGAAGGTGCAAGGTATACAGTAAACCTGAAGTGAGGCATCGGAATCTAGAACTGGACTCACAGCAGAGGTTCAAATCATAGAAAGTGAGAGTGTCAGTCCTCTTGTACTTAAGTCGGCATTGTGCCTTTTGTATTAAATTCGGATGCAATTTCTGTGTTTCATCGTCAGTAAGAAGGTCCAAGGGATACAGTAAACCTGAAGTGAAGCATCAGAATCTAAAACTGGGCTCACAGGAGAGGTTCAAATCATAGAAAGTTAGAGTGTCAGTCCTCTTGTACTTAAGTCGGCATTGTGCCTTTTGTATTAAATTCGGATGCAATTTCTGTGTCTCATCGTCAATAACAAGGTCCAAGGGATACAGTAAACCTGAAGTGAAGCATCGGAATCTAAAACTGGACTCACAGGAGAGGTTCAAATCATAGACAGTTAGAGTGTCAGTCCTCTTGAACTTAAGTCGGCATTGTGCCTTTTGTATTAAATTCAGATGCAATTTCTGTGTCTCATCGTCAATAAGAAGGTCCAAGGTATACAGTAAACATGAAGTGAAGCATCGGAATCTAAAACTGGACTCACAGGAGAGGTTCAAATCACAGAAAGTGAGAGTGCCAGTTCTCTTTTATTTAAGTCGGCATTGTGCCTTTTGTATTAAATTGGGATGCAATTTCTGTGTTTCATCGTCAATAAGAAGGTCCAAGTAATACAGTAAACCTGAAGTGAAGCATCGGTATCTAAAACTGGACTCACAGGAGAAGTTCAAATCATAGAAAGTTAGAGTGTCAGTCCACTTGTACTTATGTCGGCATTGTGCCTTTTGAATTAAATTCCGATGCAATTTCTGTGTTTCAACGTCAATAAGAAGGTGCAAGGTATACAGTAAACCTGAAGTGAAGCATCGGAATCTAAAACTGGACTCACAGGAGAGGTTCAAATCATAGAAATTGAGAGTGTCAGTCCTCTTGTACTTAAGTCGGCATTGTGCATTTTTTGTATTATATTAGGATGCAATTTCTGTGTTTCATCGTCCCTAAGAAGGTGCAAGGTATGCAGTAAACCTGAAGTGAAGCATCGTATCCAAAAATGGACTCACAGGAGAGGTTCAAATCATAGAAAACGAGAGTGTCAGTCCTCCTGTACTTAAGTCGGCATTGTGCCTTTTGTATTAAATTCGGATGCAAATTCTGTGTTTTATCGTCAATAAGAAGGTCCAAGAGATACAGTAAAGCTGAAATGAAGCTTCGGAATCTAAAACTGGACTCACAGGAGAGGTTCTAATCATAGAAAGTGAGAGTGTCAGTCCTCTTTTCCTTAAGTCGGCCTTTTGTATTAAATTCGGATGCAATTTCTGCGTTTCATCGTCAATAAGAAGGTATAAGGGATACAGTAAACCTGAAGTGAAGCATCGGAATCTAGAACTGGACTCACAGGAGAGGCTCAAATCACAGAAAGTGAGAGTGTCAGTCCTATTGTACTTAAGTCGGCATTGTGCCTTTTGAATTTCATTCTGATGCAATTTCTTTGTTTCATCGTCGATAGGAAATTGCAAGGTATACAGTAAACCTGACGTCAAGCATCGGAATCCAAAACTGGACTCACAGGAGAGGTTCAAATCATAGAGAGTTAGAGTGTCACTCCTCTTGTACTTAAGTCAGCATTGTGCCTTTTGTATTAAATTCCGATGCAATTTCTGTGTTTCATCGTCAATTAGGAGGTCCAAGGGATGCAGTATACCTGAAGTGAAGCATCGGAATTTAAAACTGGACTCACAGGAGATTCAAATCGTAGATACTTAGAGGGTCAGTCCTCTTGTACATATGTCGGCATTGTGCCTTTTGTATTAAATTCGGATGCAATTTCTGTGTTTCATCGTCAATTAGAAGGTGCAAGATATACAGTAAACTTGAAGTGAAGCATCGGAATCTAAAACTGGACTCACAGGAGAGGTTCAAATCATAGAAAGAGAGAGTGTTAGTCCTCTATTCCTTAAGTCGGCCTTTTGTATTAAATTCGGATGCAATTTCTGTGTTTCATCGTCAATAAGAAGGTCTAAGGGATACAGTAAACCTGAAGTGAAGCATCGGAATCTAGAACTGTACTCACAGGAGAGGTTCAAATCATAGAAAGGGAGAGTGTCAGTCCTCTTGTACTTAAGTCGGCATTGTGCCTTTTGTATTAAATTTTAATACAATTTCTGTGTTTCATCGTCAATAAGAAGGTACAAGGAATACAGTAAACCTGAAGTGAACTATCGGAATCTAAAACTGGACTCACTGGAGACGTTCAAATCATAGAGAGTGAGAGTGTCAGTCCTATTGTACTTAAGTCGGCATTGTGCCTTTTGTATTAACTTCGGATGCAATTTCTGTGTTTCATCGTCAATTAGAAGGTCCAAGGGATACAGTAAACCTGAAGTGAAGCATCGGAATCTAAAACTGGACTCACAGGAGAGATTCAAATCATAGATAGAGTGTCAGTCCTCTTGTACTTAAGCCGGCACTGTGCCTTTTGAATTTAATTCCGATGCAATTTCTGTGTTTCATCGTCAATAAGAAAGTGCAAGGAATACAGTATACCTGAAGTGAAGCATCGGAATCTAAAACAGGACTCACAGGAGAGGTTCAAATCATAGAAAGAGAGAGTTTCAGTCCTCTTTTACTTAAGTCGGCATTTTGTATTAAATTCGGATAAAATTTCTGTCTTTCATGGTCAATAAGAAGGTCCAAGGGATACAGTAAACCTGAAGTGAAGCATCGGAAATTTAAAACTGGACTCACAGGAGAGGTTCAAATCATAGAAAGGGAGAGCGTCAGTCCTCTTGTACATAAGTCGGCATTGTGCGTTTTGTATTACATTCGGATGCAATTTCTGTGTTTCATCGTCAATAAGAAGGTACAAGGTATACAGTAAACCTGAAGTGAACTATCGGAATCTATAACTGGACTCACAGAAGAGGTTCAAATCGTAGAAAGTGAGAGTGTCAGTCCTATTGTACTTAAGTCGGCATTGTGCCTTTTGTAATACATTCGGATGCAATATCTGTGTTTCATCGTCAATCAGAATGTCCAAGGGATACAGTAAACCTAAAGTGAAGCATCGGATTCCAAAACTGGACCCACAGGAGAGGTTCAAATCATAGAGGGTTAGAGTGTCAGTCGTCTTGTACTTAAGTCGGCATTGTGTCCTTTGTATTAAATTCGGATGCAATTTCTGTGTTTCATCGTCAATAAGAAGGTGCAAGGTATACAGTAAACCTAAAGTGAAGCATCAGAATCTAAAAATGGACTCACAGGAAAGGTTCAAATAAAAGAAAGTGAGAGTGACAGTCCTCTTGTACTTAAGTCGGCATTGTGCATTTTGAATTTAATTCCGATGCAATTCTTGTGTTTCATCGTCAATAAGACGGTGCAAGGTATACAGTAAACCTGAAGTGAAGAATCGGAATCTAAAACTGGACTCACAGGAGAGGTTCAAATCATAGAAAGTGAGAGTGTCAGTCCTCTTGTACTTAAAACGGCATTGTGCCTTTAGTATTAAATTCCGATGCAATTTCTGTGTTTCATCGTCAATAAGAAGGTGCAAGGTATACAGTTAACCTGAAGTGAAGCATCAGAATGTAGAACTGGGCTCACAGGAGAGGTTCAAATCATAGAAAGAGAGAGTGCCAGTCCTCATTTACTCAAGTCGGCATTGTGCCTTTTGTATTAAATTCTGATGAAATTTCTGTGTTTCATCGTCAATAAGAAGGTCCAAGGTATACAGTAAACCTGAAGTGAAGCATCGGAATCTGAAACTGGACTCCCAGGAGAGGATCAAATCATAGAATGGGAGAGTGTCAGTCCTCTTGTACTTAAGTCGGCGATGTGCCTTTTGTATTAAATTCGGATGCAATTTCTGTCTTTCATCGTCAATAACAAGGTGCAAGGTATACCGTAAACCTGAAGTGAAGCATCGGAATCTAAAACTGGACTCACAGGAGAGGTTCAAGTCATAGAAAGGGAGAGTGTCAGTCCTCTTGTACTTAAGTCGGCATTGTGTCTTTTGAATGTAATTCCGATGCAATTTCTGTGTTTCATCGTCAATATGAAGGTGCAAGGTATGCAGTAAACTTGAAGTGAAGCATCGGAAACTAAAACTGGACTCACAGGAGGGGTTCAAATCATAGAAAGTGAGAGTGTCAGTCCTCTTGTACTTAAGTCGGCATTATGCCTTCAGTATTAGATTCTGATGCAATTTATGTGTTTCATCGTCAATAAGAAGGTCTAAGGGATACAGTAAACCTGAAGTCAAGCATCGGAATCTGAAACTGGACTCACAGGAGAGGTTCAAATCATAGAAAGGGAGAGTGTCAGTCCACTTGTACATAAGTCGGCATTGTGCCTTTTGAATTTAATTCCGATGCAATTCTTGTGTTTCATCATCAATAAGACGGTGTAAGGTACACAGTGAAGCTGAAGTGAAGCATCGGAATCTGAAACTGGACTCACAGGAGGGGTTCAAATCATAGAAAGTGAGAGTGTCAGCCCTCTTGTACTTAAGTCGGCATTATGCCTTCAGTATTAGATTCCGATGCAATTTATGTGTTTCATCGTCAATAAGAAGGTCTAAGGGATACAGTAAACCTGAAGTGAAGCATCGGAATCTAGAACTGGACTCACAGGAGAGGTTCAAATCACAGAAAGTGAGAGTGTCAGTGCTATTGTACTTAAGTCGGCATTGTGCCTTTTGTATTAAATTCGGATGCAATTTCTGTGTTTCATCGTCAATTAGAAGGTCCAGGGGATACGGTAAACTTTAAGTGAAGCATCGGAATCTAAAACTGGACTCACAGGACAGGTTCCAACCATAGATAGTTAGAGTGTCAGTCCTCTTGTACTTAAGTCGGCACTGTGCCTTTTGAATTTAATTCCGATGCAATTTCTGCGTTTCATCGTCAATAATAAGGTGCAAGGTATACAGTGAACCTAAAACTAAACTCACAGGAGAGGTTCAAATCATAGAGAGTTAGAGTGTCAGTCCTCTTGTGCTTAAGTCGTCATTGTGCCTTTTGAATTTCATTCTGATGCAATTTCTTTGTTTCATCGTCAATAGGAAATTGCAAGGTATACAGTAAACCTGAAGTCAAGCATCGGAATCCAAAACTGGACTCACAGGAGAGGTTCAAATCATAGAGAGTTAGAGTGTCACTCCTCTTGTACTTAAGTCAGCATTGTGCCTTTTGTATTAAATTCCGATGCAATTTCTGTGTTTCATCGTCAATTAGGAGGTCCAAGGGATGCAGTATACCTGAAGTGAAGCATCGGAATTTAAAACTGGACTCACAGGAGATTCAAATCGTAGATACTTAGAGGGTCAGTCCTCTTGTACATAAGTCGGCATTGTGCCTTTTGTATTAAATTCGGATGCAATTTCTGTGTTTCATCGTCAATTAGAAGGTGCAAGATATACAGTGAACTTGAAGTGAAGCATCGGAATCTAAAACTGGACTCACAGGAGAGGTTCAAATCATAGAAAGAGAGAGTGTTAGTCCTCTATTCCTTAAGTCGGCCTTTTGTATTAAATTCGGATGCAATTTCTGTGTTTCATCGTCAATAAGAAGGTCTAAGGGATACAGTAAACCTGAAGTGAAGCATCGGAATCTAGAACTGTACTCACAGGAGAGGTTCAAATCATGGAAAGGGAGAGTGTCAGTCCTCTTGTACTTAAGTCGGCATTGTGCCTTTTGTATTCAATTTTAATGCAATTTCTGTGTTTCATCGTCAATAAGAAGGTACAAGGAATACAGTAAACCTGAAGTGAACTATCGGAATCTAAAACTGGACTCACTGGGGACGTTCAAATCATAGAAAGTGAGAGTGTCAGTCCTATTGTACTTAAGTCGGCATTGTGCCTTTTGTATTAACTTCGGATGCAATTTCTGTGTTTCATCGTCAATTAGAAGGTCCAAGGGATACAGTAAACCTGAAGTGAAGCATCGGAATCTAAAACTGGACTCACAGGAGAGATTCAAATCATAGATAGAGTGTCAGTCCTCTTGTACTTAAGCCGGCACTGTGCCTTTTGAATTTAATTCCGATGCAATTTCTGTGTTTCATCGTCAATAAGAAAGTGCAAGGAATACAGTATACCTGAAGTGAAGCATCGGAATCTAAAACAGGACTCACAGGAGAGGTTCAAATCATAGAAAGAGAGAGTTTCAGTCCTCTTTTACTTAAGTCGGCATTTTGTATTAAATTCGGATAAAATTTCTGTCTTTCATCGTCAATAAGAAGGTCCAAGGGATACAGTAAACCTGAAGTGAAGCATCGGAATCTAAAACTGGACTCACAGGAGAGGTTCAAATCATAGAAAGGGAGAGCGTCAGTCCTCTTGTACATAAGTCGGCATTGTGCGTTTTGTATTAAATTCGGCTGCAATTTCTGTGTTTCATCGTCAATAAGAAGGTACAAGGTATACAGTAAACCTGAAGTGAACTATCGGAATCTGTAACTGGACTCACAGAAGAGGTTCAAATCGTAGAAAGTGAGAGTGTCAGTCCTATTGTACTTAAGTCGGCATTGTGCCTTTTGTATTACATTCGGATGCAATTTCTGTGTTTCATCGTCAATCAGAATGTCCAAGGGATACAGTAAACCTAAAGTGAAGCATCGGATTCCAAAACTGGACTCACAGGAGAGGTTCAAATCATAGAGGGTTAGAGTGTCAGTCGTCTTGTACTTAAGTCGGCATTGTGTCCTTTGTATTAAATTCGGATGCAATTTCTGTGTTTCATCGTCAATAAGAAGGTGCAAGGTATACAGTAAACCTAAAGTGAAGCATCGGAATCTAAAAATGGACTCACAGGAAAGGTTCAAATAAAAGAAAGTGAGAGTGACAGTCCTCTTGTACTTAAGTCGGCATTGTGCATTTTGAATTTAATTCCGATGCAATTCTTGTGTTTCATCGTCAATAAGACGGTGCAAGGTATACAGTAAACCTGAAGTGAAGAATCGGAATCTAAAACTGGACTCACAGGAGAGGTTCAAATCATAGAAAGTGAGAGTGTCAGTCCTCTTGTACATAAGTCGGCATTGTGCCTTTAGTATTAAATTCCGATGCAATTTCTGTGTTTCATCGTCAATAAGAAGGTGCAAGGTATACAGTTAACCTGAAGTGAAGCATCGGAATCTAGAACTGGGCTCACAGGAGAGGTTCAAATCATAGAAAGTGAGAGTGCCAGTCCTCTTTTACTCAAGACGGCATTGTGCCTTTTGTATTAAATTCTGATGAAATTTCTGTCTTTCATCGTCAATAAGAAGGTCCAAGGTATACAGTAAACCTGAAGTGAAGCATCGGAATCTGAAACTGGACTCCCAGGAGAGGATCAAATCATAGAATGGGAGAGTGTCAGTCCTCTTGTACTTAAGTCGGCGATGTGCCTTTTGTATTAAATTCGGATGCAATTTCTGTGTTTCATCGTCAATAACAAGGTGCAAGGTATACCGTAAACCTGAAGTGAAGCATCGGAATCTAAAACTGGACTCACAGGAGAGGTTCAAGTCATAGAAAGGGAGAGTACTTGTACTTAAGTCGGCATTGTGTCTTTTGAATGTAATTCCGATGCAATTTCTGTGTTTCATCGTCAATATGAAGGTGCAAGGTACACAGTAAAGCTGAAGTGAAGCATCGGAACCTAGAACTGGACTCACTGGAGAGGTTCAAATCATAGAAAGGGAGAGTGTCAGTCCTCTTGTACTTAAGTCGGCATTGTGCCTTTTGTATTAAATTCGGATGCAATTTCTGTGTTTCATCGTCAATATGAAGGTGCAAGGTATACAGTAAACCTGATGTGAACTATCGGATTCTAAAACTGGACTCACAAGAGAGGTTCAAATCATAGAAAGTGAGAGTGGCAGTCCTATTGTACTTAAGTCGGCATTGTGCCTTTTGTATTAAATTCGTATGCAATTTCTGTGTTTCATCGTCAATTAGAAGGTCCAAGGGATGCAGTAAACTTGAAGTGAAGCATCGGAATCTAAAACTGAACTCGCAGGAGAGGTTCAAACCATAGATAGTTAGAGTGTCAGTCCTCTTGTACTTAAGTCGGAACTGTGCCTTTTGAATTTAATTCCGATGCAATTTCTGCGTGTCATCGTCGATAATAAGGTGCAAGGTCTACAGTGAACCTAAAACGAAACTCACAGGAGAGGTTCAAATCATAGAGAGCTAGAGTGTCAGTCCTATTGTACTTAAGTCGGCATTGTGCCTTTTGTATTACATTCGGATGCAATTTCTATGTTTCATCGTCAATCAGAATGTCCAAGGGATACAGTAAACCTGAAGTGAAGCATCGGATTCCAAAAGTGGACTCACGGGAGAGGTTCAAATCATAGAGGGTTAGAATGTCAGTCCTCTTGTACTTAAGTCGGCATTGTTCCTTTTGTATTAAATTCGGATGCAATTTCTGTGTTTCATCGTCAATAAGAAGGTGCAAGGTATACAGTGAACCTGAAGTGAAGCATCGGAATCTAAAACTGGACTCACAGGAAAGGTTCAAATAAAAGAAAGTAAGAGTGACAGTCCTCTTGTACTTAAGTCGGCATTGTGCCTTTTGTATTAAATTCCGATGCAATTTCTGTGTTTCATTGTCAATAAGAAGGTGCAAGGTATACAGTAAACCTGAAGTGAAGCATCGGAATCTGAAACTGGACTCACAGGAGAGGATCAAATCATAGAATGGGAGAGTGTCTGTCCTCTTTTACTTAAGTCGGCATTTTCTATTAAATTCGGATGCAATTTCTGTGTTTCATCGTCAATAAGAAGATCCAAGGGATACAGTAAACCTGAAGTGAAGCATCGGAATCAAAAACTGGACTCACAGGCGAGGTTCAAATCATAGAAAGAGAGAGTGCCAGTCGTCTTTTACTCAAATCGGCATTGTGCCTTTTGTATTAAATTCTGATGAAATTTCTGTGTTTCATCGTCAATAAGAAGGCCCAAGGTATACAGTAAACCTGAGGTGAAGCATCGGAATCTGAAACTGGACTCACAGGAGAGGATCAAATCATAGAATGGGTGAGTGTCAGTATTCTTGTACTTAAGTCGGCATTATGCCTTTTGTATTAAATTAGGATGCAATTTCTGAGTTTCATCGTCAATAAGAAGGTGCAAGGTAGACAGTAAACCGGAAGTGAAGCATCGGTATCTAAAACTGGACTCACAGGAGAGGTTCAAATCATAGAAAGAGAGAGTGACAGTCCTCTTTTACTTAAGTCGGCATTGTGCCTTTTGTATTAAAATCGGACGAAATTTCTGTGTCTCATCGTCAATAAGAAGATCCAAGGGATACAGTAAACCTGAAGTGACGCATCGGAACCTAAAACTGTACTCACAGGAGAGGTTCAAATCATAGATAGTTAGAGTGTCAGCCCTCTTGTACTTAAGTCGGCATTGTGTCAATTGAATTTAATTCCGATGCAATTTCTGTGTTTCATCATCAATAAGAAGGTGCAAGGTATACAGTAAACCTGAAGTGAAGCATCGGAATCTAAAACTGGATACACAGGAGAGGTTCAACTCATAGAGAGTTAGAGTGTCAGTCCTCTTGTACTTAAGTCGGCATTGTGCCTTCTGAATTTAATTCCGATGCAATTTCTGTGTTTCATCGTCAATAAGAAGGTGCAAGGTATACAGTAAACCTGAAGTGAAGCATCGGAATCTTAAACTGGACTCACAGGAGAGGTTCAAATCATAGAAAGGGAGAGTGTCGGTCCTCTTTTACTTTAGTCGGCATTGTGCCTTTTGTATTACATTCTGATGAAATTTCTGTGTTTCATTGTCAAAAAGAAGGTCCAAGGTATACAGTAAACCTGAGGTGAAGCATCGGAATCTGAAACTGGACTCACAGGAGAGGATCAAATCATAGAATGGGAGAGTGTCAGTCCTCTTGTACTTAAGTCGGCATTATGCCTTTTGTATTAAATTAGGATGCAATTTCTGAGTTTCATCGTCAATATGAAGGTGCAAGGTATACAGTAAACCTGAAGTGAAGCATCGGTATCTAAAACTGGACTCACAGGAGAGGTTCAAATCATAGAAAGAGAGAGTGACAGTCCTCTTTTACTTAAGTTGGCATTGTGCCTTTTGCATTAAAATCGGATGAAATTTCTGTGTTTCATCGTCAATAAGAAGATCCAAGGGATACAGTAAACCTGAAGTGAAGCATCGGAACCTAAAACTGGACTCACAGGAGAGGTTCAAATCATAGAGAGTTAGAGTGTCAGTCCTCTTGTACTTAAGTCGGCATTGTGCCTTCTGAATTTAATTGCGATGCAATTTCTGTGTTTCATCGTCAATAAGAACGTGCAAGGTATACAGTAAACCTGAAGTGAAGCATCGGAATCCAAACCAGGACTCACAGGAGAGGTTCAAATCATAGAGAGTTTGAGTGTCAGTCCTCTTGTACTTAAGTCGGCATTGGGCCTTTTGAATTTACTTCCGATGCAATTCTTGTGTTTCATCGTCAATAAGACGGTGTAAGGTATACAGTGAACCTGAAGTGAAGAATCGGAATCTAAAACTGGACTCACAGGAGAGGTTCAAATCATAGAAAGAGTTTCGGTCCTCTTTTACGTAAGTCGGCAGTGTGCCTTTGAATTAAATTCAGATGCAATTTATGTATTTCATTGTCAATAAGAAGGTCCAAGGGATACAGTAAACCTGAAGTGAAGCATCGGAATCTAAAACTGGACTCACAGGAGAGGTTCAATTCATAGAAAGTGAGGGTGTCAGTCCTCTTGTACTTAAGTCGGTATTGTGCCTTTAGTATTAAATTCCGATGCAATTTCTGTGTATCATCGTCAATAAGAAGGTGCAAGGTATACACTAAACCTGAAGTGAAGAATCGGAATCCAAATCTGGACTCACAGGAGAGGTTCGAATCATAGAGAGTTAGAGCGTCAGTCCGCTTGTACTTAAGTAGGCATTGTGCCTTTTGAATTTAATTCCGATGCAATTCTTGTGTTTCATCGTCATTAAGACGGTGTAAGGTATACAGTGAACCTGAAGTGAAGCATCGGAATCTAAAACTGGACACACAGGAGAGGTTCAAATCATAGAAAGAGAGAGTTACAGTCCTCTTGTACATAAATCTATATTGTGCCTTTTGTATTAAATTCGGATGAAATTTCTGTGTTTCATCGTCAATAAGAACTTCCAACGTATACAGTAAACCTGAAGTGAAGCATCGGAATCTGAAACTGGACTCACAGGAGAGGATCAAATCATAGAATGGAAGAGTGTCAGTCCTCTTGTACTTCAGTCGGCATTGTGCCTCTTGTATTAAATTCGGATGCAATTTCTGTGTTTCAACGTCTATCAGAAAGTGCAAGGTATACAGTAAACCTGAAGTGAAGCATCGGAATATTAAAAACTGGACTCACAGGAGAGGTTCAAATCATAGAAAGTGAGAGTGTCAGTCCTCTTGTACTTAAGTCGGCATTGTGAATTTTGTATTAAATTCGGATGCAATTTCTGTGATTCATCGTCAATAAGAAGATCCTAGGGATACAGTAAACCTGAAGTGAAGCATCGGAAACTAAAACTGGACTCACAGGAGAGGTTCAAATCATAGATAGTTAGAGTGTCAGTCCTGTTGTCCTTAAGTCGGCATTGTGCCTTTTGAATTTAGTTCCGATGCAATTTCTGTGTTTTATCGTCAATAAGATGGTGCAAGGTATACAGTAAACCTGAAGTGAAGCATCGGATTATAAAACTGGACTCACAGGAGAGGTTCAAATCATAGAAAGGGAGTGTGTCAGTCCTCTTGTACATAAGTCGGCATTGTGCCTTTTGTATTAAATTCGGATGCAATTTCTGTGTTTCATCGTCAATAAGATGGTGCAAGGTATACAGTAAACCTGAAGTGAAGCATCGGAATACAAAACTGGACTCACAGGAGAGGTTCAAATCATAGAAAGGGAGAGTGTCAGACCTCTTTTACTTAAGTCGGCCTTTTGTATTAAATTCGGATGCAATTTCTGTGTTTCATCGTCAATAAGAAGGTCCAAGGGATACAGTAAACCTGAAGTGAAGCACCGGAATCTAAAACTGGACTCACAGGAGAGGTTAAAATCATAGAAACAGAGAGTGACAGTCCTCTTTTACTATAGTCGGCATTGTGCCTTTTGTGTTAAATTCGGAAGAAATTTCTGTGTTTCATCGTCAATAAGAAGGTCCTAGGTATACAGTAGAAATGAAGTGAAGCATCGGCATCTGAAACTGGACTCACAGGAGAGGATTAAATCATAGAATGGGAGAGTGTCAGTCCTCTTGTACTTCAGTCGGCATTGTGCCTTTTGTATTAAATTCGGATGCAATTTCTGTGTTTCATCGTCAATAAGAAGGTGCAAGGTATACAGTAAACCTGAAGTGAAGCATCGGAATCAAAAACTGGACTCACAGGTGAGGTTCAAAACATAGAAAGTGAGAGTGTCAGTCCTCTTGTACTTAAGTCGGCATTGTGCCTTATGAATTAAATTCGGATGCAATTTCTGTGTTTCATCGTCAATAAGAAGGTCCAAGGGATACAGTAATCCTGCAGTGAAGAATCGGAACCTAAAACTGGACTCACTGGAGAGGTTCCAATCATAGATAGTTAGAGTGTCAGTCCTCTTGTACTTAAGTCGGCATTGTGTCTTTTGAATTTAATTCCGATGCAATTTCTGTGTTTCATCGTCAATAGGAAGGTGCAAGGTATACAGTGAACCTGAAGTGAAGCATCGGTATCTCAAACTGGATTCACAGAACAGGTTCAAATCATAGAGAGTTAGAGTGCCAGTCCTCTTGTACTTAAGTCGGCATTGTGCCTTCTGAATTTAATTCCGATGCTATTTCTGAGTTTCATCGTCAATAAGAAGGTGCAAGGTATACAGTAAACCTGAAGTGAAGCACCGGAATCTAAAACTGGACTCACAGGAGTGGTTCAAATCATAGAAAGAGAGAGTTTCGGTCCTCTTTTACGTAAGTCGGCATTGTGCCTTTTGAATTAAATTCAGATGCAAGTTATGTATTTCATCGTCAATAAGAAGGTCCAAGGGATACAGTAAACCTGAAGTGAAGCATCGGAATCTAAAACTGGACTCACAGGAGAAATTCAAATCATAGAAAGTGAGAGTGTCAGTCCTCTTGTACTTAAGTCGGCATTGTGCCTTTAGTATTAAATTCCGATGCAATTTCTGTGTATCATCGTCAATAAGAAGGTGCAAGGTATACACTAAACCTGAAGTGAAGATTCGGAATCCAAAACTGGACTCACAGGAGGGGTTCAAATCATAGAGAGTTAGAGTGTCAGTCCGCTTGTACTTAAGTCGGCATTGTACCTTTTGAATTTAATTCCGATGCAATTCTTGTGTTTCATCGCCATTAAGACGGTGTAAGGGATACAGTGAACCTGAAGTGAAGCATCGGAATCTAAAACTGGACACAAAGGAGAGGTTCAAATCATAGAAAGTGAGAGTGTCAGTCCTCTTGTATTTCAGTCAGCATTGTGCCTTTAGTATTAGATTCCGATGCAATTTCTGTGTTTCATCGTCAATACGAAGGTGCATGGTATACAGTAAACCTGAAGTGAAGCATCGGAATCTAAAACTGGACTCACAGGAGAGGATCAAATCAAAGAAAGTGAGAGTGTCAGTCCTCTTGTACTTGAGTCGGCATTGTGTCTTTTGAATTTAATTCCGATGCAATTTCTGTGTTTCATCGTCAATAAGAAGGTGCAAGGTATACAGTAAACCTGAAGTGTAGCATCGGAATCAAAAAATTAATTCACAGGAGAAGTTCAAATCATGGAGAGTTAGAGTGTCAGTCCTCTTTTATTGAAGTCGGCATTGTGCCTTCTGAATTTAATTCCGATGCAATTTCTGTGTTTCATCGTCAATAACAAGGCGCAAGGTATACAGTAAACATGAAGTGCAGCATCGGAATCTACAACTGGACTCACAGGAGAGGTTCAAATCATAGAAAGAGAGAGTGTCGGACCTCTTTTACTTAAGCCGGCATTTTGCCTTTTGTATTAAATTCAGATGCAATTTCTGTATTTCATCGTCAATAAGAAGGTCCAAGGGATACAGTTAACCTGAAGTGAAGCATCGGAATCTAAAACTGGACTCACGGGAGAGGTTTAAATCATAGAAAGTGAGAGTGTCAGTCCTCTTGTACTTAAGTCGGCATTGTGCCTTTAGTATTAAATTCCGATGCAATTTCCGTGTTTCAACGGCAATAAGAAGGTGCAAGGTATACAGTAAACCTGAAGTGAAGCATCGGAATCTAAAACTGGACTCACAGGAGAGGTTCAAACCATAGAAAGGGAGAGTGACAGTCCTCTTTTACTTAAGTCGGCATTGTGCCACTTGTATTAAATTCGGATGAAATTTCTGTGTTTCATGGTCAATAAAATGGTTTAACATATACAGTAAACCTGAAGTGAAGCATCGGAATCTGAAACTGGACTCACAGGAGAATATCAAATAATAGAATTGGAGAGTGTCAGTCCTCTTGTACTTAAGTCTGCATTTTGCCTTTTGTATTAAATTCGGATGCAATTTCAGTGTTTTATCGTCAATAAGAGGGTGCAAGGTATACAGAAAACCTGAAGTGAAGCATCGGAATCTAAAACTGGACTCACAGGAGAAGTTCAAATCAAAGAAAGTGAGACTGTCAGTCCTCTTGTACTTAAGTCGGCATTGTACCTTTTGTATTAAATTCGGATGCAATTTCTGTGTTTCATCGTCAATAAGAAGATCCAAGGTATACAGAAAACCTGAAGTGAAGCATCGGAATCTAAAACTAAACTCACAGGAGAGGTTCAAATCATAGAGAGTTAGAGTGTCAGTCCTCTTCTACTTAAGCCGGCATTGTGCTTTTAGTATTAGATTCCGATGCAATTTCTGTGTTTCATCGTCAATAAGAAGGTGCAAGGTATACAGTAAACCTGAAGTGAAACATCGGAATCTAAAACTGGACTCACAGGAGAGGTTCAAATCATAGAAACAGAGAGTGATAGTCCTCTTTTACTATAGTCGGCATTGTGCCTTTTGTGTTAAATTCGGAAGAAATTTCTGTTTTTCATCGTCAATAAGAAGGTCCAAGGGATACAGTAAACCTGAAGTGAAGCATCGGAATCAAAAACTGGACTCACAGGAGAAGTTCAAATCGTAGGAAGTGAGAGTGTCAGTCCTCTTGTACTTAAGTCGGCATTGTGCCTTTAGTATTAAATTCCGATGCAATTGCTGTGTATCATCGTCAATAAGAAGGTGCAAGGTATACACTAAACCTGAAGTGAAGAATCGGAATCCAAAACTGGACTCACAGGAGGGGTTCAAATCATAGAGAGTTAGAGTGTCAGTCCGCTTGTACTTAAGTCGGCATTGTGCCTTTTGAATTTAATTCCGATGCAATTCTTGTGTTTCATCGTCATTAAGACGGTGTAAGGTATACAGTGAACCTGAAGTGAAGCATCGTAATCTAAAACTGGACACTCAGGAGAGGTTCAAATCATAGAAAGAGAGAGTAACAGACCTCTTGTACATAAGTCCAAATTGTTCCTTTTGTATTAAATTCGGATGAAATTTCTGTGTTTCATCGTCAATAAGAAGGTCCAACGTATACAGTAAACCTAAAGTGAAGCATCGGAATCTGAAACTGGACTCACAGAAGAGGATCAAATCATAGAATGGGAGAGTGTCAGTCCTCTTGCACTAAAGTCGGCATTGTGCCTTTCGTATTAAATTCGGATGCAACGTCTGTGTTTCATCGTCAATAAGAAGATCCAAGGGATACAGTAAACCAGAAGTGAAGCATCGGAATCTAAAAATGGACTCACAGGAGGGTTTAAAATCATAGAAAGGGAGAGTGTCAGTCCTCTTGTACATAAGTCGGCATTGTGCCTTTTGTATTAAATTCGGATGCAATTTCTGTGTTTCATCGTCAATAAGATGGTGCAAGGTATTCAGTAAACCTGAAGTGAAGCATCGGAATATAAAACTGGACTCACAGGAGAGGTTCAAATCATGGAAAGGGAGTGTGTCAGTCCTCTTTTACTTAAGTCGGCCTTTTGTATTAAATTCGGATACAATTTCTGTGTTTCATCGTCAATAAGAAGGTCCAAGGGATACAGTAAACCGGAAGTGAAGCATCGGAATCTAAAACTGGACTCACAGGAGAGGTTAAAATCATATAAATGGAGAGTGTCAGTCCTATTGTACTTAAATCGGCATTGTGCCTTTTGAATTTGATTCCGATGCTATTTCTGCGTTTCATCGTCAATAAGAAGGTGCAAGGTATACAGTGAACCTGAAGTGAAGCATCGGAATCCAAAACTAAACTCACAGGAGAGGTTCAAATCATAGAGAGTTAGAGTGTCAGTCCTCTTGTACTTAAGTCGGCTTTGTGCCCTTTGAATTTAATTCCGATGCAATTCTTGTGTTTCATCGTCAATAAGACGGTGTAAGGTATACAGTGAACCTAAAGTGAACCATCGGAATCTAAAACTGGAGTCACAGGAGAGGTTCAAATCATAGAAAGTGAGAGTGTCAGTCCTCTTGTATTTCAGTCAGCATTGTGCCTTTAGTATTAGATTGCGATGCAATTTCTGTGTTTCATCGTCAATACGAAGGTGCAAGGTATACAGTAAACCTGAAGTGAAGCTACGAAATCTAAAACTGGACTCACAGGAGAGGTTCAAATCATAGAAAGAGAGAGTGACAGTCCTCTTTTACTTAAGTCGGCATGGTGTCTTTTGTATTAAATTCGGATGAAATTTCTGTGTTTCATCGACAATACGAATGTCCTAGGGATACAGTAAACCTGAAGTGAAGCATCGGAATCTAAAACTGGACTCACAGGAGAGATTCAAATTATAGAAAGTTAGAGTGTCAGTCCTCTTGTACTTAAGTCGGCATTGTGCCTTTTGTATTAAATACGGATGCAATTTCTGTGTTTCATCGTCTATAAGAAGGTGCAAGGTATACAGTAAACCTGAAGTGAAGCATCGGAATCTAAAACTATACTCACAGGAGGGGATCAAATCATAGAAAGTTAGAGTGTCAGTCCTCTTGTACTTGAGTCGGCATTGTGTCTTTTGAATTTAATTCCGATGCAATTTCTGTGTTTCATCGTCAATAAGAAGGTGCAAGGTATACAGTAAACCTGAAGTGTAGCATCGGAATCAAAAAATTAATTCACAGGAGAAGTTCAAATCATAGAGAGTTAGAGTGTCAGTCCTCTTGTATTTAAGTCGGCATTGTGCCTTCTGAATTTAATTCCGATGCAATTTCTGTGTTTCATCGTCAATAACAAGGTGCAAGGTATACAGTAAACATGAAGTGAAGCATCGGAATCTACAACTGGACTCACAGGAGAGGTTCAAATCGTAGAAAGAGAGAGTGTCGGTCCTCTTTTACTTAAGACGGCTTTGTGCCTTTTGTATTAAATTCAGATGCAATTTCTGTACTTCATCGTCAATAAGAAGGTCCAAGGGATACAGTTAGCCGGAAGTGCAGCATCGGAATCTAAAACTGGACTCACAGGAGAGGTTCAAACCATAGAAGGAGAGAGTGACAGTCCTCTTTGACTTAAGTCGGCATTGTGCCTCTTGTATTAAATTCGGATGAAATTTCTGTGTTTCATCGTCAATGAGATGGTCCAACATATACAGTAAACCTGAAGTGAAGCATCGGAATCTGAAACTGGACTCACAGGAGAGGATCAAATAATAGAATTGGTGAGTGTCAGTCCTCTTGTACTTAAGTCTGCATTGTGCCTTTTGTATTAAATTCGGATGCAATTTCTGTGTTTCATCGTCAATAAGAAGATCCAAGGGATACGGTAAACCTGAAGTGAAGCATCGGAACCTAAAACTGGACGCACAGGAGAGGTTCGAATCATAGATAGTTAGAGTGTCAGTCCTCTTGTACTTAAGTCGGCATTGTGTCTTCTGAATTTAATTCCGATGCAATTTCTGTCTTTCATCGTCAATAAGAAGGTGCAAGGTATACAGTAAACCTGAAGTGAAGAATCGGAATATAAACTGGATTCACAGGAGAGGTTCAAATCATAGAGAGTTAGAGTGTCAGTCCTCTGGTACTTAAGTCAGCATTGTGTCCTCTGAATTTAATTCCGATGCAATTTCTGTGTTTCATCGTCAATAAGAAGGTGCAAGGTATACAGTAAACCTAAAGTAAAGAATCGGAATCTAAAACTGGACTCACAGGAGAGGTTCAAATCATAGAAAAAGAGAGTGTCGGTCCTCTTTTACTTTAGACGGCATAGTGCTTTTTGTATTAAATTCCGATGCAATTTCTGTGTTTCATCGTCAATAAGAAGGTACAAGGTATACAGTAAACCTGAAGTGAACTATCGGAATCTAAAACTGGACTCACAGGAGAGGTTCAAATCATAGAAAGTGAGACTGTCAGTCCTCTTGTACTTAAGTCGGCATTGTGCTTTTTGTATTAAATTCCGATGCAATTTCTGTGTTTCATCGTCAATAAGAAGGTGCAAGGTATACAGTAATCCTGAAGTGAAGCATCGGAATTTAAAACAGGACTCACAGGAAAGGTTCAAATCGTAGAAAGGGACTCTGTCAGTCCTCTTTTACTTAAGTCGGCCTTTTGTATTAAATTCAGGTGCAATTTCTGTGTTTCATCGTCAATAAGAAGGTCTAAGGGATTTAGTAAACCTGAAGTGAAGCATCGGAATCTAGAACTGAACTCACAGGAGAGTTTCAAATCATAGAAAGAGAGTGTGTCAGTCCTCTTGTACTTAAGTCGGCATTGTGCCTTTTGTATTAAATTCGGATGCAATTTCTCTGTTTCATCGTCAATAAGAAGGTACAAGGTATACAGTAAACCTGAAGTGAACTATCGGAATCTAAAACTGGACTCACAGGAGAGGTTCAAATCATAGAAAGTGAGAGTGTCAGTCCTATTGTACTTAAGCCGGCATTGTGCCTTTTGTATTAAATTCGGATGCAATTTCTGTTTTTCATCGTCAATTAGAAGGTCCAAGGGATACAGTAAACCTGAAGTGAAGCATCGGAATCTAAAACTGGACTCACAGGAGAGGTTCAAATCATAGATATTTAGAGTTTCAGTCCTCTTGTACTTAAGTCGGCATTGTGTCTTTTGAATTTAATTCCGAAGCAATTTCTGTGTTTCATCGTCAATAAGAAGGTGCAAGGTTTACAGTAAACCTGAAGTGATGCATCGGAATGTAAAACTGGATTCACAGGAGAGGTTCAAATCATAGAAAGAGAGAGTGACAGTCCTCTTTTACTAATTTCGGCATTGTGCTTTTGTATTAAATTCGGATGAAATTTCTATGTTTCATCGTCAATAAGAAGGTCCAAGGTATACAGTAAACCTGAAGTGAAGCATCGGATTCTGAAACTGGACTCACAGGAGAGGATCAAATCATAGAATGGGAGAGTGTCAGTCCTCTTGTACTTAAGTCGGCATTGTGCCTTTTGTATTAAATTCGGATGCCATTTCTGTGTTTCATCGTCAATAAGAAGGTGCAAGGTATACAGTAAAAATGAAGTGATGCATCGGAATCTAAAACTGGACTCACAGGAGAGATTCAAGTCATAGATAGTGAGAGTGTCAGTCCTCTTGTACTTAAGTAAGCATTGTGCCTTTTGTATTTAATTCGGATGCAATTTCTGTGTGTCATCGTCAATAATAAGGTGCATGTTATACAGTAATCCTGAAGTGAAGCATCGAAACCTGAAACTGGACTCACAGGTGAGGTTCAAATCGTAGCTAGTTAGTGTGTCAGTCCTCTTGTACTTAAGTTGGCATTGTGCCTTCTGAATTTAATTCCGATGCAATTTCTGTGTTTCATCGTCAATAAGAAGGTGCAAGGTATACAGTAAACCTGAAGTGAAGCATCGGAATCTAAAACTGGACTCACAGGAGAGGTTCAAATCATAGAAAGAGAGAGTGACAGTCCTCTTTTACTTAAGTCGGCATTGTGCCTTTAGTATAAAATTCGGATGAAATTTCTGTAATTCATCGACAGTAAGAAGGTCCAAGGTATACAGCAAACCTGAAGTGAAGCATCGGAATCTGTAAGTGGACTCACAGGAGAGGATCAAATCATCGAATGGGAGAGTGTCAGCACTCTTGTACTTAAGTCGGCATTGCGCCTTTTGTATTAAAGTCGGATGCAATTTCTGTGTTTCATCGTCAATAAGAAGGTGCAAGGCATACAGTAAACCTGAAGTGAAGCATCGGAATCTAAAACTGGACTCACAGGAGACGTTCAAATCATAGAAAATGAGAATGTCAGTCCTCTTGTACTTTAGTAGGCATTGTGCTTTTGTATTTAATTCGGATGCAATTTCTGTGTTTCATCGTCAATAAGAAGGTCCAAGGGATACAGTAAACCTGAAGTGAAGCATCGGAACCTAAAACTGGACTCACAGGAGGGATTCATATCGTAGATTTTTAGAGTGTCAGTCCTCTTGCACTTAAGTCGGCATTGTGTCTTTTGAATTTATTTCCAATGCAATATCTGTGTTTCATCGTCAATAAGGTGCAAGTTTTACAGTAACCTGAAGTGAGCCATCGGAATCTAAAACTGGACTCACAGGAGAGGTTCAAATCATGGAAAGAGAGAGTCTCAGTCCTCTTTTACTTAGGTCGGCCTTTTGTATTAAGTTCGGATGCAATTTCTGTCCTTCATCGTCAATGAGAAGGTCTAAGGGATAAGGTAAACCTGAAGTGAAGCATCGGAATGTAGAACTGGACTCACAGGAGAGGTTCATATCATAGAAAGGGAGAGTGTCAGTTTTCTTGTACTTAAGGCGGCATTGTGCCTTTTGCATTAAATTCGGATGCAATTTCTGTGTTTCATCGACAACAAGCAGGTACAAGGTATACAGTAAACCTGAAGTGAAGTATCGGAATCTAAAACTGGACTCACATGAGAGGTTCACATCATAGAAAGTGAGAGTGTCAGTCCTATTGTAATTAAGTCGGCATTGTGCCTTTTGTATTTAATTCGGATGCAATTTCTGTGTTTCATCGTCAATAAGAAGGTGCAAGGTATACAGTAAACCCGAAGTGAAGCATCGGAATCTAAAACTGGACTCACAGGAGAGGTTCGAATCATAGAGAGTAAGAGTGTCTGTCCTCTTGTACTTAAGTCGGCATTGTGCCTTTTGCATTTAATTCCGATGCAATTTCTGTGTTTCATCGTCAATAAGAAATTGCAAGGTATACAGTAAACCTGAAGTGTAGCATCGGGATTTAAAACTGGATTCACAGGTGAGGTTCAAATCATAGAGAGTTGGAGTGTCAGTCCTCTTGTACTTAAGTCGACATTGTGACTTTTCAATATAATTCCGATGCAATATCTGTGTTTCATCGTCAATAAGAAGGTGCAAGGTATACAGTAAAGCTAAAGTGAAGCATCGGAAACTAAAACAGGACTCACAGGAAAGGTTCAAATCACAGAAAGTGAGTGTGTCAGTCCTCTTTTCCTTAAGTCGGCATTGTGCCTTTTGTATTAAATTCAGATGCAATTTCTGTGTTTCATTGTCAATAAAAAGGTCCAAGGGATACAGTAAACCTGAAGTGAAGCATCGGAATCTAAAACTGGACTCACAAGAGAGGTTCAAAGCATAGAAAGGGAGAGTGTCAGTCCTCTTGTACTTAAGTCGGCATTGAGCCTTTTGTATTAAATTCGGATGCAATTTCTGTGTTTCATCGTGAATAAGAAGGTGCAAAGTATACAGTAAATCTGAAGTGAGGCATCGGAATCTAAAACTGGCCTTACAGGAGTGGTTCAAATCATACAAAACGAGAGTGTCAGTCCTCTTGAATTTAAGTCGACATTGTGTCTTTTGAATTTAATTCCGATGCTATTTCTGTGTTTCATCGTAGATAAGAAGGTGCAAGATATACAGTAAACCTGATGTGGTGCATCGGAATCCTAAACTGGACTCACAGGAGAGGTTCAAATAATAGTGAGTTAGAGTGTCAGTCCTCTTGTACTTAAGTCGGCATTGTGCCTTTTGAATCTAATTCCGATACAATTTACTGTGTTTCATCGTAAATAAGAGGGTGCAAGGTACACAGTAAACCTGAAGTGAAGCATCGGAATCTAAAACTGGATTCAAAGGAGAGGTTCAAATCATAGAAAGTGAGAGTGTCAGTCCTCTTGTACTTAAGTCGGCATTGTGCCACTTGTGTTAAATTCGGATGCAATTTCTATGTTTCATCGTCAATAAGAATTCCCAAGGGATACAGTAAACCTGAAGTGAAGCATCGGAGTCTAAAACTGGACTCACAGGAGAGGTTCAAATCATAGATAGTTAGAGTGTCAGTATTCTTGTACTTAAGTCGGCATTGTGTCTTTTGAATTTAATTCCGATTCAATTTCTGTGTTTCATCGTCAATAAGAAGGTGCAAGGTATACGGTAAACCTGAAGTGACGCATCGGAAACTAAAACTGGACTCACAGGAGAAGTTCAAATCATAGACAGTAAGAGAGTCAACCCTCATGTACTTAAGTCGGCATTGTCCCTTTTGTATTAAATTCGGATGCAATTTCTGTGTTTCATCGTCGATGAGACGGTGGAAGGTATACAGTAAACCTGAAGTGAACTATCGGAATCTAAAACTGAACTCACAGGAGAGGTTCAAATCATAGAAAGTGAGAGTGTCAGTCCTATTGTACTTATGTCGGCATTGTGCCTTTTGTATTATATTCAGATAAAATTTCTGTGTTTCATCGTCAATTAGAAAGTCCAAGGGATAGAGTAAACCTGAAGTGAAGCATCGGAATCTATAAATGGACTCACAGGAGAGGTTCAAATCATAGAAAGTTAGAGTGTCAGTCCTCTTGTACTTAAGTCAGCATTGTGCCTTTTGAATTTAAATCCCATGCAATTTCTGTGTTAAATCGTCAATATGATGCTGCATGGTGTACAGTAAACCTGAAGTGAAGCATCGGAATCCTAAACTGGACACACAGGAGAGGTTCAAATCATAGAGAATTAGAGCGTCAATCCTCTTGTACTTAAGTCGGCATTGTGCCTTTTAAATTTAATTCCGATACAATTTCTGTGTTTCATCGTCAATAAGAAGATGCGAGGTATACAGTAAACCTGCAGTTAAGCATCGGAATCTAAAACTGGACTCAGAGGAGAGGTTCAAATCATAGAAAGTTAGAGTGTCAGTCCTCTTGTACATAAGTCGGCATTGTGCTATTTGAATTAAAATCCGATACAATTTTTGTGTTTCATCGTCAATAAGACGGTGCAAGGTATACAATAAACCTAAAGTGAAGCATAGGAATCTAAAACTGGACTCACAGGAGAGGTTCAAATCATAGAAAGTTAGAGTGTCAATTTTCTTGTACTTAAGTCGGCATTGTGCCTTTTGTATTAAATTCCGATGCAATTTCTGTGTTTCATCGTCAATAAGAAGGTGCAAGGGATACAGTAAACCTGAAGTGAAGCATCGGAATCTATAACTGGACTCACAGGAGAGGTTCAAATCATAGAAAGTTAGAGTGTCAGTCCTCTTGTACTAATGTCGGCGTTGTGCCTTTGTATTAAATTCCGATGCAAATTTCTGTCGTTCATCGTCAATAAGAAGGTGCAAGGTATACGGTAAACCTGAAGTGACGCATCGGAAACTAAAACTTTACTCACAGGAGAGGTTCAAATAATAGAAAGTGAGAGTGTCAGTCCCCATGTACTTAAGTCGGCATTGTGCCTTTTGTACTAAATTCGGATGCAATTTCTGTGTTTCATCGTCAATAAGAAGGTCCAAGGTATACAGTAAACCTTGAGTGAAGCATCGGAATCTAAAACTGGACTCACAGGAGAGGTTCAAATCATAGAAAGTGAGAGTGTCAGTCCTATTGTACTTAAATCGGCATTGTGCCTTTTGTATTAAATTCGGATGCAATGTCTGTGTTTCATCGTCAATTACAAGGTCCAAGGGATACAGTAAATCTGAAGTGAAGCATCGGAATCTAAGACTGGACTCACAGGAGAGGTTCAAATGATAGATAGTTAGAGTGTCAGTCCTCTTGTACTTAAGTCGGCATTGTGCCTTTGAACTTAATTCCGATGCAATTTCTATGTTTCATCGTCAATCAGAAGGTGCAAGCTATATAGTGAACCTGAAGTGAAGCATCGGAATCTAAAACTGGACTCACAGGAGAGGTTCAATTCGTAGAAATGGAGAGTGTAAGTCCTCTTTTACTTAAGTCGGCCCTATGACTTTTGTATTAATTTCGGATGCAATTTCTGTATTTCATCGTCAATAAGAACGTCCAAGAGATACAATAATCCTGAAGTGAAGCATCGGAATCTATAACTGGACTCACAGGAGAGGTTCAATACATAGAGAGTTAGAGTGTCAGTCCTCTTGTACTTAAGTCGGCATTGTGCATTTTGTATAAAATTCGGATGCAATTTCTGTGTTTCATCGTCAATAAGAAGGTCCAAGGGATATAGTAAACCTGACGTGTAGCATCAGAATCTAAAACTGGACTCACAGGAGAGGTTCAAATCATAGAAAGGGAGAGTGTCAGTCCTGTTGTAGTTAAGTCGGCATTGTGCCTTTTGTATTAAATTCCGATGCAATTTGTGTGTTTCATCGTCAATAAGAAGGTGCAAGGTATACAGTAAACCTGAAGTGAAGCATCGGAATCTAAAACTGGACTCACAGGAGTGGTTCAAATCATAGAGAGATAGAGTGTCAGTCCTCTTGTACTTAAGTCGGCATTGTGCCTTTTGAATTTAATTCCGATGCAATTTCTATGTTTCATCGTCACTAAGAAGGTGCAAGGTATACAGTAAACCTAATGTGAAGCATCGGAATCTAAAACTGGACTCACAGGAGAGGTTCAAATCATAGAAAGAGAGAGTGTCAGTTCTCTTGTACTTAAGTCGGCATTGTACCTTTGTATTAAATTCTGATGCATTTTCTGTGTTTCATCGTCAATGAGAAGGTGCAAGGAATACGATAAACCTGAAGTGACGCATCGGAGTCTAAAACAGGATTCACAGGAGAGGTTAAAATCTTAGAAAGTTAGAGTGTCATTCCTCTTGTACTTAAGTTGGCATTGTGCCTTATCAATTTAATTCCAATGCAATTTCTGTGTTTCATCGTCAATAAGAAGGTGCAAGGTATGCAGTAAACCTGAAGCGAAGCATCGGAATCTAAAACTCGACTCACAGGAGAGATTCAACTCACAGGAAGTGAGTGTGTCAGTCCTCTTTTAGTAAAGTCGGCATTGTGCCTTTTGTATTAAATTTGGATGCAATTTCTGTGTTTCATCGTCAATAAGAAGGTCCAAGTGATACAGTAAACCTGAAGTTAAGCATCGGAATCTAAAACTGGACTCACAAGAGAGGTTCAAATCATAGAAAGGGAGAGTGTCAGTCCTCTTGTACGTAAGTCGGCATTGTGCCTTTTGTATTAAATTCGGATGCAATTTCTGTGTTTCATCGTCAATAAGAAGGTGCAAGGTATACAGTAAACCTGAAATGAAGCATCGGAATCTAAAACAGGACGCACAGGAGAGGTTCAAATCAAAGAAAGGGAGAGTGTCAGACCTCTTGTATTTAAGTCGGCATTGTGCCTTTTGTATTAAATTCGGATGCAATATCTGTGTTTCATCGTCAATAAGAAGGTCCAAGGGATACAATAAACCTCAAGTGAAGCATCGAAATCTAAAACTGGACTCACAGGAGAGGTTCAAATCAAAGACAGTTAGTGTGTCAGTCCTCTTGTACTTAAGTCGGCATTGTGCATTTTGTATAAAATTCGGATGCAATTTCTGTGTTCCATCGTCAATAAGAAGGTCCAAGGTATACAGTAAACCTGAAGTGAAACATCGGAATCTAAAAGTATACTCACAGGAGAGGTTCAAATCATAGAAAGGGAGAGTGTCAGTCCTCTTGTACTTAAGTCGGCATTGTGCCTTTTGTTTAAATTCCGATGCAATTTCTATGTTTCATCGTCAATAAGAAGGTGCAAGGTATACAGTAAACCTGAAGTGAAGGATCGGAATCTAAAACTGGACTCACAGGAGAGGTTCTAATCATAGAAAGTGAGAGTGTCGGTCCTCTTGTACTTAAGTCGGCATTGTGCCGTTTGTACTAAATTCGGATGCAATTTCTGTGTTTCATCGTCAATAAGAAGGTCCAAGGTATACAGTAAATCTGAAGTGAAGCATCGGAATCTAAAACTGGACTCACAGGAGGGGTTCAAATCTTAGAAAGTTAGAGTGTCAGTCCTCTTGTACTTAAGTTGGCATTGTGCCTTATCAATTTAATTCCGATGCAATTTCTGTGTTTCATCGTCAATAAGAAGGTGCAAGGTATGTAGTAGACCTGAAGTGAAGAATCGGATTCTAAAACTCGACTCACAGGAGAGATTCAAATCAAAGAAAGTGAGAGTGTCAGTCCTCTTTTAGTTAAGTCGGCATTGTGCCTTTTGTATTAAATTTGGATGCAATTTCTGTGTTTCATCGCCAATAAGAAGGTCCAAGGGATACAGTAAACCTGAAGAGAAGCATCAGAATCTAAAACTGGACTCACAGGAGGGATTCAAATCATAGAAAGGGAGAGTGTAAGTCCTCTTGTACTTAAGTCAGCATTGTGCCTCTTGTATTAAATTCGGATGCAATTTCTGTGATTCATCGTCAATAAGAAAGTGCAAGGTATACAGTAAACCTGAAGTGAAGCATCGGAATCTAAAACTGGACGCACAGGAGAGGTTCAAATCAAAGAAAGGGAGAGTGTCAGTCCTCTTGTATTTAAGTCGGCATTGTGCCTTTTGTACTAAATTCGGATGCAATATCTGTGTTTCATCGTCACTAAGAAGGTCCAAGGGATACAGTAAACCTGAAGTGAAGGATCGGAATCTAAACCTGGACTCACAGGAGAGGTTCTAGTCATAGAAAGTGAGAGTGTCGGTCCTCTTGTACTTAAGTCGGCATTGTGCCGTTTGTACTAAACTCGGATTCAATTTCTGTGTTCATCGTCAATAAGAAGGTCCAAGGTATACAGTAAATCTGAAGTGAAGCATCGGAATCTAAAACTGGACTCACAGGAGAGGTTCAAATCTTAGAAAGTTAGAGTGTCAGTCCTGTTGAACTTAAGTTGGCATTGTGCCTTATCAATTTAATTCCGATGCAATTCCTGTGTTTCATCGTCAATAAGAAGGTGCAAGGTATGTAGTAGACCTGAAGTGAAGCATCGGAATCTAAAACTCGACTCACAGGAGAGATTCAAATCAAAGAAAGTGAGAGTGTCAGTCCTCTTTTAGTTAAGACGGCATTGTGCCTTTTGTATTAAATTCGGATGCAATTTCTGTGTTTCTTCGTCAATGAGAAGGTGCATGGAATACGATAAACCTGAAGTGCCGCATCGGAGTCTAAAACTGGACTCACAGGAGGGGTTCAAATCTTAGAAAGTTAGAGTGTCAGTCCTCTTGTACTTAAGTTTGCATTGTGCCTTATCAATTTAATTCCAATGCAATTTCTGTGTTTCATCGTCAATAAGAAGGTGCAAGGTATGCAGTAAACCTGAAGTGAAGCATCGGAATCTAAAACTCGACTCACAGGAGAGATTCAACTCACAGAAAGTGAGTGTGTCAGTCCTCTTTTAGTAAAGTCGGCATTGTGCCTTTTGTATTAAATTTGGATGCAATTTCTGTGTTTCATCGTCAATAAGAAGGTCCAAGTGATACAGTAAACCTGAAGTTAAGCATCGGAATCTAAAACTGGACTCACAAGAGAGGTTCAAATCATAGAAAGGGAGAGTGTCAGTCCTCTTGTACGTAAGTCGGCATTGTGCCTTTTGTATTAAATTCGGATGCAATTTCTGTGTTTCATCGTCAATAAGAAGGTGCAAGGTATACAGTAAACCTGAAATGAAGCATCGGAATCTAAAACAGGACGCACAGGAGAGGTTCAAATCAAAGAAAGGGAGAGTGTCAGACCTCTTGTATTTAAGTCGGCATTGTGCCTTTTGTATTAAATTCGGATGCAATATCTGTGTTTCATCGTCAATAAGAAGGTCCAAGGGATACAATAAACCTCAAGTGAAGCATCGAAATCTAAAACTGGACTCACAGGAGAGGTTCAAATCAAAGACAGTTAGTGTGTCAGTCCTCTTGTACTTAAGTCGGCATTGTGCATTTTGTATAAAATTCGGATGCAATTTCTGTGTTCCATCGTCAATAAGAAGGTCCAAGGTATACAGTAAACCTGAAGTGAAACATCGGAATCTAAAAGTATACTCACAGGAGAGGTTCAAATCATAGAAAGGGAGAGTGTCAGTCCTCTTGTACTTAAGTCGGCATTGTGCCTTTTGTTTAAATTCTGATGCAATTTCGGTGTTTCATCGTCAATAAGAAGGTGCAAGGTATACAGTAAACAGTGAAGCATCGGAATCAAACACTGGACTCACATGAGAGGTTCAAATCATAGAAAGTGAGAGTTTCAGTCCTCTTTTACTTACGTCGGCATGGTGCCTTTTGTATTAAATTCGGATGCAATTTCTGTGTTTCATCGTCAATAAGATGGTCCAAGGGATACAGTAAACCTGAAGTGAAGCATCGGAATCTAAAACTGGACTCACAGGAGAGGTTCAAATCATAGAAAGTGTGAGTGTGAGTCCTCATGTACTTAAGTCGGCATTGTGCCTTTTGTATTAAATTCGGATGCAATTTCTGTGTTACATCGTCAAAAAGTAAGTCCAAGGGTTACAGTAAACCTGAGGTGAAACATCGGAATCTAAAACTGGACTCACAGGAGAGGTTCAAATCATAGAAAGTTAGAGTGTCAGTCCTCTTGTACTTGAGTCGGCATTGTGTATTTTGTATAAAATTCGGATGCAATTTGTATGTTTCATCGTCAATAAGAAGGTGCAAGGTATACAGTAAACCTGAAGTGAAGGATCGGAATCTAAAACTGGACTCACAGGAGAGGTTCTAATCATAGAAAGTGAGAGTGTCGGTCCTCTTGTACTTAAGTCGGCATTGTGCCGTTTGTACTAAATTCGGATGCAATTTCTGTGTTTCATCGTCAATAAGAAAGTCCAAGGTATACAGTAAATCTGAAGTGAAGCATCGGAATCTAAAACTGGACTCACAGGAGAGGTTCAAATTTTAGAAAGTTAGAGTGTCAGTCCTCTTGTACTTAAGTTGGCTTTGTGCCTTATCAATTTAATTCCGATGCAATTTCTGTGTTTCATCGTCAATAAGAAGGTGCAAGGTATGTAGTAGACCTGAAGTGAAGCATCGGAATCTAAAACTCGACTCACAGGAGACATTCAAATCAAAGAAAGTGAGAGTGTCAGTCCTCTTTTAGTTAAGTCGGCATTGTGCCTTTTGTATTAAATTCGGATGCAATTTCTGTGTTTCATCGCCAATAAGAAGGTCCTAGGGATACAGTAAACCTGAAGTGAAGCATCGGAATCTAAAACTGGACTCACAGGAGAGATTAAAATCATAGAAAGGGAGAGTGTCAGTCCTCTTGTACTTAAGTCGGCATTGTGCCTCTTGTATTAAATTCGGATGCAATTTCTGTGTTTCATCGTCAATAAGAAAGTGCAAGGTATACAGTAAACCTGAAGTGAAGCATCGGAATCTAAAACTGGACGCACAGGAGAGGTTCAAATCAAAGAAAGGGAGAGTGTCAGTAATCTTGTATTTAAGTCGGCATTGTGCCTTTTGTACTTAATTCGGATGCAATATCTGTTTTTCATCGTCAATAAGGAGGTCCAAGGGATACAGTAAACCTGAAGTGAAGGATCGGAATCTAAAACTGGACTCACAGGAGAGGTTCTAAACATAGAAAGTGAAAGTGTCGGTCCTCTTGTACGTAAGTCGGCATTGTGCCGTTTGTACTAAATTCGGATGCAATTTCTGTGTTTCATCGTCAATAAGAAGGTCCAAGGTATACAGTAAACCTGAAGTGAAGCATCGGAATCTAAAACTGGACTCACAGGAGAGATTAAAATCATAGAAAGGGAGAGTGTCAGTCCTCTTGTACTTAAGTCGGCATTGTGCCTCTTGTATTAAATTCGGATGCAATTTCTGTGTTTCATCGTCAATAAGAAAGTGCAAGGTATACAGTAAACCTGAAGTGAAGCATCGGAATCTAAAACTGGACGCACAGGAGAGGTTCAAATCAAAGAAAGGGAGAGTGTCAGTAATCTTGTATTTAAGTCGGCATTGTGCCTTTTGTACTTAATTCGGATGCAATATCTGTTTTTCATCGTCAATAAGGAGGTCCAAGGGATACAGTAAACCTGAAGTGAAGCATCGGAATCTAAAACTGGACTCACAGGAGAGGTTCAAATATTAGAAAGTTAGAGTATCAGTCCTCTTGTACTTAAGTTGGCATTGTGCCTTATCAATTTAATTCCGATGCAATTTCTGTGTTTCATCGTCGATAAGAAGGTGCAAGGTATGTAGTAGACCTGAAGTGAAGCATCGGAATCTAAAACTCGACTCACAGGAGAGATTCAAATCAAAGAAAGTGAGAGTGTCAGTCCTCTTTTCGTTAAGTCGGCATTGTGCCTTTTGTATTAAATTCGGATGCAATTTCTGTGTTTCATCGCCAATAAGAAGGTCCAAGGGATACAATAAACCTGAAGTGAAGCATCGGAATCTAAAACTGGACTCACAGGAGAGATTCAAATCATAGAAAGGGAGAATGTCAGTCCTCTTGTACTTAAGTCGGCATTGTGCCTCTTGAATTAAATTCGGATGCAATTTCTGCGTTTCATCGTCAGTAAGAAAGTGCAAGGTATACAGTAAACCTGAAGTGAAGCATCGGAATCTAAAACTGGACGTACAGGAGAGGTTGAAATCAAAGAAAGGGAGAGTGTCAGTCCTCTTGTATTTAAGTCGGCATTGTGCCTTTTGTACTAAATTCGGATGCAATATCTGTGTTTCATCGTCAATAAGAAGGTCCTAGGGATACAGTAAACCTGAAGTGAAGCATCGGAATCTGAAACTGGACTCACAGGAGAGGTTTAAATCATAGAAAGGGAGAGTGTCAGTCCTCTTGTACTTAAGTCGGCATTGTGCCTTTTGTATTAAATTCGGATGCAACTTCTGTGTTTCATCGTCAATAAGAAGTTGCAAGGTATACAGTAAACTTGAAGTGAAACATCGGAATCTAAAACTGGGCTCACAGGAGAGGTTCAAATCATGGAAAGTGAGAGTGTCAGTCCTCTTGCACTTAAGTCGGCATTGTGCCACTTGTATTAAAGTCGGATGTAATTTCTGTGATTCATCGTGTATAAGAAGGTGCAAGGTATACAGTAATCCTGAAGTGAAGCATCGGAATCTAAAACTGGACTCACAGGAGAAGTTCAAATCATAGAAAGTGAGAGTGTCAGTCCTCTTTTACTTAAGTCGGCATTGTGCCTTTTGTATTAAATTCCGATGCAATTTCTGTGATTCATCGTCAATAAGAAGGTCCAAGGGATACAGTAAACCTAAAGTGAAGCATCGGAATCTAAAACTGGACTCACAGGACAGGTTCAAATCATAGAAAGTGAGATTGTCAGTCCGCTTTTACTTAAGTCGGCAGTGTGCCTTTTGTATCAAATTCCGATGGAATTTGGATGTTTCATCGTCAATAAGTAGGTGCAAGGCATACAGTAAACCTGAAGTGAAGCATCGGAATCTAAAACTGGACTCACATGAGAGGTTCAAATCATAGAAAGTGAGAGTGTCAGTCCTCTTTAACTTAAGTCGGCATGGTGCCTTTTGTATTAAATTCGGATGCAATTTCTGTGTTTCATCGTCAATAGGAAGGTCCAAGGGATACAGTAAACCTGAAGTGAAGCATCGGAATCTAAAACTGGACTCAAAGGAGAGGCGCAAATCATAAAAAGTGAGAGTGTCAGTCCTCATGTACTTAAGTCGGCATTGTGCCTTTTGTATTAAATTCGGATGCAATTTCTGTGTTTCATCGTCAATGAGAAGGAGCCAGGTATACGATAAACCTGAAGTGACGCATCGGAATCTAAAACTGGACTCACAGGAGAAGTTCAAATCATAGAAAGTAAGAGTGTCAGTCCTCTTTTACTTAAATCGGCATTGTGCCTTTTGTATTAAATTCCGATGCAATTTCTGTGTTTCATCGTCAATAAGAAGGTCGTCGGGATACAGTAAACCTGAAGTGTAGCATCGGAATCTAAAACTGGACTCACAGGAGAGGATCAAATCATAGAAAGCGAGAGACTCAGTCCTCTTGTACTTAAGTCGGCATTGTGCCTTTTGTTCTAAATTTGGATGCAATTTCTGTGTTGCATCGTCAATAAGAAAGTCCAAGGTATACAGTAAATCTGAAGTGAAGCATCGGAATCTAAAACTGGACTCACAGGAGAGGTTCAAATCTTAGATTGTTAGAGTGTCAGTCCTCTTGTACTTAAGTTGGCATTGTGCCTTATCAATTTAATTCCTATGCAGTTTCTGTGTTTCATCGTTAATAAGAAGGTGCAAGGTATGCAGTAAACCTGAAGTGAAGCATCGGAATCTAAAACTCGACTCACAGGAGAGATTCAAATCACAGAAAGTGAGAGTGTCAGTCCTCTTTTAGTTAAGTCGGCATTGTGCCTTTTGTATTAAATTCGGATGCAATTTCTGTGTTTCATCATCAATAGGAAGGTCCAAGGGATACAGTAAACCTGAAGTGAAGCATCGGAATCTAAAACTGGACTCACAGGAGAGGTTCAAATCATAGAAAGGGAGAGTGTCAGTCCTCTTGTACTTAAGTCGGCATTGTGCCTTTTGTATTAAATTCGAATGCAATTTCTGTGTTTCATCGTCAATGAGAAGGTGCAAGGTATACGATAAACCTGAAGTGACGCATCGGAATCTAAAACTGGACTCACAGGAGAAGTTCAAATCATAGAAAGTGAGAGTGTCAGTCCTCTTTTCCTTAAATCGGCATTGTGCCTTTTGTATTAAATTCCGATGCAATTTCTGTGTTTCATCGTCAATAAGAAGGTCCAAGGGATACAGTAAACCTGAAGTGAAGCATCAGAATCTAAAACTGGACTCACAGGAGAGGATCAAATCATAGAAAGTGAGAGTGTCAGTCCTCTTGTACTTAAGTCGGCATTGTGACTTTTGTACTAAATTCGGATGCAATTTCTGTGTTGCATCGTCAATAAGATGGTCCAAGGTATACAGTAAATCTGAAGTGAAGCATCGGAATCTAAAACTGGACTCTCAGGAGAGGTTCAAATCTTAGATAGATAGAGTGTCAGTCCTCTTGTACATAAGTTGGCATTGTGCCTTATCAATTTAATTCCTATGCAATTTCTGTGTTTCATCGTTAATAAGAAGGTGCAAGGTACGCAGTAAACCTGAAGTGAAGCATCGGAATCTAAGACTGGACCCACAGGAGAGGTTCAATTCATAGAAAGAGAGAGTGTCAGTCCTCTTGTACCTAAGTCGGCATTGGGCCTTTTGTATTAAACTCGGATGCAATTTCTGTGTGTCATCGTCAATAAGAAGGTCCAAGGGATACAGTAAACCTGAAGTGAAGCATCGAAATCTAATACTAGACACACAGGAGAGGTTCAAATCATAGAAAGTGAGAGTGTCAGTCCTCATGTACTTAAGTCGGCATTGTGCCTTTGGTATTAAGTTCGGATGCAATTTCTGTGTTTCATCGCCAATAAGAAGGTCCAAGGTATAGAGCAAACCTGAAGTGAACCATCGGAATCTAAAACTGTACTCACAGGAGGGGTTCAAATCATAGATAGTTAGAGTGTCAGTCCTCTTGTACTTAAGTCGGCATTGTGCCTTTTGAATATAATTCCGTTGCAATTTCTGTGTTTCATCGTTAATAAGAAGGTGCAAGGTATACAGTAAACCTGAAGTGAAGCATTGGAATCTAAAACTGGACTCACAGGAGAAGTTCAAATCATAGAGAGTTAGAGTGTCAATCCTCCTGTACTTAAGTCGGCATTGTGCCTTTTGAATTTAATTCCTATGCAATTTTTGTGTTTCATCGTCAATGAGACAGTGCAAGGTATAAACCTGAAGTGGAGCATCGGAATCTTAAACAGGACTCACAGGAGTGGTTCAAATCGTAGAAAGTTAGAGTGTCAGTCCTCTTGTACTTAAGTCGGCTTTGTGCCTTTTGAATTTAATTCCGATGCAATTTCTGTGTTTCATCGTCATTAAGAAGGTGCAAGGCGTACAGTGAACCTGAAGTGAAGCATCGGAATCCAAAACTGGACTCACAGGAAAGGTTCAAATCATAGAGAGTTTGAGTGCCATTCCTGTTGTGCTTAAGTCGGCATTGTGCTTTTTGAATTTAATTCCGATGAAATTTCTGTGTTTCATCGTCAATAAGAACGTGCAAGGTATACAGTAAACCTGAAGTGAAGCATCGGAATCTAAAACTGGACTCACAGGAGAGGTTCAAATAATAGAAAGTTAGAGTGTCAGTCCTCTTGCACTTAAGTCGCATTGTGCCTTTTGAATTTAATTCCAATGCAATTTTTGTGTTTCATCGTCGAAAAGTCGGTGCAAGGTATACAGTAAACCTGAAGTGAAGCATTGGAATCTAAAACTGGAATCACAGGAAAGGTACAAATCATAGAAAGTGAGAGTGTCAGTCCTCTTGTACTTAAGTCGGCATTGTGCCTTTTGTATTAAATTCCGATGCAATTTCTGTGTTTCATCGTCAATAAAAAGGTCCAAGGGATACAGTAAACCTGAAGTGAACCATCGGAATCTAAAACTGGACCCACAGGAGAGGTTCAAATCATAGAAAGGGAGAGTGTCAGTCCTCTTGTACTTAAGTCGGCATTGTGCCTTTTGTATTAAATTCCGATGCAATTTCTGTGTTTCATCGTCAATAAGAAGGTGCAAGGTATACAGTAAACCTGAAATGAAACATCGGAATCTAAAACTAGACTCATAGGAGAAGTTCAAATCGTAGAAAGAGAGAGTGAAAATCCTCTTTTACTTAAGTCGGCATTGTGCCTTTGTATTAAATTCGGATGCAATTTCTGTGTTTCATCGTCAATAAGAAGGTCCTAGGGATAAAGTAAACCTGAAGTGAAGCATTGGAATCTAAAACTGGAATCACAGGAGAGGTTCAAATCATAGAAAGTGAGAGTGTCAGTCCTCTTGTACTTAAGTCGGCATTGTGCCTTTTGTATTAAATTCCGATGCAATTTCTGTGTTTCATCGTCAATAAGAAGGTCCAAGGGATACATTAAACCTGAAGTGAAGCATCGGAATCTAATACTAGACACACAGGAGAGGTTCAAATCATAGAAAGTGAGAGTGTCAGTAATCATGTACTTAAGTCGGCATTGTGCCTTTGGTATTAAATTCGGATGCAATTTCTGTGTTTCATCGTCAATTAGAAGGTCCAAGGTATAGAGTAAACCTGAAGTGAACCATCGGAATCTAAAACTGTACTCACAGGAGGGGTTCAAATCATAGATAGTTAGAGTGTCAGTCCTCTTGTACTTAAGTCGGCATTGTGCCTTTTGAATGTAATTCCGTTGCAATTTCTGTGTTTCATCGTTAATAAGAAGGTGCAAGGTATACAGTAAACCTGAAGTGAAGCATCGGAATCTAAAACTGGACTCACAGGAGAGGTTCAAATCATAGAGAGTTAGAGTGTCAATCCCCTTGTACTTAAGTCGGCATTGTGCCTTTTGAATTTAATTCCTATGCAATTTTTGTGTTTCATCGTCAATGAGACAGTGCAAGGTATAAACCTGAAGTGGAGCATCGGAATCTTAAACAGGACTCACAGGAGTGGTTCAAATCGTAGAAAGTTAGAGTGTCAGTCCTCTTGTACTTAAGTCGGCTTTGTGCCTTTTGAATTTAATTCCGATGCAATTTCTGTGTTTCATCGTCATTTAGAAGGTGCAAGGCGTACCGTGAACCTGAAGTGAAGTATCGGAATCCAAAACTGGACTCACAGGAGAGGTTCAAATCATAGACAGTTTGAGTGCCATTCCTGTTGTGCTTAAGTCGGCATTGTGCCTTTTGAATTTAATTCCGATGAAATTTCTGTGTTTCATCGTCAATAAGAAGGTGCAAGGTATACAGTAAACCTGAAGTGAGCATCGGAATCTAAAACTGGACTCACAGGAGAGGTTCAAATCTTAGAAAGTTAGAGTGTCAGTCCTCTTGCACTTAAGTCGCATTGTGCCTTTTGAATTTAATTCCGATGCAATTTTTGTGTTTCATCGTCGAAAAGTCGGTGCAAGGTATACAGTAAACCTGAAGTGAAGCATTGGAATCTAAAACTGGAATCACAGGAGAGGTCCAAATCATAGGAAATGAAAGTGTCAGTCCTCTTTTACTTAAGTCGGCATTGTGCCTTTTGTATTAAATTCCGATGCAATTTCTGTGTTTCATCGCCAATAAAAAGGTCCAAGGGATACAGTAAACCTGAAGTGAACCATCGGAATCTAAAACTGGACCCACAGGAGAGGTTCAAATCATAGAAAGGGAGAGTGTCAGTCCTCTTGTACTTAAGTCGGCATTGTGCCTTTTGTATTAAATTCCGATGTAATTTCTGTGTTTCGTCGTCAATAAGAAGGAGCAAGGTATACAGTAAACCTGAAATGAAACATCGGAATCTAAAACTAGACTCATAGGAGATGTTTAAATCATAGAAAGAGAGAGTGAAAATCCTCTTTTACTTAAGTCGGCATTGTGCCTTTGTATAAAATTCGGATGCAATTTCTGTGTTTCATCGTCAATGAGAAGGTGCCAGGTATACGATAAACCTGAAGTGACGCATCGGAATCTAAAACTGGACTCACAGGAGAAGTTCAAATCATAGAAAGTAAGAGTGTCAGTCCTCTTTTACTTAAATCGGCATTGTGCCTTTTGTATTAAATTCCGATGCAATTTCTGTGTTTCATCGTCAATAAGAAGGTCTTAGGGATACAGTAAACCTGAAGTGTAGCATCGGAATCTAAAACTGGACTCACAGGAGAGGATCAAGTCATAGAAAGCGAGAGTCTCAGTCCTCTTGTACTTAAGTCGGCATTGTGCCTTTTGTACTAAATTTGGATGCAATTTCTGTGTTGCATCGTCAATAAGAAGGTCCAAGGTATACAGTAAATCTGAAGTGAAGCATCGGAATCTAAAACTGGACTCACAGGAGAGGTTCAAATCTTAGATAATTAGAGTGTCAGTCCTCTTGTACTTAAGTTGGCATTGTGCCTTATCAATTTAATTCCTATGCAGTTTCTGTGTTTCATCGTTAATAAGAAGGTGCAAGGTATGCAGTAAACCTGAAGTGAAGCATCGGAATCTAAAACTCGACTCACAGGAGAGATTCGAATCACAGAAAGTGAGAGAGTCAGTCCTCTTTTAGTTAAGTCGGCATTGTGCCTTTTGTATCAAATTCGCATGCAATTTCTGTGTTTCATCGTGAATAAGAAGGTCCAAGGGATACAGTAAACCTGAAGTGAAGCATCGGAATCTAAAACTGGACTCACAGGAGAGGTTCAAATCATAGAAAGGGAGAGTGTCAGTCCTCTTGTACTTAAGTCGGCATTGTGCCTTTTGTATTAAATTCGGATGCAATTTCTGTGTTTCATCGTCAATGAGAAGGTGCAAGGTATACGATAAACCTGAAGTGACGCATCGGAATCTAAAACTGGACTCACAGGAGAAGTTCAAATCATAAAAAGTGAGAGTGTCAGTCCTCTTTTACTTAAATCGGCATTGTGCCTTTTGTATTAAATTCCGATGCAATTTCTGTGTTTCATCGTCAATAAGAAGGTCCAAGGGATACAGTAAACCTGAAGTGAAGCATCGGAATCTAAAACTGGACTCACAGGAGAGGATCAAATCATAGAAAGTGAGAGTGTCAGTCCTCTTGTACTTAAGTCAACATTGTGCCTTTTGTACTAAATTCGGATGCAATTTCTGTGTTGCATCGTCAATAAGAAGGTCCAAGGTATACAGTGAATCTGAAGTGAAGCATCGGAATCTAAAACTGGACGCACAGGAGAGGTTCAAATCATAGAAAGAGAGAGTGTCAGTCCTCTTGTACTTAAGTTGGCATTGTGCCTTATCAATTTAATTCCGATGCAATTTCTGTGTTTCATCGTCAATAAGAAGGTGCAAGGTACGCAGTAAACCTGAAGTGAAGCATCGGAATCTAAAACTTGACTCACAGGAGAGGTTCAAATCATAGAAAGTTAGAGTGTCAGTCCTCTTGTACTTAAGTCGGCATTGTGCATTTTGAATAAAATTCGGATGCAATTTCTGTGTTTCATCGTCTATAAGAAGGTCTAAGGGATACAGTAAACCTGATGTGAAGCAACGGAATTTAAAACTGGACTCACAGGAGAGGTTCAATTCATAGAAAGAGAGAGTGTCAGTCCTCTTGTACTTAAGTCGGCATTGTGCCTTTTGTATTAAATTCCGATGCAATTTCTGTGTTTCATCGTCAATAACAAGGCACAAGATATACTGTAAACCTGTAGTGAACCATCGGAATCTAAAACTAGACACACAGGAGGGGTTCAAATCATAAGAAAGTGAGAGGTTCAGTCCTCTTTTACTTAAGTCAGCATGGTGCCTTTTGTATTAAATTCGGATGCAATTTCTGTCTTTCATCGTCAATAAGAAGGTCCAAGGGATACAGTAAACATGAAGTGAAGCATCGGAATCTAAAACTGGACATACAGGAGAGGTTCAAATCATAGAAAGTGAGAGTGTCAGTCCTCATGCACTTAAGTCGGTTTATTCCGCCATTTGTATTAAATTCGGATGCAATTTCTGTGTCTCATCGTCAATAAGAAGGTCCAAGGTATAGAATAAACCTGAAGTGAACCATCGGAATCTAAAACTGTACTCACAGGAGGCGTTCAAATCATAGATAGTTAGAGTGTCAGTCCTCTTGTACTTAAATCGGCATTGTGCCTTTTGTATTAAATTCCGATGCAATTTCTGTGTTTCATCGTCAATAAAAAGGTCCAAGGGATACAGTAAACCTGAAGTGAACCATCGGAATCTGAAACTGGACCCACAGGAGAGGTTCAAATCATAGAAAGGGAGAGTGTCAGTCCTCTTGTACTTAAGTCGGCATTGTGCCTTTTGTATTAAATTCCGATGCAATTTCTGTGTTTCATCGTCAATAAGAATGTGCAAGGTATACAGTAAACCTGAAATGAAACATCGGAATCTAAAACTAGACTCATAGGAGAAGTTCAAATCGTAGAAAGAGAGAGTGAAAATCCTCTTTTACTTAAGTCGGCATTGTGCCTTTGTATTAAATTCGGATGCAATTTCTGTGTTTCATCGTCAATAAGAAGGTCCTAGGGATAAAGTAAACCTGAAGTGAAGCATTGGAATCTAAAACTGGAATCACAGGAGAGGTTCAAATCATAGAAAGTGAGAGTGTCAGTCCTCTTGTACTTAAGTCGGCATTGTGCCTTTTGTATTAAATTCCGATGCAATTTCTGTGTTTCATCGTCAGTAAGAAGGTCCAAGGGATACATTAAACCTGAAGTGAAGCATCGGAATCTAATACTAGACACATAGGAGAGGTTCAAATCATAGAAAGTGAGAGTGTCAGTAATCATGTACTTAAGTCGGCATTGTGCCTTTGTATTAAATTCGGATGCAATTTCTGTGTTTCATCGTCAATAAGAAGGTCCTAGGGATAAAGTAAACCTGAAGTGAAGCATTGGAATCTAAAACTGGAATCACAGGAGAGGTTCAAATCATAGAAAGGGAGAGTGTCAATCCCCTTGTACTTAAGTCGGCATTGTGCCTTTTGAATTTAATTCCTATGCAATTTTTGTGTTTCATCGTCAATGAGACAGTGCAAGGTATAAACCTGAAGTGGAGCATCGGAATCTTAAACAGGACTCACAGGAGTGGTTCTAATCGTAGAAAGTTAGAGTGTCAGTCCTCTTGTACTTATGTCGGCTTTGTGCCTTTTGAATTTAATTCCGATGCAATTTCTGTGTTTCATCGTCATTAAGAAGGTGCAAGGCGTACCGTGAACCTGAAGTGAAGCATCGGAATCCAAAACTGGACACACAGGAGAGGTTCAAATCATAGACAGTTTGAGTGCCATTCCTGTTGTGCTTAAGTCGGCATTGTGCCTTTTGAATTTAATTCCGATGAAATTTCTGTGTTTCATCGTCAATAAGAAGGTGCAAGGTATACAGTAAACCTGAAGTGAGCATCGGAATCTAAAACTGGACTCACAGGTGTGGTTCAAATCTTAGAAAGTTAGAGTGTCAGTCCTCTTGCACTTAAGTCGCATTGTGCCTTTTGAATTTAATTCCGATGCAAATTTTGTGTTTCATCGTCGAAAAGTCGGTGCAAGGTATACAGTAAACCTGAAGTGAAGCATTGGAATCTAAAACTGGAATCACAGGAGAGGTCCAAATCATAGGAAATGAAAGTGTCAGTCCTCTTTTACTTAAGTCGGCATTGTGCCTTTTGTATTAAATTCCGATGCAATTTCTGTGTTTCATCGCCAATAAAAAGGGCCAAGGGATACAGTAAACCTGAAGTGAACCATCGGAATCTAAAACTGGACCCACAGGAGAGGTTCAAATCATAGAAAGGGAGAGTGTCAGTCCTCTTGTACTTAAGTCGGCATTGTGCCTTTTGTATTAAATTCCGATGCAATTTCTGTGTTTCGTCGTCAATAAGAAGGAGCAAGGTATACAGTAAACCTGAAATGAAACATCGGAATCTAAAACTAGACTCATAGGAGATGTTTAAATCATAGAAAGAGAGAGTGAAAATCCTCTTTCACTTAAGTCGGCATTGTGCCTTTGTATTAAATTCGGATGCAATTTCTGTGTTTCATCGTCAATGAGAAGGTGCCAGGTATACGATAAACCTGAAGTGACGCATCGGAATCTAAAACTGGACTCACAGGAGAAGTTCAAATCATAGAAAGTAAGAGTGTCAGTCCTCTTTTACTTAAATCGGCATTGTGCCTTTTGTATTAAATTCCGATGCAATTTCTGTGTTTCATCGTCAATAAGAAGGTCTTAGGGATACAGTAAACCTGAAGTGTAGCATCGGAATCTAAAACTGGACTCACAGGAGAGGATCAAGTCATAGAAAGCGAGAGTCTCAGTCCTCTTGTACTTAAGTCGGCATTGTGCCTTTTGTACTAAATTTGGATGCAATTTCTGTGTTGCATCGTCAATAAGAAGGTCCAAGGTATACAGTAAATCTGAAGTGAAGCATCGGAATCTAAAACTGGACTCACAGGAGAGGTTCAAATCTTAGATAATTAGAGTGTCAGTCCTCTTGTACTTAAGTTGGCATTGTGCCTTATCAATTTAATTCCTATGCAGTTTCTGTGTTTCATCGTTAATAAGAAGGTGCAAGGTATGCAGTAAACCTGAAGCGAAGCATCGGAATCTAAAACTCGACTCACAGGAGAGATTCGAATCACAGAAAGTGAGAGTGTCAGTCCTCTTTTAGTTAAGTCGGCATTGTGCCTTTTGTATTAAATTCGCATGCAATTTCTGTGTTTCATCGTGAATAAGAAGGTCCAAGGGATACAGTAAACCTGAAGTGAAGCATCGGAATCTAAAACTGGACTCACAGGAGAGGTTCAAATCATAGAAAGGGAGAGTGTCAGTCCTCTTGTACTTAAGTCGGCATTGTGCCTTTTGTATTAAATTCGGATGCAATTTCTGTGTTTCATCGTCAATGAGAAGGTGCAAGGTATACGATAAACCTGAAGTGACGCATCGGAATCTAAAACTGGACTCACAGGAGAAGTTCAAATCATGAAAAGTGAGAGTGTCAGTCCTCTTTTACTTAAATCGGCATTGTGCGTTTTGTATTAAATTCCGATGCAATTTCTGTGTTTCATCGTCAATAAGAAGGTCCAAGGGATACAGTAAACCTGAAGTGAAGCATCGGAATCTAAAACTGGACTCACAGGAGAGGATCAAATCATAGAAAGTGAGAGTGTCAGTCCTCTTGTACTTAAGTCAACATTGTGCCTTTTGTACTAAATTCGGATGCAATTTCTGTGTTGCATCGTCAATAAGAAGGTCCAAGGTATACAGTGAATCTGAAGTGAAGCATCGGAATCTAAAACTGGACTCTCAGGAGAGGTTCAAATCTTAGATAGATAGAGTGTCAGTCCTCTTGTACTTAAGTTGGCATTGTGCCTTATCAATTTAATTCCTATGCAATTTCTGTGTTTCATCGTTAATAAGTAGGTGCAAGGTATGCAGTAAACCTGAAGTCAAGCATCGGAATCTAAAACTCGACTCACAGGAGAGATTCAAATCACAGAAAGCGAGAGTGTCAGTCCTCTTTTAGTTAAGTCGGCATTGTGCCTTTTGTATTAAATTCGGATGCAATTACTGTGTTTCATCGTCAATAAGAAGGTCCAAGGGATACAGTAAACCTGAAGTGAAGCATCGGAATCTAAAACTGGACTCACCGGAGAGGTTCAAACCATAGAAAGGGAGAGTGTTAGTCCTCTTGTACTTAAGTCGGCATTGTGCCTTTTGTATTAAATTCGGATGCAATTTCTGTGTTTCATCGTCAATAAGAAGGTGCAAGGTATACAGTAAACCTGAAGTGAAGCATCGGAATCTAAAACTGGACGCACAGGAGAGGTTCAAATCATAGAAAGAGAGAGTGTCAGTCCTCTTGTACTTAAGTTGGCATTGTGCCTTATCAATTTAATTCCGATGCAATTTCTGTGTTTCATCGTCAATAAGAAGGTGCAAGGTACGCAGTAAACCTGAAGTGAAGCATCGGAATCTAAAACTTGACTCACAGGAGAGGTTCAAATCATAGAAAGTTAGAGTGTCAGTCCTCTTGTACTTAAGTCGGCATTGTGCATTTTGAATAAAATTCGGATGCTATTTCTGTGTTTCATCGTCAATAAGAAGGTGCAAGGTACGCAGTAAACCTGAAGTGAAGCATCGGAATCTAATACTAGACACATAGGAGAGGTTCAAATCATAGAAAGTGAGAGTGTCAGTAATCATGTACTTAAGTCGGCATTGTGCCTTTGGTATTAAATTCGGATGCAATTTCTGTGTTTCATCGTCAATTAGAAGGTCCAAGGTATAGAGTAAACCTGAAGTGAACCATCGGAATCTAAAACTGTACTCACAGGAGGGGTTCAAATCATAGATAGTTAGAGTGTCAGTCCTCTTGTACTTAAGTCGGCATTGTGCCTTTTGAATGTAATTCCGTTGCAATTTCTGTGTTTCATCGTTAATAAGAAGGTGCAAGGTATACAGTAAACCTGAAGTGAAGCATCGGAATCTAAAACTGGACTCACAGGAGAGGTTCAAATCATAGAGAGTTAGAGTGTCAATCCCCTTGTACTTAAGTCGGCATTGTGCCTTTTGAATTTAATTCCTATGCAATTTTTGTGTTTCATCGTCAATGAGACAGTGCAAGGTATAAACCTGAAGTGGAGCATCGGAATCTTAAACAGGACTCACAGGAGTGGTTCAAATCGTAGAAAGTTAGAGTGTCAGTCCTCTTGTACTTAAGTCGGCTTTGTGCCTTTTGAATTTAATTCCGATGCAATTTCTGTGTTTCATCGTCATTAAGAAGGTGCAAGGCGTACCGTGAACCTGAAGTGAAGTATCGGAATCCAAAACTGGACTCACAGGAGAGGTTCAAATCATAGACAGTTTGAGTGCCATTCCTGTTGTGCTTAAGTCGGCATTGTGCCTTTTGAATTTAATTCCGATGAAATTTCTGTGTTTCATCGTCAATAAGAAGGTGCAAGGTGTACAGTAAACCTGAAGTGAGCATCGGAATCTAAAACTGGACTCACAGGAGAGGTTCAAATCTTAGAAAGTTAGAGTGTCAGTCCTCTTGCACTTAAGTCGCATTGTGCCTTTTGAATTTAATTCCGATGCAATTTTTGTGTTTCATCGTCGAAAAGTCGGTGCAAGGTATACAGTAAACCTGAAGTGAAGCATTGGAATCTAAAACTGGAATCACAGGAGAGGTCCAAATCATAGGAAATGAAAGTGTCAGTCCTCTTTTACTTAAGTCGGCATTGTGCCTTTTGTATTAAATTCCGATGCAATTTCTGTGTTTCATCGCCAATAAAAAGGTCCAAGGGATACAGTAAACCTGAAGTGAACCATCGGAATCTAAAACTGGACCCACAGGAGAGGTTCAAATCATAGAAAGGGAGAGTGTCAGTCCTCTTGTACTTAAGTCGGCATTGTGCCTTTTGTATTAAATTCCGATGTAATTTCTGTGTTTCGTCGTCAATAAGAAGGAGCACGGTATACAGTAAACCTGAAATGAAACATCGGAATCTAAAACTAGACTCATAGGAGATGTTTAAATCATAGAAAGAGAGAGTGAAAATCCTCTTTTACTTAAGTCGGCATTGTGCCTTTGTATTAAATTCGGATGCAATTTCTGTGTTTCATCGTCAATGAGAAGGTGCCAGGTATACGATAAACCTGAAGTGACGCATCGGAATCTAAAACTGGACTCACAGGAGAAGTTCAAATCATAGAAAGTAAGAGTGTCAGTCCTCTTTTACTTAAATCGGCATTGTGCCTTTTGTATTAAATTCCGATGCAATTTCTGTGTTTCATCGTCAATAAGAAGGTCTTAGGGATACAGTAAACCTGAAGTGTAGCATCGGAATCTAAAACTGGACTCACAGGAGAGGATCAAGTCATAGAAAGCGAGAGTCTCAGTCCTCTTGTACTTAAGTCGGCATTGTGCCTTTTGTACTAAATTTGGATGCAATTTCTGTGTTGCATCGTCAATAAGAAGGTCCAAGGTATACAGTAAATCTGAAGTGAAGCATCGGAATCTAAAACTGGACTCACAGGAGAGGTTCAAATCTTAGATAATTAGAGTGTCAGTCCTCTTGTACTTAAGTTGGCATTGTGCCTTATCAATTTAATTCCTATGCAGTTTCTGTGTTTCATCGTTAATAAGAAGGTGCAAGGTATGCAGTAAACCTGAAGTGAAGCATCGGAATCTAAAACTCGACTCACAGGAGAGATTCGAATCACAGAAAGTGAGAGAGTCAGTCCTCTTTTAGTTAAGTCGGCATTGTGCCTTTTGTATTAAATTCGCATGCAATTTCTGTGTTTCATCGTGAATAAGAAGGTCCAAGGGATACAGTAAACCTGAAGTGAAGCATCGGAATCTAAAACTGGACTCACAGGAGAGGTTCAAATCATAGAAAGGGAGAGTGTCAGTCCTCTTGTACTTAAGTCGGCATTGTGCCTTTTGTATTAAATTCGGATGCAATTTCTGTGTTTGATCGTCAATGAGAAGGTGCAAGGTATACGATAAACCTGAAGTGACGCATCGGAATCTAAAACTGGACTCACAGGAGAAGTTCAAATCATAAAAAGTGAGAGTGTCAGTCCTCTTTTACTTAAATCGGCATTGTGCCTTTTGTATTAAATTCCGATGCAATTTCTGTGTTTCATCGTCAATAAGAAGGTCCAAGGGATACAGTAAACCTGAAGTGAAGCATCGGAATCTAAAACTGGACTCACAGGAGAGGATCAAATCATAGAAAGTGAGAGTGTCAGTCCTCTTGTACTTAAGTCAACATTGTGCCTTTTGTACTAAATTCGGATGCAATTTCTGTGTTGCATCGTCAATAAGAAGGTCCAAGGTATACAGTGAATCTGAAGTGAAGCATCGGAATCTAAAACTGGACGCACAGGAGAGGTTCAAATCATAGAAAGAGAGAGTGTCAGTCCTCTTGTACTTAAGTTGGCATTGTGCCTTATCAATTTAATTCCGATGCAATTTCTGTGTTTCATCGTCAATAAGAAGGTGCAAGGTACGCAGTATACCTGAAGTGAAGCATCGGAATCTAAAACTTGACTCACAGGAGAGGTTCAAATCATAGAAAGTTAGAGTGTCAGTCCTCTTGTACTTAAGTCGGCATTGTGCATTTTGAATAAAATTCGGATGCAATTTCTGTGTTTCATCGTCTATAAGAAGGTCTAAGGGATACAGTAAACCTGATGTGAAGCAACGGAATTTAAAACTGGACTCACAGGAGAGGTTCAATTCATAGAAAGAGAGAGTGTCAGTCCTCTTGTACTTAAGTCGGCATTGTGCCTTTTGTATTAAATTCCGATGCAATTTCTGTGTTTCATCGTCAATAACAAGGCACAAGATATACTGTAAACCTGTAGTGAACCATCGGAATCTAAAACTAGACACACAGGAGGGGTTCAAATCATAAGAAAGTGAGAGGTTCAGTCCTCTTTTACTTAAGTCAGCATGGTGCCTTTTGTATTAAATTCGGATGCAATTTCTGTCTTTCATCGTCAATAAGAAGGTCCAAGGGATACAGTAAACATGAAGTGAAGCATCGGAATCTAAAACTGGACATACAGGAGAGGTTCAAATCATAGAAAGTGAGAGTGTCAGTCCTCATGCACTTAAGTCGGTTTATTCCGCCATTTGTATTAAATTCGGATGCAATTTCTGTGTTTCATCGTCAATAAGAAGGTCCAAGGTATAGAATAAACCTGAAGTGAACCATCGGAATCTAAAACTGTACTCACAGGAGGCGTTCAAATCATAGATAGTTAGAGTGTCAGTCCTCTAGTACTTAAATCGGCATTGTGCCTTTTGTATTAAATTCCGATGCAATTTCTGTGTTTCATCGTCAATAAGAAGGTCCTAGGGATAAAGTAAACCTGAAGTGAAGCATTGGAATCTAAAACTGGAATCACAGGAGATTTTCAAATCATAGAAAGTGAGAGTGTCAGTCCTCTTGTACTTAAGTCGGCATTGTGCCTTTTGTATTAAATTCCGATGCAATTTCTGTGTTTCATCGTCAATAAGAAGGTCCAAGGGATACATTAAACCTGAAGTGAAGCATCGGAATCTAATACTAGACACATAGGAGAGGTTCAAATCATAGAAAGTGAGAGTGTCAGTAATCATGTACTTAAGTCGGCATTGTGCCTTTGGTATTAAATTAGGATGCAATTTCTGTGTTTCATCGTCAATTAGAAGGTCCAAGGTATAGAGTAAACCTAAAGTGAACCGTCGGAATCTAAAACTGTACTCACAGGAGGGGTTCAAATCATAGATAGTTAGAGTGTCAGTCCTCTTGTACTTAAGTCGGCATTGTGCCTTTTGAATGTAATTCCGTTGCAATTTCTGTGTTTCATCGTTAATAAGAAGGTGCAAGGTATACAGTAAACCTGAAGTGAAGCATCGGAATCTAAAACTGGACTCACAGGAGAGGTTCAAATCATAGAGAGTTAGAGTGTCAATCCCCTTGTACTTAAGTCGGCATTGTGCCTTTTGAATTTAATTCCTATGCAATTTTTGTGTTTCATCGTCAATGAGACAGTGCAAGGTATAAACCTGAAGTGGAGCATCGGAATCTTAAACAGGACTCACAGGAGTGGTTCAAATCGTAGAAAGTTAGAGTGTCAGTCCTCTTGCACTTAAGTCGCATTGTGCCTTTTGAATTTAATTCCGATGCAAATTTTGTGTTTCATCGTCGAAAAGTCGGTGCAAGGTATACAGTAAACCTGAAGTGAAGCATTGGAATCTAAAACTGGAATCACAGGAGAGGTCCAAATCATAGGAAATGAAAGTGTCAGTCCTCTTTTACTTAAGTCGGCATTGTGCCTTTTGTATTAAATTCCGATGCAATTTCTGTGTTTCATCGCCAATAAAAAGGTCCAAGGGATACAGTAAACCTGAAGTGAACCATCGGAATCTAAAACTGGACCCACAGGAGAGGTTCAAATCATAGAAAGGGAGAGTGTCAGTCCTCTTGTACTTAAGTCGGCATTGTGCCTTTTGTATTAAATTCCGATGCAATTTCTGTGTTTCGTCGTCAATAAGAAGGAGCAAGGTATACAGTAAACCTGAAATGAAACATCGGAATCTAAAACTAGACTCATTGGAGATGTTTAAATCATAGAAAGAGAGAGTGAAAATCCTCTTTCACTTAAGTCGGCATTGTGCCTTTGTATTAAATTCGGATGCAATTTCTGTGTTTCATCGTCAATGAGAAGGTGCCAGGTATACGATAAACCTGAAGTGACGCATCGGAATCTAAAACTGGACTCACAGGAGAAGTTCAAATCATAGAAAGTAAGAGTGTCAGTCCTCTTTTACTTAAATCGGCATTGTGCCTTTTGTATTAAATTCCGATGCAATTTCTGTGTTTCATCGCCAATAAGAAGGTCTTAGGGATACAGTAAACCTGAAGTGTAGCATCGGAATCTAAAACTGGACTCACAGGAGAGGATCAAGTCATAGAAAGCGAGAGTCTCAGTCCTCTTGTACTTAAGTCGGCATTGTGCCTTTTGTACTAAATTTGGATGCAATTTCTGTGTTGCATCGTCAATAAGAAGGTCCAAGGTATACAGTAAATCTGAAGTGAAGCATCGGAATCTAAAACTGGACTCACAGGAGAGGTTCAAATCTTAGATAATTAGAGTGTCAGTCCTCTTGTACTTAAGTTGGCATTGTGCCTTATCAATTTAATTCCTATGCAGTTTCTGTGTTTCATCGTTAATAAGAAGGTGCAAGGTATGCAGTAAACCTGAAGTGAAGCATCGGAATCTAAAACTCGACTCACAGGAGAGATTCGAATCACAGAAAGTGAGAGTGTCAGTCCTCTTTTAGTTAAGTCGGCATTGTGCCTTTTGTATTAAATTCGCATGCAATTTCTGTGTTTCATCGTGAATAAGAAGGTCCAAGGGATACAGTAAACCTGAAGTGAAGCATCGGAATCTAAAACTGGACTCACAGGAGAGGTTCAAATCATAGAAAGGGAGAGTGTCAGTCCTCTTGTACTTAAGTCGGCATTGTGCCTTTTGTATTAAATTCGGATGCAATTTCTGTGTTTCATCGTCAATGAGAAGGTGCAAGGTATACGATAAACCTGAAGTGACGCATCGGAATCTAAAACTGGACTCACAGGAGAAGTTCAAATCATAAAAAGTGAGAGTGTCAGTCCTCTTTTACTTAAATCGGCATTGTGCCTTTTGTATTAAATTCCGATGCAATTTCTGTGTTTCATCGTCAATAAGAAGGTCCAAGGGATACAGTAAACCTGAAGTGAAGCATCGGAATCTAAAACTGGACTCACAGGAGAGGATCAAATCATAGAAAGTGAGAGTGTCAGTCCTCTTGTACTTAAGTCAACATTGTGCCTTTTGTACTAAATTCGGATGCAATTTCTGTGTTGCATCGTCAATAAGAAGGTCCAAGGTATACAGTGAATCTGAAGTGAAGCATCGGAATCTAAAACTGGACTCTCAGGAGAGGTTCAAATCTTAGATAGATAGAGTGTCAGTCCTCTTGTACTTAAGTTGGCATTGTGCCTTATCAATTTAATTCCTATGCAATTTCTGTGTTTCATCGTTAATAAGAAGGTGCAAGGTATGCAGTAAACCTGAAGTCAAGCATCGGAATCTAAAACTCGACTCACAGGAGAGATTCAAATCACAGAAAGCGAGAGTGTCAGTCCTCTTTTAGTTAAGTCGGCATTGTGCCTTTTGTATTAAATTCGGATGCAATTACTGTGTTTCATCGTCAATAAGAAGGTCCAAGGGATACAGTAAAGCTGAAGTGAAGCATCGGAATCTAAAACTGGACTCACCGGAGAGGTTCAAACCATAGAAAGGGAGAGTGTTAGTCCTCTTGTACTTAAGTCGGCATTGTGCCTTTTGTATTAAATTCGGATGCAATTTCTGTGTTTCATCGTCAATAAGAAGGTGCAAGGTATACAGTAAACCTGAAGTGAAGCATCGGAATCTAAAACTGGACGCACAGGAGAGGTTCAAATCATAGAATGAGAGAGTGTCAGTCCTCTTGTACTTAAGTTGGCATTGTGCCTTATCAATTTAATTCCGATGCAATTTCTGTGTTTCATCGTCAATAAGAAGGTGCAAGGTACGCAGTAAACCTGAAGTGAAGCATCGGAATCTAAAACTTGACTCACAGGAGAGGTTCAAATCATAGAAAGTTAGAGTGTCAGTCCTCTTGTACTTAAGTCGGCATTGTGCATTTTGAATAAAATTCGGATGCACTTTCTGTGTTTCATCGTCTATAAGAAGGTCTAAGGGATACAGTAAACCTGATGTGAAGCAACGGAATTTAAAACTGGACTCACAGGAGAGGTTCAATTCATAGAAAGAGAGAGTGTCAGTCCTCTTGTACTTAAGTCGGCATTGTGCCTTTTGTATTAAATTCCGATGCAATTTCTGTGTTTCATCGTCAATAACAAGGCACAAGATATACTGTAAACCTGTAGTGAGCCATCGGAATCTAAAACTAGACACACAGGAGGGGTTCAAATCATAAGAAAGTGAGAGGTTCAGTCCTCTTTTACTTAAGTCAGCATGGTGCCTTTTGTATTAAATTCGGATGCAATTTCTGTCTTTCATCGTCAATAAGAAGGTCCAAGGGATACAGTAAACATGAAGTGAAGCATCGGAATCTAAAACTGGACATACAGGAGAGGTTCAAATCATAGAAAGTGAGAGTGTCAGTCCTCATGCACTTAAGTCGGTTTTTTCCGCCTTTTGTATTAAATTCGGATGCAATTTCTGTGTTTCATCGTCAATAAGAAGGTCCAAGGTATAGAGTAAACCTGAAGTGAACCATCGGAATCTAAAACTGTACTCACAGGAGGCGTTCAAATCATAGATAGTTAGAGTGTCAGCCCTCTTGTACTTAAATCGGCATTGTGTCTTTTGAATGTAATTCCGATGCAATTTCTGTGTTTCATCGTTAATAAGAAGGTGCAAGGTATACAGTAAACCTGAAGTGAAGCATCGGAATCTAAAACTGGACTCACAAGAGAGGTTCAAATCATAGAGAGTTAGAGTGTCAGTCCTCTTGTATTTAAGTCGGCATTGTGCCTTTTGAATTTAATTCCGATGCAATTTCTACGTTTCATCGTCAATAAGAAGGTGCAAGGTATACAGTAAACCTAATGTGAAGCATCGGAATCTAAAACTGGACCCACAGGAAAGGTTCAAATCATAGAAAGAGAGAGTGTCAGTCCTCTTTTACTTAAGTCGGCATTGCGCCCTTTGTTTTAAATTCGGATGCAATTTCTGTATTTCATCGTCAATAAGAAGGTCCAAGGGATACAGTAAACCTGAAGTGAAGCATCGGAATTTAAAACTGGACTCACAGGAAGGTTCAAATCATAGAAAGTTAGAGTGGCAATCCCCTTGTACTTAAGTAGGCATTGTGCCTTTTGTATTAAATTCGGATGCAATTTCTGTGTTTCATCGTTAATAAGAAGGTGCAAGGTATACAGTAAACCTGAAGTGAAGCATCGGAATCTAAAACTGGACTTACAGGAGAGGTTCAAATCATAGAGAGTTAGAGTGTCAATCCCCTTGTACTTAAGTCGGCATTGTGCCTTTTGAATTTAATTCCTATGCAATTTTTGTGTTTCATCGTCAATGAGACAGTGCAAGTTATAAACCTGAAGTGGAGCATCGGAATCTTAAACAGGACTCACAGGAGTGGTTCAAATCGTAGAAAGTTAGAGTGTCAGTCCTCTTGCACTTAAGTCGCATTGTGCCTTTTGAATTTAATTCCAATGCAATTTTTGTGTTTCATCGTCGAAAAGTCGGTGCAAGGTATACAGTAAACCTGAAGTGAAGCATTGGAATCTAAAACTGGAATCACAGGAAAGGTACAAATCATAGAAAGTGAGAGTGTCAGCCCTCTTGTACTTAAGTCGGCATTGTGCCTTTTGTATTAAATTCCGATGCAATTTCTGTGTTTCATCGTCAATAAAAAGGTCCAAGGGATACAGTAAACCTGAAGTGAACCATCGGAATCTAAAACTGGACCCACAGGAGAGGTTCAAATCATAGAAAGGGAGAGTGTCAGTCCTCTTGTACTTAAGTCGGCATTGTGCCTTTTGTATTAAATTCCGATGCAATTTCTGTGTTTCATCGTCAATAAGAAGGTGCAAGGTATACAGTAAACCTGAAATGAAACATCGGAATCTAAAACTAGACTCATAGGAGAAGTTGAAATCGTAGAATGAGAGAGTGAAAATCCTCTTTTACTTAAGTCGGCATTGTGCCTTTGTATTAAATTCGGATGCAATTTCTGTGTTTCATCGTCAATAAGAAGGTCCTAGGGATAAAGTAAACCTGAAGTGAAGCATTGGAATCTAAAACTGGAATCACAGGAGAGGTTCAAATCATAGAAAGTGAGAGTGTCAGTCCTCTTGTACTTAAGTCGGCATTGTGCCTTTTGTATTAAATTCCGATGCAATTTCTGTGTTTCATCGTCAATAAGAAGGTCCAAGGGATACAGTAAACCTGAAGTGAAGCATCGGAATCTAATACTAGACACATAGGAGAGGTTCAAATCATAGAAAGTGAGAGTGTCAGTAATCATGTACTTAAGTCGGCATTGTGCCTTTGGTATTAAATTCGGATGCAATTTCTGTGTTTCATCGTCAATTAGAAGGTCCAAGGTATAGAGTAAACCTGAAGTGAACCATCGGAATCTAAAACTGTACTCACAGGAGGGGTTCAAATCATAGATAGTTAGAGTGTCAGTCCTCTTGTACTTAAGTCGGCATTGTGCCTTTTGAATGTAATTCCGTTGCAATTTCTGTGTTTCATCGTTAATAAGAAGGTGCAAGGTATACAGTAAACCTGAAGTGAAGCATCGGAATCTAAAACTGGACTCACAGGAGAGGTTCAAATCATAGAGAGTTAGAGTGTCAATCCCCTTGTACTTAAGTCGGCATTGTGCCTTTTGAATTTAATTCCTATGCAATTTTTGTGTTTCATCGTCAATGAGACAGTGCAAGGTATAAACCTGAAGTGGAGCATCGGAATCTTAAACAGGACTCACAGGAGTGGTTCAAATCGCAGAAAGTTAGAGTGTCAGTCCTCTTGTACTTAAGTCGGCTTTGTGCCTTTTGAATTTAATTCCGATGCAATTTCTGTGTTTCATCGTCATTAAGAAGGTGCAAGGCGTACAGTGAACCTGAAGTGAAGCATCGGAATCCAAAACTGGACTCACAGGAGAGGTTCAAATCATAGACAGTTTGAGTGCCATTCCTGTTGTGCTTAAGTCGGCATTGTGCCTTTTGAATTTAATTCCGATGAAATTTCTGTGTTTCATCGTCAATAAGAAGGTGCAAGGTATACAGTAAACCTGAAGTGAGCATCGGAATCTAAAACTGGACTCACAGGAGAGGTTCAAATAATAGAAAGTTAGAGTGTCAGTCCTCTTGCACTTAAGTCGCATTGTGCCTTTTGAATTTAATTCCGATGCAATTTTTGTGTTTCATCGTCGAAAAGTCGGTGCAAGGTATACAGTAAACCTGAAGTGAAGCATTGGAATCTAAAACTGGAATCACAGGAGAGGTCCAAATCATAGGAAATGAGAGTGTCAGTCCTCTTTTACTTAAGTCGGCATTGTGCCTTTTGTATTAAATTCCGATGCAATTTCTGTGTTTCATCGCCAATAAAAAGGTCCAAGGGATACAGTAAACCTGAAGTGAACCATCGGAATCTAAAACTGGACCCACAGGAGAGGTTCAAATCATAGAAAGGGAGAGTGTCAGTCCTCTTGTACTTAAGTCGGCATTGTGCCTTTTGTATTAAATTCCGATGCAATTTCTGTGTTTCGTCGTCAATAAGAAGGAGCAAGGTATACAGTAAACCTGAAATGAAACATCGGAATCTAAAACTAGACTCATAGGAGATGTTTAAATCATAGAAAGAGAGAGTGAAAATCCTCTTTTACTTAAGTCGGCATTGTGCCTTTGTATTAAATTCGGATGCAATTTCTGTGTTTCATCGTCAATGAGAAGGTGCCAGGTATACGATAAACCTGAAGTGACGCATCGGAATCTAAAACTGGACTCACAGGAGAAGTTCAAATCATAGAAAGTAAGAGTGTCAGTCCTCTTTTACTTAAATTGGCATTGTGCCTTTTGTATTAAATTCCGATGCAATTTCTGTGTTTCATCGTCAATAAGAAGGTCTTAGGGATACAGTAAACCTGAAGTGTAGCATCGGAATCTAAAACTGGACTCACAGGAGAGGATCAAGTCATAGAAAGCGAGAGTCTCAGTCCTCTTGTACTTAAGTCGGCATTGTGCCTTTTGTACTAAATTTGGATGCAATTTCTGTGTTGCATCGTCAATAAGAAGGTCCAAGGTATACAGTAAATCTGAAGTGAAGCATCGGAATCTAAAACTGGACGCACAGGAGAGGTTCAAATCTTAGATAATTAGAGTGTCAGTCCTCTTGTACATAAGTTGGCATTGTGCCTTATCAATTTAATTCCTATGCAGTTTCTGTGTTTCATCGTTAATAAGAAGGTGCAAGGTATGCAGTAAACCTGAAGTGAAGCATCGGAATCTAAAACTCGACTCACAGGAGAGATTCGAATCACAGAAAGTGAGAGTGTCAGTCCTCTTTTAGTTAAGTCGGCATTGTGCCTTTTGTATTAAATTCGGATGCAATTTCTGTGTTTCATCGTCAATAAGAAGGTCCAAGGGATACAGTAAACCTGAAGTGAAGCATCGGAATCTAAAACTGGACTCACAGGAGAGGTTCAAATCATAGAAAGGGAGAGTGTCAGTCCTCTTGTACTTAAGTCGGCATTGTGCCTTTTGTATTAAATTCGGATGCAATTTCTGTGTTTCATCGTCAATGAGAAGGTGCAAGGTATACGATAAACCTGAAGTGACGCATCGGAATCTAAAACTGGACTCACAGGAGAAGTTCAAATCATAAAAAGTGAGAGTGTCAGTCCTCTTTTACTTAAATCGGCATTGTGCCTTTTGTATTAAATTCCGATGCAATTTCTGTGTTTCATCGTCAATAAGAAGGTCCAAGGGATACAGTAAACCTGAAGTGAAGCATCGGAATCTAAAACTGGACTCACAGGAGAGGATCAAATCATAGAAAGTGAGAGTGTCAGTCCTCTTGTACTTAAGTCAACATTGTGCCTTTTGTACTAAATTCGGATGCAATTTCTGTGTTGCATCGTCAATAAGAAGGTCCAAGGTATACAGTGAATCTGAAGTGAAGCATCGGAATCTAAAACTGGACTCTCAGGAGAGGTTCAAATCTTAGATAGATAGAGTGTCAGTCCTCTTGTACTTAAGTTGGCATTGTGCCTTATCAATTTAATTCCTATGCAATTTCTGTGTTTCATCGTTAATAAGAAGGTGCAAGGTATGCAGTAAACCTGAAGTCAAGCATCGGAATCTAAAACTCGACTCACAGGAGAGATTCAAATCACAGAAAGCGAGAGTGTCAGTCCTCTTTTAGTTAAGTCGGCATTGTGCCTTTTGTATTAAATTCGGATGCAATTTCTGTGTTTCATCGTCAATAAGAAGGTCCAAGGGATACAGTAAACCTGAAGTGAAGCATCGGAATCTAAAACTGGACTCACCGGAGAGGTTCAAACCATAGAAAGGGAGAGTGTTAGTCCTCTTGTACTTAAGTCGGCATTGTGCCTTTTGTATTAAATTCGGATGCAATTTCTGTGTTTCATCGTCAATAAGAAGGTGCAAGGTATACAGTAAACCTGAAGTGAAGCATCGGAATCTAAAACTGGACTCACAAGAGAGGTTCAAATCATAGAGAGTTAGAGTGTCAATCCTCTTGTATTTAAGTCGGCATTGTGCATTTTGAATTTAAATCCGACGCAATTTCTACGTTTCATCGTCAATAAGAAGGTGCAAGGTATACAGTAAACCTAATGTGAAGCATCGGAATCTAAAACTGGACCCACAGGAAAGGTTCAAATCATAGAAAGAGAGAGTGTCAGTCCTCTTTTACTTAAGTCGGCATTGCGCCCTTTGTTTTAAATTCGGATGCAATTTCTGTATTTCATCGTCAATAAGAAGGTCCAAGGGATACAGTAAACCTGAAGTGAAGCATCGGAATTTAAAACTGGACTCACAGGAAGGTTCAAATCATAGAAAGTTAGAGTGGCTATCCCCTTGTACGTAAGTAGGCATTGTGCCTTTTGTATTAAATTCGGATGCAATTTCTGTGCTTCATCGTTAATAAGAAGGTGCAAGGTATACAGTAAACCTGAAGTGAAGCATCGGAATCTAAAACTGGACTCACAGGAGAGGTTCAAATCATAGAGAGTTAGAGTGTCAATCCTCTTGTACTTAAGTCGGCATTGTGCCTTTTGAATTTAATTCCTATGCAATTTTTGTGTTTCATCGTCAATGAGACAGTGCAAGGTATAAACCTGAAGTGGAGCATCGGAATCTTAAACAGGACTCACAGGAGTGGTTCAAATCGTAGAAAGTTAGAGTGTCAGTCCACTTGTACTTAAGTCGGCATTGTGCCTTTTGAATTTAATTCCGATGCAATTTCTGTGTTTCATCGTCATTAAGAAGGTGCAAGACATACAGTGAACCTGAAGTGAAGCATCGGAATCCAAAACTGGACTCACAGGAGAGGTTCATATCATAGACAGTTTGAGTGCCATTCCTGTTGTGCTTAAGTCGGCATTGTGCCTTTTGAATTTAATTCCGATAAAATTTCTGTGTTTCATCGTCAATAAGAAGGTGCAAGGTATACAGTAAACCTGAAGTGAAGCAACGGAATCTAAAACTGGACTCACAGGAGAGGTTCAAATCATAGAAAGTGAGAGTGTCAGTCCTCTTGTACTTAAGTCGGCATTGTGCCTTTTGTATTAAATTCCGATGCAATTTCTGTGTTTCATCGTCAATAAAAAGGTCCAAGGGAGACAGTAAACCTGAAGTGAACCATCGGAATCTAAAACTGGACCCACAGGAGAGGTTCAATTCATAGAAAGGGAGAGTGTCAGTCCTCTTGCACTTAAGTCGGCATTGTGCCTTTTGTATTAAATTCCGATGCAATTTCTGTGTTTCATCGTCAATAAGAAGGTGCAAGGTATACAGTAAACCTGAAATGAAACATCGGAATCTAAAACTAGACTCATAGGAGAAGTTCAAATCATAGAAAGAGAGAGTGAAAATCCTCTTTTACTTAAGTCTGCATTGTGCCTTTGTATTAAATTCGGATGCAATTTCTGTGTTGCATCGTCAATAAGAAGGTCCTAGGGATACAGTAAACCTGAAGTGAAGCATTGGAATCTAAAACTGGAATCACAGGAAAGGTTCAAATCATAGAAAGTGAGAGTGTCAGTCCTCTTGTTCTTAAGTCGACATTGTGCTTTTGTATTAAATTCCGATGCAATTTCTGTGTTTCATCGTCAATAAGAAGGTCCAAGGGATACAGTAAACCTGAAGTGTAGCATCGGAATCTAATACTAGACACACAGGAGAGGTTCAAATCATAGAAAGTGAGAGTGTCAGTCCTCATGTACTTAAGTCGGCATTGTGCCTTTGGTATTAAATTCGGATGCAATTTCTGTGTTTCATCGTCAATAAGAAGGTCCAAGGTATAGAGTAAACCTGAAGTGAACCATCGGAATCTAAAACTGTACTCACAGGAGGGGTTTAAATCATAGATAGTTAGAGTGTCAGTCCTCTTGTACTTAAGTCGGCATTGTGCCTTTTGAATTTAATTCCGATGAAATTTTTGTATTTCAACGTCAATGAGACAGTGCAAGGTATAAACCTGAAGTGGAGCATCGGAATTTTAAACAGGACTCACAGGAGTGGTTCAAATCGTAGAAAGTTAGAGTGTCAGTCCTCTTGTACTTAAGTCGGCATTGTGCCTTTTGAATTTAATTCCGATGAAATTTTTGTATTTCATCGTCAATGAGACAGTGCAAGGTATAAACCTGAAGTGGAGCATCGGAATCCAAAACTGGACTCACAGGAGAGGTTCAAATCATAGACAGTTTGAGTGCCATTCCTGTTGTGCTTAAGTCGGCATTGTGCCTTTTGAATTTAATTCCGATGAAATTTCTGTATTTCATCGTCAATAAGAAGGTGCAAGGTATACAGTAAACCTGAAGTGAAGCATCGGAATCTAAAACGGGACTCACAGGAGAGGTTCAAATCATAGAAAGTTAGAGTGTCAGTCCTCTTGCACTTAAGTCGCATTGTGCCTTTTGAATTTAATTCCGATGCAATTTCTCTGTTTCATCGTCGAAATGTCGGTGCAAGGTATACAGTAAACCTGAAGTGAAGCATTGGAATCTAAAACTGGAATCACAGGAGAGGTTCAAATCATAGAAAGGGAGAGTGTCAGTCCTCTTGTACTTAAGTCGGCATTGTGCCTTTTGTATTAAATTCCGATGCAATTTCTGTGTTTCATCGTCATTAAGAAGGTGCAAGGTATACAGTAAACCTGAAATGAAACATCGGAATCTAAAACTAGACTGATAGGAGAAGTTCAAATCATATAAAGAGAGAGTGAAAATCCTCTTTTACGTAAGTCGGCATTGTGCCTTTGTATTAAATTCGGATGCAATTTCTTTGTTTCATCGTCAATAAGGAGGTCCTAGGGATACAGTAAACCTGAAGTGAAGCATCGGAATCTGAAACTGGACTCACAGGAGAGGTTTAAATCATAGAAAGGGAGAGTGTCAGTCCTCTTGTACTTATGTCGGCATTGTGCCTTTTGTATTAAATTCGGATGCAACTTCTGTGTTACATCGTCAATAAGAAGTTGCAAGGTATACAGTAAACTTGAAGTGAAACATCGGAATCTAATACTGGACTCACATTAGAGGTTCAAATCATAGTAAGTGAGAGTGTCAGTCCTCTTGCACTTAAGTCGGCATTGTGCCACTTGTGTAAAATTCGGATGCAATTTCTGTGTTTCATCGTCAATAAGAAGGTCCAAGGGATACAATAAACCTGAAGTGAAGCATCGGAATCTGAAACTGGACTCACAGGAGAGGTTTAAATCATAGATAGTTAGAGTGTCAGTCCTCTTGTACTTAAGTCGGCATTGTGTCATTTGAATTTAATTCCGATGCGATTTCTGAGTTTCGTCTTCAATACGAAGGTGCAAGCTATACGAAAAACCTGAAGTGACGCATCGGAATCTAAAACTGGACCCACAGGAGAGGTTCAATTCATAGAAAGGGAGAGTGTCAGTCCTCTTTTACTTAAGTAGGCATTGTGCCTTTTGTATTAAATTCCGATGCAATTTCTGTGTTTCATCGTCAATAAGAAGGTCCAAGGGATACAGTAAACCTAAAGTGAAGCATCGGAATCTAAAACTGGACTCACAGGAGAGGTTCAAATCATAGAATGTGAGAGTGTCAGTCCTCTTGTACTTAAGTCGGCATTGTGCCTTTTGTACTAAATTCGGATGCAATTTATGTGTTTCATCGTCAATAAGAAGGTCCAAGGTATATAGTAAATCTTAAGTGAAGCATCGGAATCTAATACTGGTCTCACAGGAGAGGTTCAAATCTTAGATAGTTCGAGTGTCAGTCCTCCTGTACTTAAGTTGGCGTTGTGCCTTATCAATTTAATTCCGATGCAATTTCTGTGTTTCATCGTCAATAAGAAGGTGCAAGGTATACAGTAAACCTGAAGTGAAGCATCGGAATCTAAAACTGGACTCACAGGACGGGTTCAAATCATAGAGAGTAAGATTGTCAGTCCGCTTTTACTTAAGTCGGCTGTGTGCCTTTTGTATCAAATTCCGATGCAATTTGGATGTTTCATCGTCAATAAGTAGGTGCAAGGTATACAGTAAACCTGAAGTGAAGCATCGGAATCTAAAACTGGACTCACATGAGACGTTCAAATCATAGAAAGTGATAGTGTCAGTCCTCTTTAACTTAAGTCGGCATGGTGCCTTTTGTATTAAATTCGGATGCAATTTCTGTGTTTCATCGTCAATAAGAAGGTCCAAAGGATACAGTAAACCTGAAGTGAAGCATCGGAATCTAAAACTGGACGCACAGGAGAGGTTCAAATCATAGAAAGTGAGAGTGTCAGTCCTCATGTACTTAAGTCGGCATTGTGCCTTTTTATTAAATTCGGATGCAATTTCTGTGTTTCATCGTCAATGAGAAGGTGCCAGGTTACGATAAACCTGAAGTGACGCATTGGAATCTAAAACTGGACTCACAGGAGAAGTTCAAATCATAGAAAGTAAGAGTGTCAGTCCTCATTTACTTAAATCGGCATTGTGCCTTTTGTATTAAATTCCGATGCAATTTCTGTGTTTCATCGTCAATAAGAAGGTCCTAGGGATACAGTAAACCTGAAGTGTAGCATCGGAAACTAAAACTGGACTCTCAGGAGAGGATCAAATCATAGAAGGTGAGAGTCTCAGTCCTCTTGTACTTAAGTCGGCATTGTGCCTTTTGTACTAAATTTGGATGCAATTTCTGTGTTGCATTGTCAATAAGAAAGTCCAAGGTACACAGTAAATCTGAAGTGAAGCATCGGATTCTAAAACTGGACTCACAGGAGAGGTTCAAATCTTAGATAGTTAGAGTGTCAGTCCTCTTGTACTTAAATTGGCATTGTGCCTTTTCAATTTAATTCCTATGCAATTTCTGTGTTTCATCAATAATAAGAAGGTGCAAGGTATGCAGTAAACCTGAAGTGAAGCATCGGAATCTAAAACTCGACTCACAGGAGAGATTCAAATCACAGAAAGTGAGAGTGTCAGTCCTCTTTTAGTTAAGTCGGCATTGTGCCTTTTGTATTAAATTCGGATGCAATTTCTGTGTTTCATCGTCAATAAGAAGGTCCAAGGGATACAGTAAACCTGAAGTGAAGCATCGGAATCTAAAACTGGACTCACAGGAGAGGTTCAAATCATAGAAAGCGAGAGTGTCAGTCCTCTTTTACTTAAGTCGGCATTGTGCCTTTTGTATTAAATTCGGATGCAATTCCTGTGTTTCATCGTCAATGAGAAGGTGCAAGGTATACGATAAACCAGAAGTGACGCATCGGAATCTAAAACTGGACTCACAGGAGAAGTTCAAATCATAGAAAGTGAGAGTGTCAGTCCTCTTTTACTTAAATCGGCATTGTGCCTTTTGTATTAAATTCCGATGCAATTTCTGTGTTTCATCGTCAATAAGAAAGTCCAAGGGATACAGTAAACCTGAAGTGAAGCATCGGAATCTAAAACTGGACTCTCAGGAGAAGATCAAATCATAGAAAGTAAGAGTGTCAGTCCTCTTGTACTTAAGTCGGCATTGTGCCTTTTGTACTAAATTCGGATGCAATTTCTGTGTTGCATCGTCAATAAGATGGTCCAAGGTATACAGTAAATCTGAAGTGAAGCATCGGAATCTAAAACTGGACTCTCAGGAGAGGTTCAAATCTTAGATAGATAGAGTGTCAGTCCTCTTGTACTTAAGTTGGCATTGTGCCTTATCAATTTAATTCCTATGCAATTTCTGTGTTTCATCGTTAATAAGAAGGTGAAAGGTATGCAGTAAACCTGAAGTGAAGCATCGGAATCTAAAACTCGACTCACAGGAAGGATTCAAATCACAGAAAGTGAGAGTGTCAGTCCTCTTTTAGTTAAGTCGGCATTGTGCCTTTTGTATTAAATTCGGATGCAATTTCTGTGTTTCATCGTCAATAAGAAGGTCCAAGGGATACAGTAAACCTGAAGTGAAGCATCGGAATCTAAAACTGGACTCACAGGAGAGGTTCAAACCATAGAAAGGGAGAGTGCTAGTCCTCTTGTACTTAAGTCGGCATTGTGCCTTTTGTATTAAATTCGGATGCAATTTCTGTGTTTCATCGTCAATAAGAAGGTGCAAGGTATACAGCAAACCTGAAGTGAAGCATCGGAATCTAAAACTGGACGCACAGGAGGGGTTCAAATCAAAGAATGGGAGAGTGTCAGTCCTCTTATACTTAAGTCGGCATTGTGCCTTTTGTAATAAATTCGGATGCAATATCTGTGTTTCATCGTCAATAAGAAGGTCCAAGGGATACAGTAAACCAGAAGTGAAGCATCGAAATCTAAAACTGGGCGCACAGGAGAGGTTCAAATCATAGAAAGTAAGAGTGTCAGTCCTCTTGTACTTAAGTCGGCATTGTGCCTTTGGTACTAAATTCGGATGCCATTTCTGTGTTGCATCGTCAATAAGAGGGTCCAAGGTATACAGTAAATCTGAAGTGAAGCATGGGAATCTAAAACTGGACTCACGAGAGAGGCTCAAATCTTAGATAGTTAGAGTGTCAGTCCTCTTGTACTTAAGTTGGCATTGTGCCTTATCAATTTAATTCCGATGCAATTTCTGTGTTTCATCGTCAATAAGAAGGTGCAAGGTACGCAGTAAACCTGAAGTGAAATATCGGAATCTAAAACTTGACTCACAGGAGAGGTTCAAATCATAGAAAGTTAGAGTGTCAGTCCCCTTGTACTTAAGTCGGCATTGTGCATTTTGTATAAAATTCGGATGCAATTTCTGTGTTTCATCGTCTATAAGAAGGTCCAAGGGATACAGTGAACCTGAAGTGAAGCATCGGAATCTAAAACTAGACTCACAGGAGAAGTTCAAATCATAGAAAGAGAGAGTGTCATTCCTCTTGTACATAAGTCGGCATTGTGCCTTTGGTATTAAATTCCGATGCAATTTCTGTGTTTCATCGTCAATAACAAGGCACAAGATATACTGTAAACCTGAAGTGAACCATCGGAATCTAAAACTAGACACACAGGAGGGGTTCAAATCATAAGAAAGTGAGAGGTTCAGTCCTCTTTTACTTAAGTGGCCATGGTGCCTTTTGTATTAAATTCGGATGCAATTTCTGTCTTTCATCGTCAATATGAAGGTCCAAGGGATACAGTAAACCTGAAGTGAAGCATCGGAATCTAAAACTGGAAACACAGGAGAGGTTCAAATCATAGAAAGTGATAGTGTCAGTCCCCATGCACTTAAGTCGGCATTGTGCCTTTTGTATCAAATTCGGATGCAGTTTCTGTGTTTCATTGTCAATAAGAAGGTCCAAGGTATAGAGTAAACCTGAAGTGAACCATCGGAATCTAAAACTGTACTCACAGGAGGGGTTCAAATCATAGATAGTTAGAGTGTCAGTCCTCTTGTACTTAAATCGGTATTGTGGCTCTTGAATTTAATTCCTATGCAATTTTTGTGTTTCATCGTCAATGAGACAGTGCAAGGTATAAACCTGAAGTGGAGCATCGGAATCTTAAACAGGACTCACAGGAGTGGTTCAAATCGTAGAAAGTTAGAGTGTCAGTCCTCTTGTACTTAAGTCGGCATTGTGCCTTTTGAATTTAATTCCGATGCAATTTCTGTGTTTCATCGTCATTAAGAAGGTGCAAGGCATACAGTTAACCTGAAGTGAAGCATCGGAACCAAAAACTGGACTCACATTAGAGGTTCAAATCATAGAAAGAGAGAGTGCCAGTCCTCTTTTACTTAATTCGGCATTGTGCCTTATGTATTAAATTCGGATGCAATTTGTGTATTTCATCGTCAATAAGATGGTCCAAGGGATACAGTAAACCTGAAGTGACGCATCGGAATCTAAAACTGGACTAACAGGAGAGGTTCAAATCATAGAAAGAGAGAGTGACAGTCCTCTTTTACTTAAGTCGGCATTGTGCCTTTTGTATTAAATTCCGTTGACATTTCTGTGTTTCATCGTCAATAAGAAGGTCCAAGTAATAAAGTAAACCAGAAGTGAAGCATCGGAATCTAATACTGGACTCACAAGACATTTTCAAATCATAGAAAGTTAGAGTGTCAGTCCTCCTGTACTTAAGTCGGCATTGTGCCTTTTGAATTTAATTTCGATGCAATTTTTGTGTTTCATCGTCAATAAGACGGTGCATGGTATACAGTAAACCTGAAGTGAAGCATTGGAATCTAAAACTGGAATCACAGGAGAGGTTCAAATTATAGAGAGTGAGAGTGTCAGTCCTCTTGTACTTAAGTCGGAATTGTGCCTTTTGTATTAAATTCCGATGAAATTTCTGTGTTTCATTGTCAATAAGAAGGTGCAAGGTATACAGTAAACCTGAAGTGATGCATCGGAATCAGAAACTGGACTCACAGGAGAGGTTCAAATCTTAGAAAGAGAGAGTGACAGTCCTCCTTTACTTAAGTCGGCATTGTGCCTCTTGTATTAAATTCCGTTGATATTTCTGTGTTTCATCGTCAATAAGAAGGTCCAAGGGATAAAGTAAACCTGAAGGAAACATCGGGATCTAAAACAGGAATCATAGGAGAGGTTCAAATCATAGGAAGGGAGAGTGTCAGTCCTCTTGTACTTAAGTCGGCATTGTGCCTTTTGTATTAAATTCGGATGCAATTTCTGTGTTTCATAGTCAATAAGAAGGTGCAAGGTATACAGTAAACCTGAAGTGAAGCATCGGAATCTAAAACTGGACTCACAGGGGAGGTTCAAATCATAGAAAGTGAGAGTGCCAGTCCTCTTGTACTTAAGTCGGCGTTGTGCCGTTTGTATTAAATTCGTGTGCAGTTTCTGTGTTTCATCGTCAATAAGAACTTCTAAGGGATACAGTAAACCTGAAGTGAAGCATGGGAATCTAAAACTGGACTCACAGGAGGGGTTCATATCATTGACAGTTAGAGTGTCAGTCCTTTTGTACTTAAGTCGGCATTGTGCCTTTTGAATTTAATTCCGATGCAATTTCTGTGTTTCATCGTCAATAAGATGGTGCAAGGTTTACAGTAAACCAGAAGTGAAGCATCGGAATTTAAACTGGACTCACAGGAGAGGTTCAAATGGCTCTGAGCACTATGGGACTTAACATCTGAGGTCATCAGTCCCCTACACAGGAGAGGTTCAAATCATAGAGAGTTAGAGTGTAAGTCGCCTTGTACTTAAGTCGACGTTGTGCCTTTTGAATTTAATTCCGATGCAATTTCTATGTTTCATCGTCAATAGGAATGTGCAAGGTATACAGTTAACCTGAAGTGAAGCATCGGAATCTAAAACTGGACTCACAGGAGAGGTTCAAATCATAGTTATTGAGAGTGTCAGTCCTCATGTACATAAGTCTTCATTGTGCCTTTTGTATTAAATTCAGATGCAATTTCTGTGTTTCATCGTCAATAAGAAGGTCCCAGGGATACAGAAACCTTAAATGAAGCATCGGAATCTAAAACTAAACTCACAGGAGAGGTTCAAATCATAGGAAGTTAGAGTGTCAGTCCTCTTGTACTTAAGTCGGCATTGTGACTTTTGAATTAAATTCGGATGCAATTTCTGTGTTTCATCGTCGATAAGAAGGTGCAAGGTATACAGCAATCCTGAAGTGAAGCATTGGAATCCAAAACTGGACTCACAGGTGAGGTTAAAATCATAGAGAGTTAGAGTGTCAGTCCTCTTGTGCAGTAGCAGGAATTGTGCATTCTGTATTTAATTCCGATGAAATTTCTGTGTTTCATCGTCAATAAGAAGGTGCAAGGTATACAGTAAACCTGAAGTGAAGCATCGGAATCTAAAACTGGACTCACAGGAAAGGTTCAAATCATAGAAGGAGAGAATGACAGTCCTCTTTTACTTAAGACGGCATTGTGCCTTTTGTATTAAATTCCGAAGAAATTTCTTTGTGTCATCGTCAATAAGAAGGTCTAAGGTATACAGTAAACCTGAAGTGAAGCATCGGAATCTAAAACTGGACTCACAGAAGAGGTTCAAATCATAGAAAGGGAGAGAGTCAGTCCTCTTGTACTTAAGTCGGCATTGTTCCTTTTGTATTAAATTCGGATGCAATTTCTGTGTGTCATCGTCTATAAGAAGGTGCAAGGTATACAGTTAACCTGAAGTGAAGCATCGGAATCTAAAACTGGACATAAACGAGAGGTTCAAATCATAGAAAGAGAGAGTGACAGTCCTCTTTTACTTAAGTCGGCACTGTGCCTTTTGTATTAAATTCCGTTGAAATTTCTGTGTTTCATCGTCAATAAGAAGCTGCAAGGTATACAGTAATCCTGAAGTGAAGCATCGGAATCTAAAACTGGACTCACAGGAGAGGTTCAAGTCATTGAAAGTGAGAGAGTCAGTCTTCTTGTACCTAAGTCGGCATTGTGACTTTTCTATTAAATTTGGATGCAATTTCTGTGTTTCATCGTCAGTAAGAAGGTGCAAGGTATACAGTAAACCTGCAGTGATGCATCGGAATCTAAAACTGGACTCACAGGAGAGGTCCAAATCATAGAAAATGAGAGTGTCAGTCCTTTTGTTCTTAAGTCGGCATTGTGCCTTTTGTATTAAATTCGGATGCAATATCTGTGTTTCATCGTCAATAAGTAGGTGCAAGGTATACAGTACACCTGAAGTGAAGCATCGGAATCTAAAACTGGACTCACAGGAGAGTTTCAAGTCATAGAAAGTGAGAGTGTCAGTCCTGTTGTACTTAAGTCGGCATTTTGAGTTTTTTAATAAATTCCAATGCAATTTCTGTGTTTCATCGTCAATAAGAAGGTGCAAGGTATACAGTAAACCTGAAGTGAAGCATCGGAATCTAAAACTGGACTCACAGGAGAGGTTCAAATAATAGAAGGGATAGTGACAGTCCTCTTTTACTTAAGTCGGCATTGTGCCTTTTGTATTAAATTCCGATGAAATTTCTGTGTTTCATCGTCAACGAGAAGGTGCAAGGTATACAGTAAACCTGAAGTTAAGCATCGGAATCTAAAACTGGACTCACAGGAGTGGTTCAAATCATAGAAAGTGAGAATGTCAGTCCGCTTGTACTTAAGTTGGTATTGTGCTTTTTGTATTAAATTCGTATGCAATTTCTGTGTTTCATCGTCAATAAGAAGGTGCAAGGTAAACAGTAAACCTGAAGTGAAGCATCGGAATCTAAAACTGGACTCACAGGAGAGGTTCAAATCATAGAAAGTGAGAATGTCAGTCCTCTTGTACTTAAGTCGGCATTGTGCCTTTTTTATTAAATTCGGATGCAATTTCTGTGTTTCATCGTCAATAAGAAGGTGCAAGGTATACAGTAAACCTGAAGTGAAGCATCGGAATCTAAAACTGGACTCACTGGAGAGGTTCAAATCATAGAAAGTGAGAGTGTCAGTCCTCTTGTACTTAAGTCGGCGTTGTGCCTTTTGTATTAAATTCGGGTGCAATTTCTGTGTTTCATCGTCAATAAGAACTTCCAAGGGATACAGTAAACCTGAAGTGAAGCATGGGAATCTAAAACTGGACTCACAGGAGGGTTTCATATCATTGACAGTTAGAGTGTCAGGCCTCTTGTACTTGAGTCGGCATTGTGCCTTTTGAATTTAATTCCGATGCAATTTCTGTGTTTCATCGTCAATTAGAAGGTGCAAGGTTTACAGTAAACCAGAAGTGAAGCATCGGCATTTAAACTGGACTCACAGGAGAGGTTCAAATCATAGAGAGTTAGAGTGTCAGTCGCCTTGTACTTAAGTCGACGTTGTGCCTTTTGATTTTAATTCCGATCCAATTTCTGTGTTTCATCGTCAATAGGAATGAGCAAGGTATACAGTTAACCTTAAGTGAAGCATCGGAATCTAAAACTGGACTAACAGGAGCGGTTCAAATCATAGAAAGAAAAAGAGACAGTCCTCTTTTACTCAAGTTGGCATTGTGCCTCTTGTATTAAATTCGGATGCAATTTCTGTATTTCATCGTCAATAAGAAGGTCCAAGGGATACAGTAAACATGAAGTGAAGCATCGGAATCTAAAACTGGACTCACAGGAGAGGTTCAAATCATAGAAGGTGACAGTGTTAGTCCTCTTGTACTTAAGGCGGCTTTGTGCCTTTTGTATTAAATTCCGATGGAATTTCTGTGTTTCATCGTCAATAAGAAGGTGCAAGGTATACAGTATACCTGAAGTTAAGCATCTGAAACTAAAACTGGATCACAGGAGAGGTTCAAATCTTAGAAAGGGAGAGTGTCAGTCCTCTTTTACTTAAGTCGGCATTTTGCCTTTTGTATTAAATTTGGATGCAATGTCTGTGTTTCACCGTTAATAAGAAGGTCCAAGGGATACAGTAAACCAGACGTGAAGCATCGGAATCTAAAAATGAACTCACTGGAGAGGTTCAAATCATAGTTATTGAGAGTGTCAGTCCTCATGTACTTAAGTCTTCATTGTGCCTTTTGTATTAAATTCAGATGCAATTTCTGTGTTTCATCGTCAATAAGAAGGTCCCAGGGATACATTAACCTGAAATGAAGCATCGGAATCTAAAACTTGAGTCACAGGAGAGGTTCAAATCAAAGAAAGTTAGAGTGTCAGTCCTCTTGAACTGAAGTGGCATTGTGCCTTTTGAATTTAATTCCGATGCAATTTCCGTGTTTCATTGTCAATGAGAAGGTGCAAGGTATACAGTAAACCTCAAGTGAAGCATCGGAATCTAAAACTGGACTTACAGGAGAGGTTCAAATCACAGAAAGTGGGAGTGTCAGTCCTCTTTTACTTAAGTCGGCATTGTGCCTTTTGTATTAAATTCGGATGCAATTTCTGTGTTTCATCGTCATCAAGAAGGTGCAAGGTATACAGTAAACCTGAAGGGAAGCATCGGAATCCAAAACTGGACTCACAGGAGAGGTTCAAATCATAGAATGTTAGAGTGTCATTCCTCTTGTACTTAAGTCGGCATTGTGCCTTTTGTATTAATTTCGGATGCAATTTCTGTATTTCATCGTCAATCGGAAGGTCCAAGGGATACAGTAAACCTGAAGTGAAACATCAGAATTTAAAACTGGACTCACAGGAGAGGTTCAAATCATATGAAGTTAGAGTGTCAGTCCTCTTGTACTTAAGTCGGCATTGTGCCTTTTGAAATAAATTCGGATGCAATTTCTGTGTTTCATCGTCGATAAGAAGATGCAAGGTATACAGTAAACCTGAAGTGAAGCATCGGAATCTAAAACTGGACTCACATTACAGGTTCAAATCGTAGAAATAGAGAGTGCCAGTACTCTTTTACTTAAGTCGGCATTGTGCCTTATGTATTAAATTCGGATGCAATTTCTGTATTTCATCGTCAATAAGATGGTCCAAGGAATACTGTAAACCTGAAGTGAAGCATCGGAATCTAAAACTGGACTAACAGGTGAGGTTCAAATCATAGAAGGAGAGAGTGACAGTCCTCTTTTACTTAAGTCGGCATTGTGCCTTTTGTATTAAATTCCGTTGAAATTTCTGTGTTTCATCGTCAATAAGAAGGTCCAAGGAATAAAGCAAACCTGAAGTGAAGCATCGGAATCTAATACTGGACTCACAAGACAGGTTCAAATCATAGAAAGTTAGAGTGTCAGTCCTCCTGTACTTAAGTCGGCATTGTGCGATTTAAATTTAATTTCGATGCAATTTTTGTGTTTCATCGTCAATAAGACGGTGCAAGGTATACAGTAAACCTGAAGTGAAGCATTGGAATCTAAAACTGGAATCACAGGAGAGGTTCAAATTATAGATAGTGAGAGTGTCAGTCCTCTTGTACTTAAGTCGGAATTGTGCCTTTTGTATTAAATTTCGATGCAATTTCTGTGTTTCATCGTCAATAAGAAGGTGCAAGGTATACGGTAAACCTGAAATGATGCATCGGAATCAAAAACTGGACTCACAGGAGAGGTTCAAATCTAAGAAAGAGAGAGTGACAGTCCTCCTTTACTTAAGTCGGCATTGTGCCTCTTGTATTACATTCCGTTGAAATTTCTGTGTTTCATCGTCAATAAGAAGGTCCAAGGGATAAAGTAAACCTGAAGTGAAACATTGGGATCTAAAACAGGAATCATAGGAGAGGTTCAAATCATAGAAAGGGAGAGTGTCAGTCCTCTTGTACTTAAGTCGGCATTGTGCCTTTTGTATTAAATTCGGATGCAATTTCTGTGTTTCATCGTCAATAACAAGGTGCCAGGTATACAGTAAACCTGAAGTGAAGCATCGGAATCTAAAACTGGACTCACATGAGAGGTTCAAATCATAGAAAGTGAGAGTGTCAGTCCTCTTGTACTTAAGTCGGCGTTGTGCCTTTTGTATTAAATTCGGGTGCAGTTTCTGTGTTTCATCGTCAATAAGAACTTCCGAGGGATACAGTAAACCTGAAGTGAAGCATGGGAATCTAAAACTGGACTCACAGGAGGGATTCATATCATTGACAGTTAGAGTGTCAGTCCTCTTGTACTTAAGTCGGCATTGTGCCTTTTGAATTTAATTCCGATGCAATTTCTGTGTTTCATCGTCAATAAGAAGGTGCAAGGTTTACAGTAAACCAGAAGTGAAGCATCGGAATTTAAACTGGACTCACAGGAGAGGTTCAAATCATAGAGAGTTAGAGTGTCAGTCGCCTTGTACTTAAGTCGACGTTGTGCCTTTTGAATTTAATTCCGATGCAATTTCTATGTTTCATCGTCAATAGGAATGTGCAAGGTATACAGTTAACCTGAAGTGAAGCATCGGAATCTAAAACTGGACTCACAGAAGCGGTTCAAATCATAGAAAGAAAAAGTGTCAGTCCTCTTTTACTCAAGTTGGCATTGTGCCTCTTGTATTAAATTCGGATGCAATTTCTGTATTTCATCGTCAATAAGACGGTCCAAGGGATACAGTAAACCTGAAGTGAAGCATCGGAATCTAAAACTGGACTCACAGGAGAGGTTCAAATCATAGAAGGTGAGAGTGTTAGTCCTCTTGTACTTAAGGCGGCATTGTGCCTTTTGTATTAAATTCCGATGCAATTTCTGTGTTTCATCGTCAATAAGATGGTGCAAGGTATGCAGTATACCTGAAGTTAAGCATCAGAAACTAAAACTGGACTCACAGGAGAGGTTCAAATCTTAAAAATTGAGAGTGTCAGTCCTCTTTTACTTAAGTCGGCATTTTGCCTTTTGTATTAAATTCGGATGCAATGTCTGTGTTTCACCGTTAATAAGAAGGTCCAAGGGATACAGTAAACCAGAAGTGAAGCATCGGACTCTAAAACTGGACTCACAGGAGAGGTTCAAATCATAGTTATTGAGAGTGTCAGTCCTCATGTACTTAAGTCTTCATTGTGCCTTTTTTATTAAATTCAGATGCAATTTCTGTGTTTCATCGTCAATAAGAAGGTCCCAGGGATACAGAAACCTGAAATGAAGCATCGGAATCTAAAACTGGACTCACAGGAGAGGTTCAAATCATAGGAAGTTAGAGTGTCAGTCCTCTTGTACTTAAGTCGGCATTGTGCCTTTTGAATTAAATTCGGATGCAATTTCTGTGTTTCATCGTCGATAAGAAGGTGCAAGGTATACAGCAATCCTGAAGTGAAGCATTGGAATCCAAAACTGGAATCACAGGTGAGGTTAAAATCATAGAGAGTTAGAGTGTCAGTCCTCTTGTGCATAAGCCGGAATTGTGCATTCTGTATTTAATTCCGATGAAATTTCTGTGTTTCATCGTCAATAAGAAGGTGCAAGGTATACAGTAAACCTGAAGTGAAGCATCGGAATCTAAAACTGGACTCACAGGAAAGGTTCAAATCATAGAAGGAGAGAATGACAGTCCTCTTTTACTTAAGACGGCATTGTGCCTTTTGTATTAAATTCCGAAGAAATATCTTTGTTTCATCGTCAATAAGAAGGTCCAAGGTATACAGTAAACCTGAAGTGAAGCATCGGAATCTAAAACTGGACTCACAGAAGAGGTTCAAATCATTGAAAGGGAGAGAGTCAGTCCTCTTGTACTTAAGTCGGCATTGTGCCTTTTGTATTATATTCGGATGCAATTTCTGTGTTTCATCGTCTATAAGAAGGTGCAAGGTATACAGTTAACCTGAAGTGAAGCATCGGAATCTAAAACTGGACATACACGAGAGGTTCAAATCATAGAAAGAGAGAGTGACAGTCCTCTTTTACTTAAGTCGGCACTGTGCCTTTTGTATTAAATTCCGTTGAAATTTCTGTGTTTCATTGTCAATAAGAAGGTGCAAGGTATACAGTAATCCTGAAGTGAAGCATCGGAATCTAAAACTGGACTAACAGGAGAGGTTCAAGTCATTGAAAGTGAGAGAGTCAGTCCTCTTGTACCTAGGTCGGCATTGTGACTTTTGTATTAAATTTGGATGCAATTTCTGTGTTTCATCGTCAATAAGAAGGTGCAAGGTATACAGTAAACCTGCAGTGATGCATCGGAATCTAAAACTGGACTCACAGGAGAGGTCCAAATCATAGAAAATGAGCGTGTCAGTCCTTTTGTTCTTAAGTCGGCATTGTGCCTTTTGTATTAAATTCGGATGCAATATCTGTGTTTCATCGTCAATAAGTAGGTGCAAGGTATACAGTAAACCTGAAGTGAAGCATCGGAATCTAAAACTGGACTCACAGGAGAGTTTCAAATCATAGAAAGTGAGAGTGTCAGTCCTGTTGTACTTAAGTCGGCATTTTGCCTTTTGTAATAAATTCCAATGCAATTTCTGTGTTTCATCGTCAATAAGTAGGTGCAAGGTATACAGTAAACCTGAAATGAAGCATCGGAATCTAAAACTGGAATCACAGGAGAGGTTCAAATCATGGAAAGTGAGTGTGTCAGTCCTCTTGTACTTAAGTCGGCATTGTGCCTTTTGTATTAAATTCCGATGCAATTTCTGTGTTTCATCGTCAAAACGAAGGTGCAAGGTATACAGTAAACCTGAAGTGAAGCATCGGAATCTAAAACTGGACTCACCGGAGAGGTTCAAATAATAGAAGGGATAGTGACAGTCCTCTTTTACTTAAGTCGGCATTGTGCTTTTGTATTAAATTCCGATGAAATTTCTGTGTTCCATCGTCAACAAGAAGGTCCAAGGGATACAGTAAACCTGAGGTGCAGCATCGGAATCTAAAACTGGACTCACAGGAGAGGTTCAAATCATATAAAGGGAGAGTGTCAGTCCCTTTTGTACTTAAGTCGGCATTGTGCCTTTTGTATTAATTTCGGATGCAATTTCTGTGTTTCATCGTTAATGAGAAGGTGCAAGGTATACAGTAAACCTGAAGTTAAGCATCGGAATCTAAAACTGGACTCACAGGAGAGGTTCAAATCATAGAAAGTGAGAATGACAGTCCGCTTGTACTTAAGTTGGCATTGTGCCTTTTGTATTAAATTCGTATGCAATTTCTGTGTTTCATCGTCAATAAGAAGGTGCAAGGTAAACTGTAAACCTGAAGTGAAGCATTGGAATCTCAAACTGGACTCACAGGAGAGGTTCAAAACATAGAAAGTTAGAGTGAGAGTCCTCTTGTACTTAGGTCGGCATTGTGACTTTTGTATTAATTCGGATGCAATTTCTGTGTTTCATCGTCAATAAGAAGGTGCAAGGTATACAGTAAACCTGAAGTGAAGCATCGGAATCTAAAACTGGACCCACAGGAGAGGTTCAAATCATAGAAAGTGAGAGTGTCAGTCCACTTGTACTTAAGTCGGCGTTGTGCCTTTTGTATTAAATACGGGTGCAATTTCTGTGTTTCATCGTCAATAAGAACTTCCAAGGGATACAGTAAACCTGAAGTGAAGCATGGGATTCTAAAACTGGACTCACAGGAGGGGTTCATATCATTGACAGTTAGAGTGTCAGGCCTCTTGTACTTAAGTCGGCATTGTGGCTTTTGAATTTAATTCCGATGCAATTTCTGTGTTTCATCGTCAAAAAGAAGGTGCAAGGTTTAATGTAAACCAGAAGTGAAGCATCGGAATTTAAACTGGACTCACAGGAGAGGTTCAAATCATAGAGAGTTAGAGTGTCAGTCGCCTTGTACTTAGGTCGACGTTGTGCCTTTTGAATTTAATTCCGATGCAATTTCTGTGTTTGATCGTCAATAGGAATGTGCAAGGTATACAGTTAACCTGAAGTGAAGCATCGGAATCTAAAACTGGACTCACAGGAGCGGTTCAAATCATAGGAAGAAAAAGTGTCAGTCCTCTTTTACTCAAGTTGGCATTGTGCCTCTTGTATTAAATTCGGATGCAATTTCTGTATTTCATCGTCAATAAGAAGGTCCAAGGGATACAGTAAACCTGAAGTGAAGCATCGGAATCTAAAACTGGACTCACAGGAGAGGTTCAAATAATAGAAGGGATAGTGACAGTCCTCTTTTACTTAAGTCGGCATTGTGCCTTTTGTATTAAATTCCGATGTAATTTCTGTGTTTCATCGTCAACAAGAGGGTCCAAGGGATACAGTAAACCTGAGGTGAAGCATCGGAATCTAAAAATGGACTCACAGGAGAGGTTCAAATCATAGAAAGGGAGAGTGTCAGTCCCTTTTGTACTTAAGTCGGCATTGTGCCTCTTGTATTAATTTCGGATGCAATTTCTGTGTTTCATCGTCAACGAGAAGGTTCAAGGTATACAGTAAACCTGAAGTTAAGCATCGGAATCTAAAACTGGACTCACAGGAGAGGTTCAAATCATAGAAAGTGAGAATGTCAGTCCGCTTGAACTTAAGTTGGCATTGTGCCTTTTGTATTAAATTCCTATGCAATTTCTGTGTTTCATCGTCAATAAGAAGGTGCAAGGTAACAGTAAACCAGAAGTGAAGCATCGGAATCTAAAACTGGACTCACAGGAGGGGTTCAATTCATAGAAAGTGAGAATGTCAGTCCTCTTGTACTTAAGTCGGCATTGTGCCTTTTGTATTAAATTCGGATGCATTTTCTGTGTTTCATCGTCAATAAGAAGGTGCAAGGTATACAGTAAAGCTGAAGTGAAGCATCGGAATCTAAAACTGGACTCACGGGAGAGGTTCAAATCATAGAAAGTGAGAGTCTCAGTCCTCTTGTACTCAAGTCGGCGAGGTGCCTTTTGTATTAAATTCGGGTGCAATTTCTGTGTTTCATCGTCAATTAGAACTTCCAAGGGATACAGTAAACCTGAAGTGAAGCATGGGAATCTAAAACTGGACACACAGGAGGGGTTCATATCATTGACAGTTAGAGTGTCAGGCCTCTTGTACTTAAGTCGGCATTGTGCCTTTTGAATTTAATTCCGATGCAATTTCTGTGTTTCATCGTCAATAGGAATGTGCAAGGTATACAGTTAACCTGAAGTGAAGCATCGGAATCTAAAACTGGACTCACAGGAGCGGTTCAAATCATAGAAAGAAAAAGTGTCAGTCCTCTTTTACTCAAGTTGGCATTGTGCCTCTTGTATTAAATGCGGATGCAATTTCTGTATTTCATCGTCAATAAGAAGGTCCAAGGGATACAGTAAACCTGAAGTGAAGCATCGGAATCTAAAACTGGACTCACAGGAGAGGTTCAAATCATAGAAGGTGAAAGTGTTAGTCCTCTTGTACTTAAGGCGGCATTGTGCCTTTTGTATTAAATTCCGATGGAATTTCTGTGTTTCATCGTCAATAAGAAGGTGCAAGGTATACAGTATACCTGAAGTTAAGCATCAGAAACTAAAACTGGACTCACAGGAAAGGTTCAAAACATAGAAGGAGAGAATGACAGTCCTCTTTTACTTAAGACGGCATTGTGCCTTTTGTATTAAATTCCGAAGAAATATCTTTGTTTCATCGTCAATAAGAAGGTCCAAGGTATACAGTAAACCTGAAATGTAGCATCGGAATCTAAAACTGGAATCACAGGAGAGGTTCAAATCATGGAAAGTGAGTGTGTCAGTCCTCTTGTACTTAAGTCGGCATTGTGCCTTTTGTATTAAATTCCGATGCAATTTCTGTGTTTCATCGTCAAAACGAAGGTGCAAGGTATACAGTAAACCTGAAGTGAAGCATCGGAATCTAAAACTGGACTCACCGGAGAGGTTCAAATAATAGAAGGGATAGTGACAGTCCTCTTTTACTTAAGTCGGCATTGTGCTTTTGTATTAAATTCCGATGAAATTTCTGTGTTCCATCGTCAACAAGAAGGTCCAAGGGATACAGTAAACCTGAGGTGCAGCATCGGAATCTAAAACTGGACTCACAGGAGAGGTTCAAATCATAGAAAGGGAGAGTGTCAGTCCCTTTTGTACTTAAGTCGGCATTGTGCCTTTTGTATTAATTTCGGATGCAATTTCTGTGTTTCATCGTTAATGAGAAGGTGCAAGGTATACAGTAAACCTGAAGTTAAGCATCGGAATCTAAAACTGGACTCACAGGAGAGGTTCAAATCATAGAAAGTGAGAGTGACAGTCCGCTTGTACTTAAGTTGGCATTGTGCCTTTTGTATTAAATTCGTATGCAATTTCTGTGTTTCATCGTCAATAAGAAGGTGCAAGGTAAACTGTAAACCTGAAGTGAAGCATTGGAATCTCAAACTGGACTCACAGGAGAGGTTCAAAACATAGAAAGTTAGAGTGAGAGTCCTCTTGTACTTAGGTCGGCATTGTGACTTTTGTATTAAATTCGGATGCAATTTCTGTGTTTCATCGTCAATAAGAAGGTGCAAGGTATACAGTAAACCTGCAGTGAAGCATTGGAATCTAAAACTGGACTCACAGGAGAGGTCCAAATCATAGAAAGTGAGAGTGTCCGTCCTTTTCTTCTTAAGTCGGCATTGTGCCTTTTGTATTAAATTCGGATGCAATATCTGTGTTTCATCGTCAATAAGAAGGGACAAGGTATACAGTAAACCTGAAGTGAAGCATGGGAATCTAAAACTGGACTCACCGGAGTGTTTCAAATCATAGAAAGTGAGAGTGTCAGTCCTGTTGTACATAAGTCGGCATTTTGCCTTTTGTATTAAATTAGAATGCAATTTCTGTGTTTCATCGTCAATAAGAAGGTGCAAGGTATACAGTAAACCTTAAGTGAAGCATCGGAATCTAAAACTGAAATCACAGGAGAGGTTCAAATCATAGAAAGTGAGCGCGTCAGTCCTCTTGTACTTAAGTCGGCATTGTGCCTTTTGTATTAAATTCCGATGCAATTTCTGTGTTCCATCGTCAATAAGAAGGTGCAAGGTATACAATAAACCTGAAGTGAAGCATCGGAATCTAAAACTGGACTCACAGGAGAGGTTCAAATCATAGAAGGGAGAGTGACAGTCCTCATTTACTTAAGTCGGCATTGTGCCTTTTGTATTACATTCCGATGAAATTTCTGTGTTTCATCGTCAACAAGAAGGTCCAAGGGATACAGGAAACCTGAAGTGAAGCATCGGAATCTAAAACTGGACTCACAGGAGAGGTTCAAATCATAGAAAGGGAGAGTGTCAGTGGTCTTGTACTTAAGTCGGCATAGTGCCTTTTGTATAAAATTAGGACGCAATTTCTGTGTTTCATCGTCAATAAGAAGGTGCAAGGTATACAGTAAACCTGAAGTGAAGCATCGGAATCTAAAACTGGACTCACAGGAGAGATTCAAATTATAGAAAGAGAGAGTGACAGTTCTCTTAAACTTAAGTCGGCATTGTGCCTTTTGTATTAAATTCGGATGCAATTTCTGTATTTCATCGTCAATAAGAAGGTCTAAGGGATACAGTAAACCTGAAGTGACGCATCGGGATCTATAACTGGACTCACAGGAGAGGTTCAAATCATAGAAAGTGAGAGTGTTAGTCCTCTTGTACTTAAGTCGGCATTGAGCCTTTTGTATTGAATTCAGATGCAATTTCTGTGTTTCATCGTCAATAAGAAGATGCAAGGAATAATGTAAACCTGAAGTGAAGCTTCGGAATCTAAAACTGGACTGACAGGAGAGGTTCAAATTATAGAAAGTGAGAGTGTCAGTCCTCTTTTACTTGAGTCGGCATTGTGCCTTTTGTATTAAATTCGGATGCAATTTCTGTGTTTCATCGTCAATAAGAAGGTCCAAGGGATATAGTAAGCCTGAAGTGAAGCAACGGAATCTAAAACCGGACCCACAGGAGAGGTTCAAACCACAGAAAGTGAGAGTGTCAGTCCTCATTTACTTAAGACGTCTTTGTGCCTTTTGTGTTAAATTCGGATGCAATTTCTGTGTCTCATCGTCAATAAGAAGGTCCAAGGGATACAGTAAACCTGAAGTGAAGCATCGGAATCTAAAACTGGACTGACAGGGGAGGTTCAAATCATAGAAAGTTAGAGTGTCAGTCCTCTTGTACTTAAGTGGGCATTGTGCCTTTTGAATTTAATTCCGATGCAATTTTTGTGTTTCATCGTCAATAAGACGGTGCAAGGTATACAGTAAACCTAAAGTGAAGCATCGGAATCTAAAACTGGAATCACAGGAGTGGTTCAAATCATAGGAAGTGAGAGTGTCAGTCCTCTTGTACTTAAGTCGGCATTGTGCATTTTGTATTAAATTCCGATGCAATTTCTGTGTTTCATCTTCAATAGGAAGGTGCAAGGTAAACAGTACACCTCAAGTGAAGCATCGGAACCTAAAACTGGACTCACAGGAGAGGTTCAAACCATAGAAAGTGAGAGTGTCAGTCCTCTTGTACTTAAGTCGGCATTGTGCCTTTAGTATTAAATTCGGATGCAATTTCTGTGTTTTTTCGTCAATAAGAAGGTGCAAGGTATACAGTAAACCTGAAGTGAAGCATCGGAATCTAAAACTGGACTCACAGGAGAGGTTCAAATCATAGAAAGGGAGAGTGTCAGTTCTCTTGTACTTAAGTCTTCATTGTGCCTTTTGTATTAAATTCGGATGCAATTTCTGTGTTTCATCGTCAATAAGAAGGTGCAAGGTATACAGTAAACCTGAAGTGAAGCATCGGAATCTAAAACTTGACTCACAGGAGAGGTTCTAATCATAGAAGGGAGAGTGACAGTCCTCTTTTACTTAAGTCGGCATTGTGCCTTTTGTATTAAATTCCAATGAAATTTCTGTGTTTCATCGTCAACAAGAAGGTCCAAGGGATACAGTAAACCTGAAGTGAAGCATCGGAATCTAAAACTGGACTCACAGGAGAGGTTCAAATCATAGAAAGGGAGAGTGTCAGTCCTCTTGTACTTAAGTCGGCATAGTGCCTTTTGTATTAAATTAGGATGCAATTTCTGTGTTTCATCGTCAATAAGAAGGTGCAAGGTATACAGTAAACCTGAAGTGAAGCATCGGAATCTAAAACTGGACTCACAGGAGAGATTCAAATTGTAGAAAGAGAGAGTGACAGTTCTCTTTTACTTAAGTCGGCATTTTGCCTTTTGTATTAAATTCGGATGCAATTTCTGTATTTCATCGTCAATAAGAAGGTCTAAGGGATACAGTAAACCTGAAGTGAAGCATCGGGATCTATAACTGGACTCACAGGAGAGGTTCAAATCATAGAAAGTGAGAGTGTTAGTCCTCTTGTACTTAATACGGCATTGAGCCTTTTGTATTGAATTCAGATGCAATTTCTGTGTTTCATC